>NC_134732.1:18300671-18603701 GCF_049634645.1 Pelodiscus sinensis | reverse complement strand
GCCACTAGGGCACCTGTGCTTTTTCCTCTTTCATCGTCTTCTGAAAGAACTCCCTCTTCCCCGTCCACACAAGCCTTTTTGTGAAACAGCTCTTAGAATCCTTGTAGAATGAGGATTACCAATGTCGGAAAACCCCTCTGTTCTTTCGATTTTATGCAGAAGAACACTATTGCAGTGTGGACGTTCCTCAAGTTTTGTCGGAAAAATGGCCTTTTTTTCTGACAAAACTCTGTAGTGTTTTCTCAAGCAGGAGTGTAAATATTGCAAGCGATAAAAAACAAAATCAAACAACAAATACAATTCCTGCTCACAGGATTGATTCCCATAGACTGTTCTTGACACACCCTGCGTATGTTAACAGAAAATTCGACGCTGGTATAGAATTCTTTAGAATGGCAGGAAAAGCTATGGAAAGGAAGGAGGTGCTTGAGGTTAAACACTGGAACAGGATTCAGGAAGTAGGTTTTCTGTCCGTGCAACAGACTTCTCCTGTGACCTTGGGCAGGCCACTTAACAGGTGTCTGCCTCAGTTTCCCCACCTGTAATAACACTCCCTTTAGCTTGTAAACTCTTGGGGCTAGCTTTAACTATGTCTATATTCGGCACCTAACATAATAGGTCTCTGATCTCAGCTGTGGCCAGTAGGCATTACCATGATACAAACAACCACAAGAAAAGGAATCATTCATCATTAGAGACCGGTTTTCGAGCAATTTCTCCAGGAGCCTATTCAATTTCTAGAAGACCTGTGAATTGGCTCTCCTTCGAGCTCCTGCAAGGTAAGCTCTCTTTGTGAACTAAGCACTGCACACAGTCCAGTATATTACCCCCACCAAGTGCTTTTATTGCTGCAGAGCAGCAGTTATCTGAAACCCCCTGCCAGGTCCCTGGCTCAGCCTTTTATGCTGCTTGTGTTCCTTCTCAGAGCTATCCAGCTGGAGAGCTAATTATCTTATTAGTGATCCCCTCCAAGCCCAAACTACCTCCATCCCTCCTACTCTAACGGCACTAGTGCCCAGGTTGTTCTTAGAACATAAGAGCATAAGAATGGCCGTACTGGGCAGACCAAAGGTCTATCTAGCCCAGTATCCTGTCTGCCGACAGTGGCCAGCACCAGGTGCCCCAGAGAGGGTGGACCGAAGACAATGATCAAGTGGTTTGTCTCCTGCCATCCCTCTCCAGCCTCTGACAGACAGAGGCCAAGGACACCATTTTATCCCCTGGCTAATAGCCTTTTATGGACCTAACCTCCATGAAATTATCTAGCTTCTCTTTAAACTCTATTATAGTCCTAGCCTTCACAGCCTCCTCTGGCAAGGAGTTCCACAGGTTGACTACACGCTGTGTGAAGAAGAACTTTCTTTTATTCGTTTTAAACCTGCTCCCCATTAATTTCATTTGGTGTCCTCTAGTTCTTCTATTTAGGGAACTAATAAATAACTTTTCTTTATCGGCCCTCTCGACACCACTCATGATTTTATAGACCTCTATCATATCCCCCCTCAGTCTCCTCTTTTCTAAACTGAAAAGTCCCAGTCACTTCATGATGAGGCTTCCAAAGGGCACAGTTAAAAAAAACGAGTAGTCCCGTGGGTACATCTACAGGACTGTACAGTCCCCTGGGTACATCTACACTATAGAGGAAGATCAAAGCCATTGCTGTCGATCTTCCAGGGTTTGAATTAGTGGTCTAGTTAAGACAGCTAATTCGAACTGAAAGGGGCACTCCAGTTGATGCTGGTAACCCTGTTTTCAGGAGGAGTAAGGGAAGTCGAAAGAAAGAGTATTCTTCCTTTGACTTCCTGCAGTGTAGACAGCGCTAACAGCCAAAGCAATGAACGTAGCTGAAGATGCGTATCTTAATTCAACTTCGTCTCTAAAGGTGTGTCTATACTATGGGACAAACATATATCTATATCTACAGGCAGTCCCCGGGTTACGCACAAGATAGGGACTGTAGGTTTCTTCTTAAGTTGAATTTGTATGTAAGTCGGAACTGATACATATTGTAGGGGAAACTCTAGCCAAACATTTCTCCAGAGCTCAGTTTTATTCTCCCACACCTCACTTGCCTCAGTCCTTTATTCTCAAGCTGAGGTGTCTGCTGAGAAAAGCCGCTCCGCGTCTCCCTGGTCTGCTGGGGGGGGGGGCGCTAGCTTCACGTCTCCCTGGTCTGCTGGGGGGAAGCAGCTAGTGTGGGGTTGCCTCACCCCGTTTGTAAGTAGGAATCCTATGTAAGTCGGATCCATGTAAGCCGGGGACTGCCTGTATATCTATATCCAGGGCTTGCTGAACCGCGACAAGCCCCGCTCGCCAGCTGCGCTATCTGGCGATCTGCACATGCACAGATCTCCTGAACCCAGCTCTTCTGGGTTGCAATCTACTTGCCACAGGTGAATAGATTGCATTATTTGTCGAGCCCTGCCTATATCTATATATAGTATCATGAGCTTTTGTGGGCTCATCTGAGGAAAAGGTTCAGAAAATGGCAACAATCATGATTAAGGGTTTGGACCTGGTCCCATATGAACATATTTAAAAGACTGGGACTTTTCAGCTTAGAAAAGAGACTAAGGGGGGATAGAATATTTGTTCCCGTAACGTAAGAACTAGGGATCACCAAATGAATAGAATAAGCACCAGGTTTAAAACAAATAAAAGGAAGTTTTTCTTCATGCAGTGCACAGTCAACCTGCGGAACTCCTCGCCAGAGGATGTGGTGAAGGCTAGGACTTTAACAGGGTTCAAAAAAGAGCTAGATAGATTCATGGAGGTTAGGTCCATCAATGGCTATTAACCAGGATGGGTAGGAATGGTGTCCCTGGCCTCTGTTTCTCTGCAGGTGGGTGACAGGGGAGGGATCACATGAGGATTACCTGTTGTGCTCCCTCCCTCTGGGATATCTGGTATTGGCCACTGTCAGCAGACAGGATACTGGGCTAGATGGACTGTTGGTCTGACCCCGTGTGGACGTTCCTGTGTTCTTAAGCGGGTCTTGCCCATGGAAGCCCATGATACTTTATCTATGTTTTTGTTAGTCTCTAAGGTGCCACAGGACTACTCATTTTTTTAAAGTTACAGACTAATACGACTACCCCTCTGAGACTTTTAAAGGGCACAGTTGATAGCTACTAACAACATCCCCCTATCGATTTTAATCCCTGTCAGTTTTTTCCATAGTTTCAGCAAGTAATAGCATGGCTGCTCCTGCCCTGTCCTTCCTGGACATCCCCCTCGCAAATGAAAGTATAAATAAAGTTGAAGCTTCAAAAATCCTACAGTATGAGGATTAATTAACTAACAGTCTTGCTTGCTTTAGTACAGGGCCTGTACACGCATTGCGCTAAATATGTTCCATATGACTGGGACGTTTTATAGAGCAGAATCCAGCTTTCTAAGGTCACCATAGCAACAGCTTCCATAATAACCACCACCCCCATTCCCCTTTTTTTGGGTAAGAAATGAAATCCATACATAAGCTCGTTCGAAGCAAGCCTGTTTTCACAGTGTCACGTCAGTGCTCGCCACCTCACACAAAAGCATTAGTCATTCCACCAGGAGGAAAGGCCAAAGTTGACATACTTTGGCAGTGGGGTAAGACTCCGTGCTGAAGGCCCCTCTGTCAGAGAAGAGATCCCATTATAGGATTTACCTCCTGAGAACAGCTGAGCAACGTAATCAAGAGAAAACCGACCACCCATGATCCTGAGCAACTGGCTTACAATGGAGAGCCATAAGCTGTGTGTATCTGGGACTGCCTGGGGCTCTCTCTGGTCACTAAGCAAATCCAAAGGGACCAAGCACTCCCAACATATAATTATGGCAAGTTCTTTTCTTCTGCAATGTGCTTTACACTCTAGCCCCATTTTAGAGATGGCAAAACCGAGACACAAAGTAATTTGCCCTAGTCACCAAGCGAAAGGGTGGCGGACGGAGAGAGGATGAGAACCCTGCATGCTTGACTCTATCCATTAATGCAGTGTTTCCCAAATGGTGCTCCGCAGAACCCCGGGGTTCCGCAAAGTGAAAGTAAGGGTTCCGCGAGAACTCGATCGCTCCCCCCGCCCCTTAAAGAGACAGAGCGGAGCCAGCGCACACAGACTCCAGCTCCTTCTCTGGTTTCCCACCGGCTTTCAGACACTTCCCCTCCTCTGCTGCCACTCTGCATTTCCAAAGCCTGCTCAGGACATGCCTGACTGCATTTTGGCCCCCAGGTCTCCCTGTTCCCCCCACCCCAGCTGTAGGGGTTTCTCGAAAGTCTTCCGAGTTTAAAAGGGTTCCATGGCCAACGTACGGCTTGGGGTGCGCGGCACGGGGCTCCAGTGGCAATTTAAAGGTCCTGGAGCACCAGCCACCACTGCTACCAAAGTAGCAGCAGCAGCAGGCAGGAGCTCCGAGTCCCATTGAACCGCCAGCCCCCTTTTCCCCACCCCCTATCCGTGGGCCTGGTCCAGGCCTTTTTACATCACTCCAGCCCAGACGATGGAGCAGATCCCATGACCGTCCCTTACTAACCATTTGAAATGGCTTGTCCCTGCTGAGGGCAAGCCAGGACCAACCTTCAAACTGAGCGTCATTGTGCGGCCTGACAAAATCAGCTGACATAGCAGCAGAGCCAAATGAATCCAGGCTGGAGAGCACGCAAAACCCAGCCTCCCACGCTGTTACATTTGGACTTAGGCGCGATGGAGCGAGACACAGGGGGAGAGAGATTAAACACGGTTATTTTCCGTGGTGACAAAGCGCCCAGTCATTTAACGAGGCCAAACAGCCCCCACCAGGCGAGCTGACAGATGCACTGCGCCCCAGGGCAAGAAAGGGGGGGCCAGCTTTGTGCTGCTGGACAGGGCGGGGCCTTGGGGGAAGGGGCGGGGCTGTCACAAAACCGCCCTCAGTACTGCCCAAACCGTGCTGCTCCACCCCTTGAGACCCAGCCAGAGCACGCCACTGGGCCGTTCTCTGGCAGGGATTTAAAAAGCCCAGGGCTTTAGCAGGGTTGGTAGCCAGGAGCCTGGGGCCCCTCTGAATCACCAGGCTAGGAGGAAGCTGCCCTTTTCCCTCCCACCCACCCGTCGGCGGGCCTGTCCCCCATACACCCATGGCAGAGGTTTTCCTTGAAATTCCTCCTCGACGGCTCATCGCTGCATTCCAGACTAGCTAGTCAGGAGTCGCAACTGCACTTTAAATCCATCCCTTCCCTTATTCTGAATGAACTGGCAGGTACCTGTCAGTACGAATCCCAAACCAGAAGACACCGATTCATTCACTGAGCGCTGCTTTGTCTTCAGCATTCCCCGACATCACTTTCTGCCCCTGCCCCTTTAGCTGGGGACTGTCTGAGGAGGGGAGACCAACCGCATCCTCTTTTGGGGAGCAGCTTATCTGGTGGCCAAGGGGAAAGCAGGGCTCCTGCTTCTCCATCTCTCCTGCATTGATTGGCAGAGCCGGCCCTAGGCTGCGGCAGAATAAACAATTTCTTAAGGCCCTAACCAGCTGAAGGTTTTTTAGGGTGTGTTGTGGGGAGGAGGGGCAAAAATATCCCTGCTTAGGCACCAGGATCAGGTAAGTAGGTTCTGCTCTTCTCCCTAGAGCCGGGGTAGCAATCCGAGCTGGGGAGGGAAGGGGAAGGACGGTGACACTGTAGCTCTGAGGTAAAAGGCCTCAGGCAGCCTCTCCTGGCTTCCAAACATACTGTTTCTCCGGGTGACTTCAAGGAGTGGAGCCCCGGCAGCTTGGCAATAAATGAGCCGCTTCTTGGAATGGCAACAAATGAAGAAACCGCTCGGCGAGCGCTGAAGTTAATGTCACATAAAAGTCAGCCTCGTAACCCTGATTTGTCACGGAGACAGGCAAAGTGCCTCGTCCCCAGCCACATAATCACTTTCCTTATTAATAAAAATAATAAGTCAGCGCGCCTCACTTTTTAATGGCCGTGCAGTATACTGTGCAGTGAGATTTTCCCTGTGCGTCGGCTATAACTCATCCCCCAAACACCATCTGTCACCTACCTCTCACCCTACCACAATATGTTTTTATGGCTTCTCATAATGGACTGCGATACGGTGTCATTTATTTCAGCCGAAGGTGGACTGCACCGAAGCACAGGAGCATGAAACAGCCCATAATGAGCCTCTTATCGAGTTAATAGTAAGAGCTTAATACTTCTCATTAAAGCTCTCAAAGCACCGTGACATCTCTAGAGAGGTTAGATTAGTTTGTTAAGGCAGCTGATCTGGAGCCAGGCGATCTGTGCTCTAATCCTAGCTCTGCCACAAACTCCGGATGTAGCCTGTGCATCACCTTCCCATTTGTAAAACGGAGCTAATAATTTGGTCCTTTCTGTTTACTTATAACCTCCTTGGAGCAGAAACTCTATCACACTGAGTATTTGTACAGCGCCTGGCACAAGCCGTCACAGATCACCACTAGATCCTTTTGCCACTACTGTAATACAAATCTACTATATATCTGAGAGCGTTTAACTGTCTGTGTGTCTGTCCGTCTCTTTGTTCAAGAACTCCTCTGAAACATTCATGATACCATCTACATCAGTGGTCCCCAACCTTTAGAGGCTCCCGGGCACCCGGGGGTGGGGCCACTCACGCGCTGGGCGCCCGGGGGCAGGGCCGCGCGTCCGGGGGCACACCAGGGGACGGGGATGCCCTTGTACAAAATGCCCAGAGCTCCTTTCTCCGGGTGACTTCAAGGAGTGGAGCCCCGGCAGCTTGGCAATAAATGAGCCGCTTCTTGGAATGGCAACAAATGAAGAAACCGGTGGGCGAGCGCTGAAGTTAATGTCACATAAAAGTCAGCCTCGTAACCCGGCGCTGGCATATGCCCCGGGACTGGGGCCGCCCGAGTGCCGCGCACCCGGCGTCGGTGCGGGTTGTGCGTCTGGGGCCGGAGCCTCCCGTGCGCCGCGCGCCGGGGGCGGGGCCGGCCCAGGTTGTCGGCGAGCGTGCACAAATGCCCCGGCGGTCGCCATGGCGCCCGCGGGCACCACATTGGGGACCACTGATCTACATGTTTGGTTAGTCTTTAAGGAGCTGCTAGACTATTCGTTGTTTTTTAAGTTTTTCCAGTTACAGACTAATTCAGCTACCCCCTGAAGCTTTCCTCCTAAACGGTAAAAGCTAGGATCACCAAATTCAGTAGGCAGCTTTCTCTTGTCATAACTTGAAGCAAGGTCAGCGTTTGGCTGTGCCAGGAAAATGGGCACCACCCGTGCCCGCAGGTCCTACCTGCAATGTAGACGGGCCCTCAAACTGATGATGCTAGAACACAACGAGTCAGATTTTTCCAGTCATGCAATTCGCTTTGAGGTTGCTGGGAGAACAAGAGGGGCATCCCTCTAAATGCCCATCAACCTGAGAACCGAACACCACCCAAGGCCCAACGATGGCAGAACGACATTGGACAGGGTAGATTTTGATCCTTCTTAAGAAAATAAGAACGTAAGAGCTGCCATAGTGGGTCAGACCAAAGGTCCATCCAGCCCAGTATCTTGTCTGCCGACAGTGGCCAATACCAGGTGTCCCAGGGAGTGAATCGAACAGGTAATGATCAGCGATCTCTCTCCTGCCATCCATCTCCACGCTCTGACAAACAGAGGCTAGGGACACCATTCTTACCCATCCTGGCTAGTAGCCATTGAGGGGACCAAACCGCCATGAATTCATGTAGTTCTTTTTTGAACCCGGTTAAGTCTTACCGGGTGTGCATTCCCATTGACTTTGTTGGAATTGATCTTGGAGCATGGTATGAAGTGGCGTGGAATCAGGCCCAGTGCAAATGGTGTGAAGCAGACTGGGGTTTCCAATCCCTTTCATTTCTAATAAATGATGGTTTTAGAAGCATATGTGAGAAGTTGTTGTTTTTTTAATGCATCACCTTGACAGTGTCCCTTTAGAAGTATAAAACATCAAGAGGCACTGGAAAAAAATGATGAAGCTTTTCATTTCCCATATTGATTTATGCTCTACAAACAATATTGCACGCTGTCACTGACAATTTCATGCTGTATTACTTACACCACCTTCGCTATGTAACAGTGTCTGCAGATGGGAGCGAGATTTGGTGTGCTTCAAAAAGGAGGGGATAATATTTATATCTGGCCGCCTGTTTTCTTTTGTCAATTGCAGTTCACTATCTCATGTCTAGGCTCTGTTCCAGGCAAACTGAAATTATAGGGTAAGAAAAAAACTTAAAGACTACAGGAGAAAAATGTTCCATTCGATGGGCTTTAAGTCTTGACTAGTAAATAAGACATGCCATGGGATATAAAAATGAATTAATTACAGGAATTCCATAATCTCTGTCAAAAGGCCTAACATGCAAGGTTGAATTGGGTAAAATATTAATGTGATTCAGGACTGAGGCATGGAAGAACGCGTGCTATCAATGCAAAAGTCAAGCAAATGCACTCAGCCACCTGTGAAATGTATCACTATGGCCCATATGTGCATTACTGGGGTTATAATATAGGCATTTCCAAAGTATACCTCCAATAGGGGAATTCTATGTAAAGGAGGAGGAGTAGAAGGAAGCAATGTTACTGGCACTAGGGTAGCTATGACGTGCCAAGGAAAAATGCCCCAAGAGTCAGTGTGGTCTAACTGATTGGGTATCAGGCTTGAAATTAAGAGACCCAAATGCTAGTTGTAAGTCTGCCAGTAAATCTTCATCTGAATGTGGGCATACCAGACAAAAGCTTAATTGGTCAGAAGAGTGATAATGTCTGGAGACCGGCAGGCATGAGATCTTGATTCTTCCCAGGTTCCTATGTGTCCAGAGGAATTTCGTGTAGTATAGAGTGTATTGCCCTGTTTGATACTCATTCATGATTTAGGAAGATTAGTCCTAACCACTGTAAAGTAATCTGAAATGATACCGAAGTAATAGCCTACGTAAAGAGTAATTGTAGATGATTAAAATTTTCTTCACATAGGGTATGTCTACACTACACAGTTTTGTCAGAAAAACGGCCATTTTTTCCGACACAACTTGAGGAATGTCCACACTGCAATTGAGTTCCTCCACAAAAATATCGAAAGAACAGAGGAGTTTTCCCGACATTGGTAATCCTCATTCGACGAGGAAGAAGCCTTTTTGCGAAAGAGCTCTTTCACAAAAAGGCATGTGTGCACAGGGAAAAGGGAGTTCTTTCGGAAGAAAAGGAAAGAGATAAAAGCACAGGTGCCCTGGTGGCCATTCTGGTCATAGCAATCACAGTTTACATGTGAGAGAGCCTCCATTCAGTCTGGACGCTCTCTTCCGAAAAAGCAGATTGCTTTTTTTTCGATGCACTTTTGCAGTGTGGATGCTCTCTTCGGAGGAATTTTTTTCCTAAAAAAGCCTGTACTCTAGATATAGCCATAGTGATTAGAAAACCAAAGGAGGATCCAGCGAGTTTTGGTCATCTCTACCTAGGGGAGAGTATCATAGAATGGATTATGATGAATTACACCAAGAAAGCTTTTGATCAGATATGTTACTTGTCATGACATATGGAATCACAGTGTGCCTTAAACAGAAGGTATTCAGTAAAGAAAAAGCTACAGTTATAGACACAAAGAAACAGGCTTCCACACAGCTTGGTTCCCAGAGTTGTCTTTCTCGTTTACCAGGTTCCGCACCCTCTCTGGAACTCTGTGCTGTACACGGAGACTCCTAGTGGCTGAATGACACATTACAAGGAAACATGTCATAACTAGTAGGAAGCTATTATTTATTTATGAACTCTAGGTATCAGCTATCAGTGGCTCCAAGGGTTTGGTCCCACTTCTCTTCTGATAAGCATAGGGCATGTTCTTATGGAATAGAAACGTGTGCGGATTGGGGCCCAGTAACATTCATGAGAGCTGTTAAAATATCAGAAGCAAAAATGGGTCTGACAGCATGATCCTTGTCTACCGCAGGACTCCAAATGATCTGGGGCTAGCATTGGTGGGAACTTTGGGGTACTATTCCTTAGGTTAACAAGGCTGTAGGAAATTGGCAGCAAGGGCCATTAGGTTGTAAACACGAGAGTTGTATTTCCACTCCCCGAGGTGCACAGACATTAAGCGAGAGAGCAGCTGAACCTGAAAGCTGCTAAAAAGGCAGGCTAGAGCGCGCAAACAGTGTTCTCTCTTATTTGCCTCTTTCTAGCCTTGTCACAAGGAGCTATTCATTGCCACCACTGAAGAATCTTGTTAAGAGTTTAAGCCGTCATTTTGGGGACAGTGTTAATGGCTTGTAAAGGTCAGCCAAACAAAAACACCCATGCAGCCTGACGGAGGTGCTGATTGGCTGTGCCGAGCGTGTGTGTAAACAGGCAGGAACGGAGTGACACCCCTGCGTTCTCCCTTTGCCTGTGGAAGAAGCAAAAGGGTTACACGCCTCAGGAGAGATTCCAGTGCTGCCTAGCTGATTTGCAGAGCACCCGCAGCTTAAGTTTTGTTTTTCTATTGGTGGTGCCCATGCACACTTGCCTCGGTGCATATAAAAAAAGCTTATTTTGCACATGGATGGGAAAAAATTAGAAGGAACATTGGTTCTAATCCCAGCTCAGTCCAGTGTGTGACTTTGAGCAAGGCCACGCCTATACTTACTCACAGATCGGCACTCTGGAGATCAGTCTTCTGGCATTCCATTTAGCGGGTCTAGTAAGGACCCACTAAATCGAATGCTGAGGGCACCCCTGTTAGCGCTGGTACTCCTACTCCGCATGAGGAGTAAGGGAAGCCGACAGGAGCGTTTCTCCAGAGCTGGCCCAGGGTACGGGCCAGCCGGGCTACCACCTGGGACGCCCCATTGTAGGGGGCACTGCGCGGGGCTGAAAGCCCGGGTGGGGGCAGCATCGCACATGTGTTGCGCACCCAGGGCGGTGCCACGCATGCATCGGGAACCTGGAAGTGGGGCTGTGCATGCGCCAGGCACCGGAGGCGAGGGGCGACGCGCGCCTGGGGGCAGGGCCGTGCATGCGTCGCACTCCCGGGGGCGGCACCACGCTCCCAGGGCCTGGGGCACACGAATGGCTCGGGCTGGGGTGACTGCATTTCTCTCATCTGGGGTGACTGCAAAGTTCGAACCAAGGTACGTGGAATCCAACTATGCAATTAGCATATCTGGAGTTGAGTATCTCGAGTTGAACTTCCGGGAAAGTGGCTCAAGTCAGCACCCCGCTTGGTGTCACTCAATAGCCTTCTCTTCAAAATGGGGACTAAGGATACCTCAGACTTGTCACCCATTAAGGTAAGCTCTAGCTTACCTCTTGAGCTCTGCATTCACTTATGCACATGTTTAAATTTAAGGGCTGTTAGCAGACCCCTGAAAGGCAATTCAAGTTAAGCACATGCATGCGTGTTTGCAGGGTTAGGGGGCTTAATTTTTGTTTTTGTTTCCCTTGTGTTGAGAAATTATGTGTGCGCATTCTCAGGTCGAACCTAATGACGCGGAGAAGAAGAAAGGATAAAAATTCGTTTTCTCTCCTGCTCTAAGCTTAGTTAAATAGGAAGAACAAACATTTCTGTGCCTCTGTGGTTAAATCTAAAAGTAAATTTTAAGGTGTCCATATTTCAGGCCCTTGGGTGCTTACGGTCAAGGAACATCTGAGCTTTTTTGGTTCTAGGACTTATGAAAAATGACTGAGGGATTAGATCGGATCATGGCTCTGTGGCTTTGCCCATACTCCACCAGGCTCCGCCCCCACTCTGACCAGGCCCCGCCTTCTCCTCAGAGTCTCCTTCTCTTTCCTCCTCCTCCCTGCTCACCCCTTCCAGCCAAATCCCTGAACCCAGATGTAGCAAATGACATTTGGGAAAAAAAGCCCACTCTTCTCAAATGTCTTTCTAAAAAAAATAGGCATGTTTTCCACTGTCTGCCAGACTGTGAAGACTGGACGTGCAGAAAGTACCTTATTAAAAGGAACTAAATTTGGGAATAAAAAACATGTCAGCCACCGATTTTCCAATATACCCTAAAGTTTGTCAGAGATTTATTTTATTTGCAAAAACTTTGTAAATAAGAGCAAGTCAGCTGTCCTGCTTTACTCTTAAGCCTTCCTAACGTAATCATTCCAAATTACTACATATTAACCCATTGAAACAAAGACACTATTTAAATTAATCAGCAATTTTGGGGGAGGGGTTTCTTAAAACTTGTTCATCATATAGTCAGAAGTAAAGAAAGATAAACTCTTATTTGTCCATCTATCTGGAGGAAAAGGGATGTCACAGCTGTGAGAATGCGTGACAGGGCTCGTTAGCTATGGGCCTTCTGGGATACCGTACTGACCTTCTTGCCCCATTCCATGGCTCTGCCCTGGGCCACTTCTTCCATCACCATCCGAACTAGTTCCCACTTGACAGGAGGTAGGACTCACCAATTGCCTTGCCCTGTCCGTATCTCCCAGTGGGTTACCTGTACCCCATCCATCTTTCTTCTCTCTCTGCTGCTACTCCTCGCCCTCCTGCCTCATCCACTCTTTTAAACTCCACGCCGAGGCGTCTGTGGACGTCACCACCCCCGTGTCCCTGGGCACTTCCTGCAGCGTCATCCCCGTGGCGCGACTGGTGACGTCATCCCCATGCGTTCCTGACCGCTCCTTTCCTACACCCCTTGCGCTGTATTCCTTCTCCCCTCCAGTTGGTCCCAAACCTACCAACCTCATCGCTTTGGTCCTGCCATGAGGGCAGGGGACTGGACTCGATGACCTCTTGAAGTCCCTTCCAGTCCTAGTATTCTATGATTCTATGATTCGTCTGTGTTCTCCGGCTCCACCGCTTATTCCCCGCGGCATGATCCAGGGTTTTCCCAAGTGCGGGGCGTCCCCGCCCCGTCACAGTGGTCTTTTGGAGAATCTGAAGCTCCAAAAATGTAAGGCTAACGCTTGAACACTAAGATCGTGCATCTAAAAATCTATGCAAGGTTTTTTTAAACATTTGATTTTTATAATCTTTAGCCACAAACTAATGAACTACTTAAAGCCCGTTTGAAACTATGGCAGTAATGCACAACTGTTTTAGCAGTAAATTCAGAAACTGACAGCATATACCTCCAGACTGGCACACGCCTGTTAAATGGCTTCATTGCCACTTAGTGACTTTTTCACAGGTTCAGTGTGATGCTAATAGGTCTGGCAAGCTGGAAGGCTTTTCACTTTCCCATTAATAAAACCTCTCCAGGGGAAGACTCCCAAAGCTGCAACAGCCTGCAGGAATGGTCAGAGTAGGGATAGGAAGAGGCGAGGGGTTGAGCGCTAAGACCTAGGAAAGGCACTGCCTTTCCTTGCCTCTTACAGCTGCTACCCATGGCCAGGCCTGCTGACGGGAAGGACAGTGGCCACACAGCCCGGTGACTCAAAGGGGCAGCCAGAGTCCTAGGCCCTTTAAATCACCAGTGGAGCACCGTGCCACATGCTCCAGCTGGCTCTGAGGGCTGGGGGAAGGAGGGAGCTGATGGTTTCTCGTCCCACCTGAGGACATGTGGGTTCTCTTCCCACCTCTGCCACTGTCCTGCGACATGATCTTGGGCAAGTCACTTCCTCTCGCCTTTTTATCTGACTTGTCTCCTTGTGCCTGACTGTGAGATCTTTGGGGCAGAGACTCTGATTAGTAGATCGGGTTGGAAATTCTTCAAAACATTTGCTCCATCGGAAAATGCCCATTCATTGAAACAAACTTTTCATGGAAATGTAACTTTTAAAATAGAAATGTCATCAGGAAGGTTTCTCGGGAACAGGATGACATCTTTGGTCAAAACCTGAGAGAAAAAGGGAGACCCAGGTTGGGGTCCCTGTTCTGAATAGAGCAGAATAATTCCAGGTGAGTATCCTCACCAATGGGCAGTCAATTATTCAGGGATGGCTCTGTGTGTCTCTTTCTCTCTGAAAACAATTGTCAAGACCTCAACATTTGTTACAGAACAGAATTCTTGATTTCCTTCCACCCCCGCCAATCTGGCATATTGGGAATCTAACCTCAGGCTAGTGTTAATAGAACAATAATTCGTAATTCTAGATACATCTTAGCTCTGTGTGCCACAAAGAAGTTTGCAGGGTTTCATGGAAACCTCTTTTTGGTTTCATGCCAAAAGGCGGCTTGATTTTAGGACTTTCCCTCCAGTCTAGAGAACAAAATACCCAAAGCAAATGCCAGCCAACAGTGCCAACTTGTGCCAAGATTTGAGTCAAAAGCACAGGAAACCACTAAGTTATTCAGTTTCCACCTGAAACAGGTATGGTGGACAAAAGGTAGGCCAGACTTTTGGGCAGACTCAGGAAGACACTAAGGCCAGGCCCAACTAGACCGGGAAGGTCAGTTTAAGGTACGTCACTCCAGTTATGTAGAATACGTAGCTGGAGTCGGCTTTCCTTAAGCTGAGCTTGGAGGTGTCCAAACAGCAGGAGGCAAATGCTCCGGTCAGCTTCCCTTACTCCTCATGACTGCAAAGAGTACAGGCGCCATCTGTAGCTGCCCTCAGCATTTGATTTAGCAGGTCTATAATAGACCCATTAAATCAAATGCCAGAATGTCGATCTCCGGCACGGTGAGTGAAGACGTGCGTGCCCTCCATGTATTTTGCAAATTCAGAAGATGGACTCCAGCCATGGGAAACAATCTGGTTCAAAAAGGGGTGTTGCCCAGCTGTGAAATCTGCAACGGGAGCAGTACACACCGATTTTGCAAGGGATCTGCTTCCAAACTCAGCTGAAACATACAACACCCTTTTCCCTTCAGCTCTTTCTAATACGTTTACATAATCTAAGCAGATGAAGAAACAATATCTTGCTGACCTGCCCATCTCCTGGCAGGCAGCGCCCCTCACTTCCTGGCTCCGGGGGAGCCCAGCTGGGAGACGCCAGTAACACAAATTTCCATTTTTAAGCGTGGAACATTATTCATGCCCAGATGGATGTCTCGGTGGGGGTAGCTCTGAGTCAGTGGAGAGGGCTTGCGCGGGGAAGGTCTTGAGGATTCTTTGCACTCTGTTTCAGTGACAGGAAGCAGTGCATTTTTTAAATCCTTGCAGATTAAAGGCTGCTTTTTGACTACCCACAGAGAAGTCTCATTGTTTAAACATAATTCAAGTCAATTGGCTGCACCGAGGCGGGGGTGAAAAGGTTCAGACTCCCTTCTTGCACATCCTTCCCCCTCCATCAAAACACGCGAGGGGCAGCCACCCCAGCAATGCGGAGACCTATGCCAGCACCATTTTAACGACCCAGGAGCCCAGCTCTGTTCTGAATATCCCTGACCTGTGAAACCTAGACCTAGAGCCAAGCTTTGCAGCTGACTCCCGTCTTGGGAACTGGCAGATGCAAAACTGCGGCTCTCCAAATGCTCCCTGAACTTTGGGAAAGCTCAGGTCTAGAGACTCATTCTCTGTGCCTGGCTGAGCCGAGGGGAATCATGGCCCATGTCACCATGCCTGAAAGCCACCCTAGGAGAGGGAATGTGCTCGCAGTTCAATGTACTCTATAAAAGGGGCTTCCATGGATAGTTACACTGAACAAAATAAGGAGCCAAGTGCACACCCTCTTTTAGTGATCACTGGAAAACTCAGGGCCTGATTCTCCTCTGATTTTAGCAGCTCCTCTGACTTCCCTCAAATAACTCCAGATAAATGCCACCAGGAATCAGACGCACAGGGCTCGTCCGCCTTGGTTCAAACCGCAGGATTCCTCATCTGGGGTCCAGATGAGAGAGACGAAGCTCCCGCTGTCCAATCCATTTGTCTGCCTTCGTTTCTAGGAGGTACCCAACAAAACTGTCCCTGGATCCGGGTCGCTTTTAAGAGAACACCGCACAGCTGTGAGAATGCGTGACAGGGCTCGTTAGCTATGGGCGTTCTGGGATACCAAACTGACCTTCCTGCCCCACAAGCAGGACCCCCTGCCACTTGAGCTGAAGAAGAGTCTCCATTAGCAGGATAGGGACTCTGATATACAGCCGAGACGTTCTAATTCCATCCAGTAGAGGGCAGCGGCGCACTTATTAACAGATTGGCACACCCAGTGTCAAGCTGGTTGAAGATTTTTCCACCCAAAATGGTTTTTTCTAGGTGGAAAATGGATTTTTAGTCAAAACAGATTATTTTTCTCATGGGAAACATGTAGGTTGGATTACATTTTTCAGAAAACTACCAACAAGAACCCCATACCAAATATCTGTTTTTTTGGTGGAAATGTGTCAGGTTTGGGAGGGGGGACGGGGATGCAACTCCCAAAAATGCTAAGAAAATTGCCCATAAAAACAAAACCATGTATCACTTTTGTCTACTTTGTGGTGGTGGGAGGGAGGTCAACATTTCCCATCCTATACTTAGAAGAAAGCGTACGGATTTTCAGGTTGGGAATAGGTTTGCAATAGAGACCAAGTGTGCATGCAGGAGAGGAATTTTACCTTATGCCTGAGCTTTCGGGTGATTTCCTTCCTTGGTTGCAACAGAAGACCTGGGACTAATAGAGGAGGATTTAAGTAATGCCTGAAATTAACTATCAGCTTTGGTCCCACAGCTCCACCCCAAATACTGGTGCAGCCTCTGAATTTGTAGGATGGTGAGCATGAGTTTTTATGTAGGTACCTCCAGAACCTCACTAATAGGTGACATTAATTCAATCACACAGCATGCACTGTAAAATCCCGTGTGGGCGCTGATTTCATGGGAGGGCAGGGAGATCAATTTTGCACCCCTTTTTCTCTTTACCGCTCTACCAGTGTGTCCGTGCAAAAAGAGCCAGAGAAGATGTGGGTATTTGCTGTGTCATTTTTTAAAAAGTTATTTGTTGATTTTCTGCTATACTCAGACGGGATCAGGGATGACTGCCCCCAGGCGCTTGTTCGAGAACTGCTCCACAGGGCTGCAAAGCCGACACAAATGTGATGAAAGCGGAAGAGCTATCACTCATGAAAAGGGTGAATTGGTATCCTTCCCCTCGGGAGAGTCCAGACTGCGGTTGAGCAGTGGGAGAAACAAAAGGTTTCCTGACACACACACCTCCACCTCCCGTCCTGCTCTGCTTCCCCTCCCTTTCCATGTGTTTATTTGGAAAATATTCTTCAGGGAGTAACCCTAGAACACAGGGAACCAACAGCTGCAAACTGTGACTTAGGAAGCTCTTGACTGAGGCTTTCCCAGACATGAAGCCTCTGACCCAACAGGCAATGCCCCAAGCTTTGAACCTACTGGTGCAATTGGCAAGCATTAGAGTTCCATTTTTCCTGCTCAGTGAGGGGAGGGGAGTTAACTGGGAGCCAATTTCAGCTCCCAGCTCTTTGGGGATGTGTCTCCGAGGCAGCACAGAGCAAGTAGTCTCAGCAGCCCAGTTCCCTTTGGACCCCAGAGCAGCTCCAGCAGGGCCCCAACATGCCCACCTTCCAGGAAGTCAGCAGGGGGAGGGCACGGATGCAGCAATGCTTCCGCAGGCAAGGAATTCCCAGCCAGCCAGCTGCTAGATTCTGGCCCTTTGCATCAATTCACAGCTTAACTCTGCTGTGACATGGGCCCACTCCTGCTTGCCTGCCCACAGATGCCCAAGGACCATTAAGGCACAAACAGTTGGTGGTGACGCTCCCCGGATAGGCAGAGCTCGAATCCACAACCCTAGGGCCCCCCGGCGAATGCCCTAACCCCTAGGCCATTTGAAATGTGCCAGTAGACACATGCAGAGAGGGCTTCCCTGAAGGGTCACATTGTGATGTTCGCAGTTAGAGTGATCTGACTTGCCCGCCAGTGGCTGTGACATTTCCGGCTGTCCCTCGTTTGGGCTTTTTCATTCTCCATGGGAGCTACCCAGGCCAGATAGTTCATTACAGTCAGGCCTGCCCAAAGAGGGAGGGGGAAGGGGGACAGTTGCTCCCAGGCCTGGGCAATATTAAGGGGCCCAGGGCTTGTGGCTACTGCTATAGCAGCAGCAGCCATAACCTTGGGCCCCTTAAGTCACCACCAGAGCACTACGTGATATTCTCCAGGCGGCTCTCATGGCTGGCTGGCTGGCTGGGGCCTGGGAGGAGGCATCATGGCATGGAGAGCTGGCTGCCCCCAGCCCCACCTCTTCTGACTGAGGTCCTGCCTCTTCCAGGAGTGCAGCCCCGCCCCTTCTCCCTGTTCCAGCCCCGCCCCTTCTGCCTGAGGTCCCGCCTATTCCAGGAGTGCAGCCCCGCCCCTTCTCTGTATGTGAAAGATAATGTAGAATCAAATGAAATAAAAATATTAAGTGAATCAACATGTTCAATAGAATCGCTATGGATAGTAATTCCATGCTCCAATAATAAGAAATTAGCAGTAGGGATATATTACCGACCACCTGACCAAGACAGCAATACTGACATTGAAATGCTGAGGGAGATTAGAGAGGCTACCAAAATAAAGAACTCTATAATAATGGGGGGTTTTAATTACCCCCATATTGACTGGATACATGTCACCTCAGGAAGAGAAGCGGCGATAAAATTTCTCAATGGCTTAAATGACTGCTTCTTGGAGCAGCTAGTGCAGGAACCCACAAGGGGAGAGGCAATTCTTGATTTAGTCCTGAGTGGAGTGCAGGATCAGGTCCAGGATATAACCGTTACCGGACCGCTTGGGAATAGTGACCATAATATAATAACATTCAACATTCCTGTGGTGGGAAGAACACCTCAGCAGTCCAGCACCCTGGCATTTAATTTCAAAAAGGGGAATTACACAAAAATGAGGTTAGTTAAACAGAAATTAAAAGGCACAGTGACTAGAGCCAAATCCCTGAAAGCTGCATAGAAACTTTTTAAAGACACCATAATAGAGATCCAACTTAAATGTATACCCCAAATTAAAAAACATAGCAAGAGACCTAAAAAAGAGTCACTGTAGCTTAACCACCATGTAAAAGAAGCAGTGAGGGACAAAAAGGTATCTTTTAAGAAGTGGAAGTCCAATCCTAGTGAGATAAATAGAAAGGAACATAAACACTGTCAAATCAAGTGTAAAAATGTAATAAGAAAAGCACAAAAAGATTTTGAGGAACAGCTAGCCAAAAACTCAAAAAGAAATAACAAAATGTTTTTTAAGTACATTAGAAGCAGGAAGCCTGCTAAAAAACCTGTGGGTCCCCTAGATGATTGAGCTATAAAAGGAGTAATCAAGGACGATAAAGCCATTGCTGAGAAACTAAATGATTTTTTTGCTTCAGTCTTCACGGCTGAGGACGTTGGGGAGATTCCTGAATCTGCACCGTCCCTTTTGGGTGATGAATCTGAGGAACTGTCCCGGATTGAAGTGTCATTAGAGGAGGTTTTGGAACAAATCGAAAAACTTAATGTTAACAAATCTCCGGGACCGGATGGCATTCATCCAAGGGTTCTAAAAGAACTAAAATGGGAAATTGCTGAGCTATTATCTGTGGTTTGTAACCTATCCTTTAAATCGGCTTCCGTACCTGATGACTGGAAGGTAGCCAACGTGACACCAATATTTAAAAAGGGCTCTAGAGGCGATCCTAGCAATTACAGACCGGTAAGTCTAACTTCAGTACTGGGCAAATTAGTCGAAACAATAGTAAAGAATAAAATTGTGAAGCATTTAGAAGAACATAATTTATTGAACAAAAGTCAACATGGTTTCTGTAAAGGGAAATCCTGTTTTACTAATCTGTTAGGGTATGTCTACACTACCCCACTAGTTCGAACTAGCGGGGTAATGTAGGCATACCGCACTTGCAAATGAAGCCCGGGATTTGAATTTCCCGGGCTTCATTTGCATAAGCCGGCCGGTGCCATTTTTAAATGCCGGCTTGTTTGAACCCCGTGCCGCGTGTAGCCGCGCGGCACGGGGTTCGAACAAGCCGGCATTTAAAAATGGCACCAGCCGGCTTATGCAAATGAAGCCCGGGAAATTCAAATCCCGGGCTTCATTTGCAAGTGCGGTATGCCTACATTACCACCCTAGTTCGAACTAGGGTGGTAGTGTAGACATACCCTTAGAGTTCTTTGAAGGGGTTAACAAACATGCAGACAAGGGGGATCCAGTAGATATAGTATACTTGGATTTTCAGAAAGCCTTTGACAAGGTCCCTCACCAAAGGCTCTTGTGTAAATTACATGGTCATGGGATAAGAGGGAAGGTCCTTTCTTGGATTGAGAACTGGTTAAAAGACAGGAAACAAAGGGTAGGAATAAATGCTAAATTTTCAGATTGGAGAAGGGTAACTAGTGGTGTACCACAAGGGTCAGTCCTGGGACCAATCCTTTTCAACTTATTCATAAATGATCTGGAGAAAGGGGTAAGGAGTGAGGTAGTAAAGTTTGCAGATGATACCAAACTGTTTAGGATAGTCAAGACAGAAGCAGACTGTGAGGGACTCCAAGAAGATCTCACCAAACTGAGTGATTGGGCAACAAAATGGCAAATGAAATTTAATGCGGATAAGTGTAAAGTAATGCACATTGGGAAAAATAACCCCAACTATACGTACAGTATGATGGGGGCTAATTTGGCTACGACAAATCAGGAAAGAGATCTTGGAGTTATCGTGGACAGTTCTCTGAAAACTTCCGCACAGTGTGCAGCGGCGGTCAAAAAGGCAAATAGGATGCTAGGAATTATTAAGAAAGGGATAGAAAATAAGACCCCGAATATCTTACTGCTCCGTATAAAACTATGGTACGCCCACATCTTGAATACTGTGTACAGATATGGTCTCCTCACCTCAAAAAAGATATTTTGGCCTTGGAAAGGGTTCAGAAAAGGGCATCTAAAATGATTAGGGGTTTGGAATGGGTCCCATATGAGGAGAGGTTAAAGCGACTGGGACTTTTCAGTTTAGAAAAGAGGAGACTGAGGGGGGATATGATACAGGTCTATAAAATCATGAGTGGTGTGGAGAGGGCCGATAAAGAAAAGTTATTTATTAGTTCCCTAAATAGAAGAACTAGAGGACACCAAATGAAATTAATGGGGAGCAGGTTTAAAACTAATAAAAGAAAGTTCTTCTTCACACAGCGTGTAGTCAACCTGTGGAACTCCTTGCCAGAGGAGGCTGTGAAGGCTAGGACTATAATAGAGTTTAAAGAGAAGCTAGATAATTTCATGGAGGTTAGGTCCATAAAAGGCTATTAGCCAGGGGATAAAATGGTGTCCTCGGCCTCTGTCTGTCAGAGGCTGGAGAGGGATGGCAGGAGACAAATCACTTGATCGTTGTCTTCGGTCCACCCTCTCTGGGGCACCTGGTGCTGGCCACTGTCGGCAGATAGGATACTGGGCTAGAAGGACCTTTGGTCTGACCCAGTACGGCCGTTCTTATGTTCTTATGTTCTCCCTGTTCCAGCCCCGCCCCTTCTGCCTGAGGTCCCACCTATTCCAGGAGTGCAGCCCCGCCCCTTCTCCCAGTTCCAGTCCTGCCCCTTCTGCCCGAGGTCCCGCCTATTCCAGGAGTACAGCCCCGCCCCCTTTCCCTGTTCCAGCCCCGCCCCTTCTCCCTCCCACCCCCTTGGGCCTGGAGGCCCCGAGAGTCTGTCAGTTCCCCTGGTTACACCCCTAGGCTGCTGTAGGAAGCCTGAGGTTTGGGCTGGGTTAGACCCAGTTCAGACAATCACACCAGTTTTTGGCGTTTCAGAGTCACATCATTTTCCAGGGATGGGGGCACTGGTTTGTCCTTTCCAGCAGCCTCATCTCTGCAGCCAAAAGGTCGGAGATCCATGAGCGTTCCCAAGCTCCACCTCCCCTCCGCTGCTAGTTTTCTTTCTAAGCTTCCCCAGATAACAGGAGGGAGAATGCGGTTGGCGTTGGTCTTCTCCAGGAGACAAAACACCAACTTCCACCAATGCTGAGGCTCTGCAGACCAATTCCTATTGGGAAAGATGGGCTCAGCTGAGCTGAACGCCCCTTTGTTGCTATCCCTCCCTAACCGCCGCCCGAGCAATCGCCAGCTCTTCTCACAGCTTGCCTGGAACATCCGGACAGACATGCCCCATGAGGGGCCCAGGAGGGGGAAGGAATATGGATTCCTCACTGCTTTGGGTCCTGAAGGGGTCCGGGGGTGGGGGGAATTCCATCCCTGTTAGAGAATCCCTGGTCTCAGCTACCTGGAATAATGGGAAGCCTCGCAAGGATTTCTCTGTGCTGACTGAGATGGCAGCTGTGGTTAACATGCTTTTGCCAGCCGCAGAGCAGGCCCTGGTTTTCCACCCGGGGCCTTGTCTCCCCTGGCAGGTTTCAAGGGGTCTGCCAACCAGAAAGCCAAAGCCCTGTGAGGCAGGACGACAGCCCCGGGTCCCCAGCCCTGTCACCCATAGGGGGACTGCCAGATAGTTTCACAAAAAATACCGAACACGGCGGGGAAAAAATTGGTTGAGCAAAAAAAAACCCGCACAAAAAAAAAAGAGTCGCTGTGCCTTTTAATCGCCACTCCCTCCACCCCCACCAGACACAGCAGGGAAGAATGTCCCAAAAAGCCTTCCATCTGAGAAAAAAAGAAAATACCGGACATTTTACATGTCTGGTATTTTCTGGGTTTTTTTACTGGACAGAAGCCGCAAATACCGGACTGTCCGGGCCAATACCAGACACCTGGCAACCTTAGTCACCCAGGACTGAATACAAAGCCTGAGCAACTTAGTTTTGTGGGAGAGATGTGAAATCCCATGTAATCCGTTAGCCGGTGAAACGTTATCTGAAACCATTAACCACTTAAATGGGGACGGGCAGGAGGGGCCGCTCTAGCCTAGTGTCCCCCCTGCCTGCTGCAGCCAGGTTGGAGTGCCCCCCACTGAAGGGTGCGCTGCTCCAGCTAAGCCTGGCTCGCCGTTGGTGAGTCTGACACGGGAGGTTGCTCCAGCCGGGCTGGATGACCACGGCTGCTCCACGCCCCACCCCCGGTTAACTGGTAAGCATCACCAGTCAACCATTCACTGTTCACTGCGGTGGGGGACCTTGGACAATTGCCCTGCTTGATCTTATACGCAGAAAACAGGGGCTCTGGCCCAGCTGGGCCGTGGTGCGTTTACAGGTGTGTTTACACCCCATGTTGGCGGTGGGAAGGCTCAGAGAGAAAAATGTTGAGAGCTTCTGCCCTGCAGGGTCCTCTTGCCTCAGTGCAGCTGGGCTCAGCTGTGGAGATAGGACGCCGTGGCTTCGTTTCCCTCAGGAGCTGTTGCCAGGGGCTGGAGAGATGGCCCTGAAGCGACTGAGGCAATTGCACCGCACGGAGGGCTGCCTTAGGGCCTTCCCTCAGCCCACCTCAGCAGCATGCCTCCACCCTGAGCTGGAGGGACCGCCGTGGCTTTGGGATGACGGGTTTGAGACGGGCCCAGAGCTAGAGACTCAGGTGATCTGGGCTTGATGACTGTCTCGTGGATCTAGGCCACATGCTGGGGATCAAACCCATCGCCAGATGCAGGGTGAGGAAGGAATGTCCCCCAGCTCAGACTGGCACAAACCCTGGAGGCCTTTTCCTTTCTCTGCAGCCTGGGGCCTGGATCCTCCAGGCATCTCTCACGCGATTAGTTCTCTGCCACTGCAGGAGCCTCCAATATTTCCAGGTCTCTGCCTGAGACACGCAGTTTAGTTAGACCAAGGTCTGAAGCATTTCAGCCCTTGGAAACTAAAGTCTTGGAATCCCGGAGTTGGAAGAAACCTCCAGAGGCCATTGAGTCCAGCCCCCTGCCCAAAGCAGGACCATTCCCAACTAAACCATCCCAGCCAGCGCTTTGTCAAGCTGGGGCTTAAAAGACTCTAGGGATGGAGATTCCACCCCCTCCCTAGGGAACCCATCCCAGTGCTTCACCGCCCTCATCGGGAATTTTTTTTTACTAATATCCAACCTAGACCTCCCCCCCTGCAACTTGAGACCATTGCTCCTTGTTCTGCATCCGTCACCACTGAAAACAGCTTCTCTCCATCCTATTTGGAACCTCCCAGGGAGTTGAAGGCTGCTATCAAATCCCCCCTCACTCTTCTCTTCTGCAAGCTAACTAAGCCCAAATCCTTCAGCCTCTCCTCGTAGGTCATGTGCTCCAGCCCCCTCATCATTTTTGTTGCTTTCTGCTGGACTCTCGCCAATGCATCTGCATTCTAGGAAGGTTGTAGAATCTCCATCTCTGGAGATATTTTAGAGAAGGTTGGATAGACATCTACCAGGGATGGTCTAGACAGTACTGGGTCCTGCCATGAGGGCAGGGTACTGGACTCGATGAACTCTCGAGGTCCCTTCCAGCTTTAGTGTTTTATGATTCTCTGTTCTATCCTTTCTGTAATGGGGAGCCTAGAATTGGACACAACACTCCAGATGAGGTCTCACCAGTGCCAAATAAAGAGGAATAATCAGTCGGGTTTAAAAGAGAGATATTGGGGTGAAAATTAATGGTCTGGGGAATACAGGAGGTCAGACTAGATGATCTAATGATCCGTTACTCTATAAACCTCTCAGTGTGACCTTGTGCTAAAGCCAAGATATATCACATCCACCGCCTTCGCCCTATCCACAGAGCCCGTTGCCTCATCATAGAAGGTAATCAGGTTGGTCAGGGATGACTTGCCCTTGGTGAATCCATGTTCACTCTTCCTGATCACTTTCCTCTCTTCCGAGTGCTTCAAAATGGATTCCTTGAGGATCCCCTCCCTGATTTTTCCGGGGACGGAGGTGAGGCTGACTGGTCTGGATTGTCCTTCTTCCCCTTTTTAAAGATAGGCACTGCAGTTGCCTTTTTCCAATTGTCCAGTCATGGCAAAGACCTCACTATGTGCACGTAGAGCACTTGACACATTGGGACCCTGATATTGGAGCCTCTCTGTGTTCCTGTGATACAAATAGTCTCCCATGACCCATCTGTCTTGCTGTAATCGCCAGGCAGCCGTAGCTGTGCTGTGAACTTCAGAACAGAAAATGGCCTGAGGTCGCCTAGTCATCCTCACCCAAGGGCAGGCAGATCACTGTTAGTCATGGTCACGGATGACCAAGAGGAGAAATAACCTTCAATCCCATTTCTGCACTGCCCGGCACTTTTGCAGCATGTGGGTTGGGACATTTAATTTATTTTCTTGTCGCCAGGCCTAGCAACAACACCCAAGTGTCAGCCTCCCCGTTTCAGCTGAGGGTGTTCGGCAAGGAGCCAACCCTGTCTTCTAACCTTTACAGGCAGTAAACAATGCAGAGGGGGCTGGTGGCTCTGGAGCTCTGGGGTTTATCGCCTCCTGCTCTTTTTGTTGAGGACAAGTCCGCTCTGCCAGCACCATGCTCCCATTGTAAACAGGCAGGCGAGTAGCAAGAGGACGGGCTGAGGGGAAACTGCTGTACATGTGAATCCACCGAGAAATCTTCATTTATTAGAACTGACTGTCCCGGAGTCAGTCACAGGCGTGTGGGAGGGCGGAGGCTGCTCGTAGACAAAGAGTGATGAGGTGTCAGTGGGAGAAGATCTTTATTTGCAGACAGCTGGGCACTGACAGATGGGTGGTGTAAGGGAAACACTGAATACGGACGGTGAAGGGCTGGTAGCCCCTGTGGTTGTGTGAAGATTACAGCTGCAGGGAAACATTCTTCCTGGGGAAGCTTTGCAAAGATTTGTGAGTCCCCTTTTCACCTCGGCAGCTCTGCCGATGCTTGGTCAAGTGAAAAACCTGGCTCTGAGGCCGGAGAGGAAACCAGAGAAGCACTCGCAGATAGAAAGTGTTTGTTGTGGGGTGTGTATCGGGGGGAGGGAGGTGCTTTTCATTTGCCACAACTCATTCCATGCCCAACTTCAGTGGACACAAGAAGTGTAAAAATAAACGATTAATAATAACTATAGTAGAACTATGGTTTGATGAACTCCAATCTTCCCCACGGCCAGTTCCCTGACAGACAAAACGAATCTAGCAAACGTGGTGTGGGTGAAGAAACGGCTGGCATCTCTTCACATTTGGATGCCTTCAATGCACTGGAAGTCCCTTTGCTGTGGTTAGAAGGCCAAGAAGCAACTGATTCAAAACCCCCTGCTCCCATTTATGCCCTATAACGGGGTGGCCAACCCGCGGCTTGCGAGGAAAAATTGCAGCTCCCGCGCCCGCAGCTCGGCTCCTGCACCCGCGGCTGTTCTGCGTTCCCCTGCTCTGACCTTTATCCTTGTCTGGTCAGGGCGCCGCGTGGGGCAGTGAGATCTGACGCAGCGACCGATGGAAGCCTGCTTGGGCCGCACACGGCTGTTAAAGGGGCAGTGGGTTTTTGTTGTTGTTGCTGTTGTTGTTTTTGCTCAACAACTTCTTTCCCTCGGCTCTTTGCGCTGTATCCGCCACTATTTTGGCTCTTTGTCTGTAGCGGGTTGGCCACCCCTGCCCTATAATTTTGAGTTGGTCCATTTTCTGAGCTCCTCAATCGCCAATTAATTTGTAACATAAGGGTTCTAGCGTGTTGTAAAGCAGAGGCCATATGGGCATGTTGCTAATGTCGTTTAATGACCATATTGCCCTGAGAGATGGGGCTTTCCTTGCTCAGATTCTGGGCTGCCCAAAATGACTAACATTTTCTTTCATAAAAGCAAGCAACTGGCATGATTATAGGCTTCATGTTGGTTATTTTGGAATCTGCAGTCATTGCTAAAAACAATTTTTTTCTGGACAGAAAAATAAAAGCCCAGGAAATATCAGGCTGACTTCCAGAAGCACTGGAGCAAATCCAGACTGCAGAAGATAATCACACACTTCCAAATGCCTTTCACCATCATGAAGGTCACAAAGTATTTTATGTCCAAAAGCCCCAATCTTGCCACTTTGTACAACCGGGTTTATACCCCTGGAGTTCAGTGCAACGGCTCACGTGCAGAATGTGAAATGTGTGTATGAGGAGTTGCAGGATTGGGATCCTGTTTCAACCTCACTGAAATGCAGCCATCTCTGGGTTAATACAGAGTGGGCTGTTTAACAGTGCACAGCAACAACCCAACAGCTTAGAACAGCAAGAGAAAAAGAAGAATGTGTCCAGCTGAAAATAAAAAAGACCAAAATTACTGAAACCTGAATATCGCCAGCAGTCAGGAGTTAACGTTCTTAAAAAAAGTCTCAGGATTTACACCATCTATTACTTGTATTACATTATTACTCCAATATATTAGACTTCACACAAATATGGATTGGGAGACATTCCTTGCCCAAAAGTACCTATAAGCTAAACAGAAAAGATAGACAAAAGGTGGGAGGGGAAACTGAGGCACAGAAGTGCCCTGCCATGCCCACGGTCACATATGAAGTCAGAGGCAGATCCAGTAATAAAACCCAGCTCCCCTGAGTCCCTGCCCAGTGCTCAGTCCACTCGATCAAGCCGTTAAATCCATTTTGGGTTTCAGGTCTCGTCTGAAAAATTCCTTTGCTTCTTCCTGGGCAGAAAATGCCCTGTCATAAGAACATAAGAATGGCCATACTGGATCAGACCAAAGGTCCATCTAGCCCAGTACCCTGTCTGCCGACAGTGGCCAATGCCAGGTGCCCCAGAGGGAGTGAACAGAACAGGTACTGATCAAGCCATCTCTCTCCTGGCATCCATCTCCACCCTCTGACAAACAGAGGCCAGGCACACCATTCCTTACCCATCCTGGCTAATAGCCATTAAGCTTCACAGTTTAAAACACACCAGTGGTGTGATGCTTAAGCCTGCTTAGGCTGTTCCTTTTGGCATTTGGTTGTCTTGTCTGTTTCATAGTTGATTTCCCTCCTATGGCTGGGGACCCATTAGTGCTTTTCTGAAGGCTGTTACCCCCTCAGACACTCGACAGAAGTTTCCACACGGAATACTCTGTCCGTTTACCATGGTGATTAATGTAGTGTCGCGCTGGAGAACGAAGACTGCCATCATTATTTCCCTCCACGCTGAGAAAGAAGAAGAAAACTGACATCGCTTTGAACTCTGCACTCTGGCAACTCCCTCGCTCCTGTCTGAGATCGTCGAAGCGTCTGGTTGCTTAATCTTTCCCTAGGAAAAACACTTTGCCCCTTCCTCTTCCCTCTCTTGCAATGTTAAGTTTTGGGCAGCCCGTATTTCACATGATGCTCCAGGATGACAGACCTCTTACCAACACATTCTAGTCTTTTTCTGCAGAGTCTTTGCTGCCGATGATTCCAGAGGTTCCCATTCATTGCCTTGAGCCAAGATTTCCGCTAATTGCTCTTCACCACTTCCATTCATCAAGCAGAATTTTAAGATGGCTTCACCCTTGTCAACTGAAGCCTGAAGCTTTGATACGTTCCGGGTTTTTCCTGATGAATATGGCTGATGATGGGGTTAGTCCTTTGAGATCCTAAGTGACTCTCAACGTGCTGCCAAATTGTTATCGCAGAGTAGCCAAGCGGGGTTGGGTGGTCTGGTTTGTACAGCCAGTGGGATGATCAGAAATAGATCTTGTTTAACATCAGGGCTGGGCAGTTCCGGCCCGCCTAACACTTTGCTCCAACCCATGGACTGTATCTGCTCACTTTCTATTTATATTCTGCTGCCCATGCCACTGAATTTCCAAGCGGTGGCTCAGGCAGCAGGATCGTATTTAAATGGCTCACGGCTCTCAGGAGTGGTGCTATCTGGAGCCACGAGCTCTTTAAATAGCCACAGCTACCCCGGGCAGCTGCCAGGCAACACAGTAGTGGCGGGGTCGGGAGCCACAAGCCCTTTGCTGTGTTTTTAATTCAAAGCCTCTGGCCTCAGACGATTCTGGAAGGAGGCTAGTCCCCAGCTCCGCCCCTTCTGTCCCAAGCCTCGCCTCTTTCTGCCCCGGGTCCCGCCCCTTCCAGGGGTGGAGCCGGCCCATGACCACATACCAAAATTCATTAAAGGTGCATCCACACAGCCCCCAAAACTCAAAATGAGCTACTCAATTTGCACTGTGCAAATTGTGTAGCTTATTTCGAGTCTATTTCAAAATAGCTCATTTCGTCATTTGGCCATGTCTGCACAGCGCCACATTTTGAAATACAGCACAGTTTCAAGCCATAGAATCATAGAACCATAGAGCTGGAAGAGACCTCAGAAGGCCATCAAGTCCAGCCCCTTACTCCTTGTACAATGAGGTTTACAGCGTGTCCGCGATATTTCGAAATAGCGGATGTGTTCAAGATGGGGGGGTAGCTATTTCGGGATACCTCTGGTATTCCGGAATAACTTTGCTGTGTAGACATACCCTAATGGACCCCCTTGTGAAAATTATTGCCCACTCATGTTTTACATCAAAACGCAGAGCCAAATCCTCAGCTGGTGCAAGTCAGCATTTAACTTCCACCAGCACGCCTGGCTCTCAGATGCGATCTGTGAGAGACGGTGCCAGCTGGACTAAGAGATGCATTTTCAGCCAGTCTCCAAGATGTTGGGTTGGTGCTTGAAATGTGGCTATTTAAAAAAAACAAAGTGATCATTCTAACCTGCAAGAAATTCAGACTCAGCTCTGCTTCACAGACATGCTGGGAGGCTGTGACAGTACTATTTAGGAGCACAAAGCTCCTTCCTTTAGATGCAGGTGATGTCTTTTTCTTCCCCCCCGCTCCTCTATTCAGATCAGCGAGAAACAGCCCCGGTCAGAAGAGTAATACAACCAAAGCCCATCTGGTCAGCTCCCTTCTCCTGACTCACCAAGTGAAACAAAACGCCAGGCCTTTTTTTAAACAGCCGGTAGGCCCTTCATATTTTCCCACTTACCTCATCCAACATGGTTTGAATCTGCAGTTGACTGGGAAACTCTCAAAGGCCTAATTGCAGGAGTCTTAGCAAAAATGAAATCATATGGTGTTCCCAAGAATCTTCGCCCCACTCCCACCCCCTTTTCTGCTTTGATTGTGTTTTTTGTGTGGCTTCCAGATGTTTCCTGGAAAAAAAAGAAAAAACAAACCCATGTTGCCAGGGTTCGTGTAGTGGGAAGGGCCACGTGGCAGCAGCAGAGTCCTTGGGCCAGAGGGCGGTGGCCAGAGAAGAACACACGGAGAGCACTGGATAAGATAGAAATCCCTACTCCCTTGTACTCATTCAGAAAGGCTCCTGATACCTTCACTGGGGTTTTCTAGCCAAGTGAAAACTGAGTCAGGAGTGAAAGGTGCCGCTTCCTCCCTGGATCATGCTCTAAACCCTCTTTCTGCCCCTCTTGAATTTTTAGGCCTGGGCAGCCCTTCTGCCAAACTGATTGACTTCCCTAGCATGGCGTGGCTTGAGATGGCCTTCCGGGGCATGGGTGGGCAATAATTTTTGACAGGGAAGAAGGGAACTCCAAGATTTTGGAAAGTGGTCGAGGGCCGCACTCTTCCGTGATATTAATGGAAGAGGTGCAGGGTCTGAGATGGAGGCTGGGTGCAGAAGGAAGCTTGGGGGAAGGGATTGAGGTGCAGAAGGGAGCATGGAGTCTGGGAGGGAGTTTGGGTGAAGGAGGCGGTTGTGACCTATGGCAGGGGACTGGAGTGTGAGCTAGGGTAGGAAGGGATTGTGATCTGGGGCAGGAGATTGGGCTGCCAGATCTGGGAAGAGTAAGGGTGCAAGAGGGGGAGGGTTTGGGTCTGTTGATTGGGGGGCAGAGGGTTGGGGAAGGCAGGCATGAGGGGGCATGGTTCTTCTTCACTGCCTGTTATTTAAACAGGCAACTCCCATTGGCCAGTTTTTGGCCAGAAACTGGCCAATGGGATTGTGCTGGGGGCAGGGGCAGCTCCTGAAGCTCCCCGCCCCCCTTCCAGTTTTGAAACAGAAACAGGGCCCAGCAGTCATGTTTCTGAGCAGCATGCAGAGCTGCAGGGCAAGCAGGGGAGCCTGCCTGGGGCTCCCCGCTGCCTCCACGGCCAGATCCGGTGGCTTGGAGGACCAGATCCAGGCAATGGGCCATATTTTGCCCAGGCCTGTTCTAGGGCAGTGTTTCTTAAACTGTGTTCCACGACACACCGGTGTGGCGCGAGGCAATTGGAGGCATGTCACAGAGAACAACAGAGTTCAAAATGGCTGACCTTAAAGGGGCAGACAACCTTCTTTTTTTTTTTTTTTTGCTCAATAACTCCCCCCCCCCCCCCCCCCCGACCTTTTTTTAAATTTTTTGTCCTCAACAAAAAATCCTTGGTGTTCCTCATAAAAAAAATTATTGTTTGGTGTTCCTCAGTCTTAAAAAGTTTAAGAAACACTGCTCTAGGGGGTCTTGGTGTGCATGAATCATTACAGATAGTATGTAGTGCCTCCCCACACAGAGCTAGTTATGCTGGCTTGACACCAGCTGGGAGTTCCCGCTTTGCAGGGGTGATCCTGGGCCACTCCTATTGCATAAATGTAAGGTCCCCTTGCACCACTCTGGGTCTTGGCAAGTGACAGGACCCGTCCTGCAGTCAGATCTGAGGGACACCGGCCTGGATCCAGAACTCCTTTGGTGCGGATGGGATGACCCCAGATTTACCAGAGCGTAACACCCAGCAGCATTTTGGGGGTACAACAAAGAAGAACCACGGTGAGTGAGGGCTGTTTTCAGTGCTTTATTTCAGCCTGCTGCTGAATGTGCATCGGAGTCCGCTCGGGGTGGATTGTCACCCATTCTGGTGCCACCCCAGCTTTTGAAAAGAAATCACTCTGCAAACCAGACCTCTTTCATCCAACTTTCTGTGAATTGCAGCTTTCCCATCTGCCCCATGTCCCTCGGGCTTGCCCGACACAGCCTATTTCTCAGTGCACATAGCACACAGGGATAGCCTCAGTCAGAATTGTATCAACCAGTGTGAAACATGGAAGAAGGAGCACTGGTTGCAGAAGGGAAGCATTTGGAGAAAGCACAAAGAAGACAGTCTGTGTACGCATGGTTGGAATGTTGGCTGCAGCTGCAGCATCTCTGTAAATAGTTTTCTTAATAGTCCGTTTAGTTTCACAAGCATAGAGTCTTTTCATGTCATTACCCGGCATGCAGTACATCGAACAAGAATGGTCTCTATTTTAGATAAAGAAAACAAGAATGAACAATAAGAAGGTCTCCAAGAGCAACAGTATGTCACTCACCTCTGTGAAAGACCGAATTGAATACAAAATGTTCGCCTCCGTCTTCAGACAAGAAAGTCCCCAAGATTTCAAGGAGTAATACATGGAAAACAAAATATACCACACTTCCATGCTCACAGATGGCCATTCGTATTGGTAGGGGGAGCGGGGAAAATAGATGCAAATAAAACTAGTCAGCCATAGGTCTCCTCTGCTGTCAAATGCAGCGCCTGATGGCTCAATATTTTACATAGGTCTAAGAGGCACTCCATACTCTCTCATTTGTGCTTATGACACCCCGAAAGAAGTGATGACCCGGGTACAAGGCCCCAGAGAGATAGTCCAAGGAATTTCTGGACTAGGCGGGGTAGTTACATTAAAAGAGGTCCCCAGACACCACCTCCACCAACTGTGCTTTCATTTCTGGAAGCCCATTTATTTTTGAACCAATCCCAGACAACCCCCCATTTCCTTCTGTTATGAACAATATCACCCTGTCTGTAGATGGGAGGGGGGAGCAAAAGGGCCTCTATGGGCCAGCAGGTTGATCCGGCCCACAGAGGGCCTGAGGGAGAGGAAAGGAGGCAAAGTATTCTCTTCCCTGCTCCCATGGCGTCCCACCCTGTGAGGAGTGCATGGCACTTAGAAGTGCTGCGTACTCGTGGCAGGTCGGGAGGAGGATTCATGTGCTCCCCTGCCCCCAGGCGCTGATTGGCTGATTGGGGGAGCACAGGAAGTGTCCTCCCATCGCCAGGGGCATGGGTGCTTAGTGGGAAGGGGAGGAAAGGGGGTCCCCCACCCCCAGAGCAATTATGGTTTGGGGGCAGGGAATCCAGGAAGTATCCTGGCCCCACCTCTCCTGTTTGAGGCTCCACCCCTTCCAGAGTGGCCGGGGGCCACTTAAAAAATATTTGAAGTGGCCTCCGGCAAAAAATTATTGCCCACCCCTGCTGTAGACCATCCGCCCCCTGGGTCACCAATTTGTTTGGCACAGTTTGCCTACTGCAGAGGTCCCCCTCCCCGTAGATAAGATTTCTAAATGCACCTAGTGACTTAGGGCTTACGCTCTACGTCATGTCGGCACCTTTGAAAATCTCACCCTAAGATCTGCACGCAGGCATTCTGAAGAACCTCGGCAATTACCACAAAGGGCCTCGCAGAAACGCACATCCAGAGACTGACACTGGGAAGAACAATGTTATAACCAAGGGCACAATTTGCTGAGCTTGCTCCGGGAGATGTTACAGACTCAAAAGTCATTGCCTGCAGCCTTGCTGTCTCCCTCCTTCTTCCTTTCCTCCGGAAAGGAAAAGAAAATGGCGAGTCCCTCCCAGAAATGCTCTCATTGGGCTTACCTGGCATTCTTGGGGCCAGCTGTTTGGTTTTCGGGGGCTCCTAATGGAAGGCGAAGAGAACGCCATAGTGGCAAAGGGAGAAAGGGTGAGCAATGAGGAGGGCGGGGGGGGGGGATCACTGCCTCTCTGAGAAGTGGAAAATGTTGCCTGCTCTCGCTAAACAAAGCAGAATAACCTCCGCGTTCCCGCCGCATCCAAAGAGAAAATTCCCTCCCATAATCTGCTTCCCTCCCCCGCCACAAAAAATCTTGCAACACACATAATATGATGGGAGCGGGTGACCCTTGCAAGAACCAACTTTGCCTCGCCGCCCACCTAGCCTTTGGATGCAAAAGGGGAGAGGGATCCCACAGACAAAAGGCAGATCTGCAAATGCCATTCCCCCGTAGCAATGTTAACGTTCAATCCCTCGCAGGCTCCCGGAAGAAAGGAATGACATCACTCGACCACTGGCGGAGACGGGAGTCATTCCAGAGAGAGACAGAAGCAATTTACCAATAATGAACTGGGCACTTTTTAAGGATGAGTGAATCCATGAGCAGTAAGAACGTGGGCTGTGGGCGGGAAGGGGGCAGGGAGGTGGGTAGCGAATACCATCACACACCAGCCAAAAAATGTGAATAATATATGGGATCAAATTCAACCTTGGAGCAATGCCCAGTCCAGCAACCCATCAAGTAACATCCACTGACTTCCTAGCAATGCCTTTCATCAGCAGATCTCAAAGGGGTCAGCACAACTAACCCCATTTTACAGATGGGAAAGGGGCAGCCAAGGTGACTCAACCAGCCACAGGAATAGAACCCAAACACGTCACGTCCTAATCCAGTGCTCCAACAACTAGGCAAGACTGCCTTCCTATCAGTGGAGATGTACCAGGTATGACAGGGTGGGCAATCATTTTTTGCCAGGAGCCACTTCAAAAATTTTGGAAGTGGCCCCTGGCTGCTCTGGAAGGGGTGGGGCCTCAAACAGAAGGGGCGGGGCCAGGATACTTCCAGGCTTCCCCACCCCAGACCATGATTGGTTTGGGGGTGGGGGAGCCCCTTTGCCCCCCCTTCCCACTAAGCACCCATGCCTCTGGCGATGGAAGGAGACTTTCCGTGCTCCCCCACCCCCAGGCCAATCAGCACTTCTAAGTGCTGTGTGCTCCTTGCAGGGTGGGGGCAGGGTAGATTAAACTTTGTTTTCTCTGCCCTGTACAGGGAAGCGGAAGAGCCTCTGTGGGCCAGATCAACCCGCTTGGCAAGCTGGATCTAGCCCTTTAGCCCACCCCTGAGGTATGACCTTGGCCCCACTGATTTTTGAGCCTCCCTTAAATAACTAAAACATGGCCTCTGTCAAGCCTTTGGACTACGAATGTCCTCCACTACACTGTCAGACACAAGGAGCTGGATGGGTGTGGCTAGTAGCCCCTTGGGTCCATTTCTGAGTCATTTCAGGAGAACTCAAGGTCTGACTGGGCTACCATCTCTTTTAGGGTGTTTTCTTTTTTCAGAAAGGGAGAGAGAAGGGGGAATATTCCATTCAGGGGAAAATCATCCTGTGCACAGAGACAAATCAAGACCTTGGGCGGTGTTCTCTGTAAGCTGAGCGCTTGGTCAGCCACCCAGGAGAGATCTAAATGCCACCCACTTGATCAGCAGAGCACCCATAGTGCCCACAGCCAGCGGCATATGTTTCTACTGGTGGTGCACAGCGGCATACATCTTGGTGTATGTGACAAAATTTATTCCGCATGTGAATGGAAAACATTAAAGGGAACACTCGCTCAGAACTAGTGATACCTTTAAAACGGGGCTTCACTAGCACATAAGTGGTGAATAGCTTTCAACTTGCCTTCACGTTGGGAGAGTCCGTGTCTTCTGTAACCTCTAAAATACAGAGCACTCTTCCAATGCTTAATAGTCACCACTGTAAAGGCCTGTGCTTAAGCACTAATCACGCTTGTTTTAAGAACATCCTCTACTCTAGACATGCATCATTTCAAATGGGCGTTCACTGAATTATGTCCATCCAACACGAGACCTCACTGGAGGCTCCAGGGTATCGAAGGGAAGCGCATTCAGACGAGGTTTGTCCTAAGTATCTTTAGTTTGCAGCTTCATTCTTCATATCAGGCCACCAGATGTCATAGGCCACAGTCCAATTCAGCATTTCCTTCTACACGCTACAGCTGCCTTGTTATTCCTTGCAGAATTTGGTGTCCAGGAACTGAACTTCCAAATTGTATGCTTCACTCCACAAACTATAGATTGCATGGTTATTAGATGGTGCAAATAAATATGCCAGCCAAGGATTTTAACTGCTGTAGAAAGAAAGAAATGTACGGTATTTGGGTTGAGGAGCCCTGGAATCACACCATCTATTGCACAACCCTGCTTATCTTACATTTTGGCTCAGCATTTTGACTGCACTAACCCCGTTCCCGTGTCGCTGTTATTATATGAGCAGTTAATAGAAATGTGCCTGGTGCATTTTGAATTACTGGCAACCCAGATGGAGACAGTTCAAATTATCAGAGATCACCCCCTCTGACTGCCTGCCACACACACACACACACACACACACACACACACGATGCTAAGTCCTCAAGTAAGGTGGATGAAAGACCCTTTGTGGAAAAATTTGTTTAATCAACTCCCCCATGTTGACGGTCTGGTTGTTGGCTCCACCATTTTATGCTAAACTCTTCCCATTAGGTGTTTGTACAGTGCCTTGCACAATGACACCCCACTCTGAGCGTTCTACTGTAATAAAAGAATAAGAGGTGGAGAATCTAAGGCCCAGTAGCTGGATGTGGCCTCTGGCTTCCCTGTATCTGGTCCCCGAGGCTTGGGGCTTCCCTCAGCACTGGGAGACCGTGGGGTAGGAACACCCAAAATCTACTAGCTCTCCTCCCAAACTCTGGTGTGTGAGAGGAATGTGGGGAGCATCTTTCTGCTTTTCAGTTGGGGGGCACATCAGTGAGATGGGTGGTTTTTTGTTGTTGTTGCTTCTCATTTGTGTGCAGCCCCCGACTGATTTTTCTGTGGGTCAGACGCTCCTGACCCAAAAAAGTTTCCCCACCCCTGTCAATGATGATGAGAGGAGAGAGGATGCCTAGCAAGCTGCCCAACACTGAATAGCCTCAGTCGTGCCAATAAAAATATAGAAAGTGAACTGAGAGAGATGGCAGGGGGTGGGGAGGAGAAGGCAGCGGGTTAAAGCCAACTAAGCATGATGTTCATTGGAACTAATGCAAATGTTCCACTAGCTAAAATGTGCAAGTCTTGCAGGAGCAAGGAGTGGGGGGGAGGAGCGGGGGGGGGGGGGGGAGTTTGGGTAACCGTTGCCAAAGCAGGCGTTGCTAAGGAGACATTCCAAGCCAGCCAATGAGAACAGGGTCCCCATTACCTCAGTAATGTGCTTAGGGCACCATCTGGTGGCTCAAGGGAAAGAAAGAAAGAAAGAAAGAAAGAAAGAAAGAAAGAAAGAAAGAAAGAAAGAAAGAAAGAAAGAAAGAAAGAAAGAAAGAAAGAAAGAAAGAAAGAAAAAGTTATTTCAAACTAAAATCTGCCCAGATTGTTATTTCAAACTAAAATCTGGAAAGATTGTTTCGTTTTTTCAAATATTAACCAAAATTTAGTTTAAAAAATAAAATGTATTTTAACACCAGTGAACAGCTTTAAGACAGACTACCAATCAATCACTCCAATGATATGAAACAAAAAACAGGACTGTGTAGCACTTTAAAGACTAACAAGGTGGTTTATTAGGTGATGAGCTTTCGTGGGCCAGACCCACTTCCTCCGATCAAATAGTGGAAGAAAATTGTCACAACCATATATACCAAAGGATACAATTAAAAAAATGAACACATATGAAGTGGGTCTGGCCCACGAAAGCTCATCACCTATTAAACCATCTTGTTAGTCTTTAAAGTGCTACACAGTCCTGTTTTTTGTTTCAGCTGCACCAGACTAACACGGCTACATTTCTATCACTATTTCAATGAATATGTGTCCTTGGTTAAAGAAAGCCTTTATCCCACAGCAGATTAAGCATCGCATGATTGCATTTTGCCGAATTACTATTTTTTGAAGATTATAGTAACATCTAAACAGAACCAAATCAGTTGTCGACCCCTCCTTCATCTGTTTCAATTTAGATAGTGTTACACACATTTAGCTCATTTTAAGCACAACCAGGTGAATCGCTCGTTAGCTGCCAAGTTGGCATTAAAAGGTGGTATAGTAAGTGTAACAAGAGGGAGGCAGTTAATTACGGACTTTTTCCCAGGACGAGCCTTCGAACACATGCTCTGCAGTGAAGTTCCATTGAAACCCGGGGCATAACCATCATTCAGGTGTTATGGTTAAAATGCTGGACTAAGACTCAGGTGAGCGGGAGGCAAATCCTGGCTCTGCCACAGACTCCCTGTGTAACCATAGGCAAGTCATTTAATCTGTCTGTGTCTCAGGTCCTCTTCTGTAAAAAGGGGCAAAATTCAGCTTCCTATCTTGTCTATTTAGCCTGTAAACTCTGAGGGGCAGGCAGATACTCTAACTGTGCATATGTACAGCATTGAGCATGATGGGGCCCAGCTCTCAGCGGGGGACTCTATGGGTGTGTCTAGACTACATGGCTCCGTTGACGGTTTACAGGAGGTTTACAGGAACTGTCGACAAAGGCTTCCCTTGTTGACCGCGCCGCGTCTAGACTGCCGTGCTGTGCCGGATCAGCTGATTGTCGGCACAGCACGGCGGCCATTTTTATTTTAATGAAGCAGGGATTATTTAAATCCCCGCTTCATTGACTATGTCGATTAAACTACTTTACATGGGTCCGTCAACAGAGCCATGTAGTCTAGACACACCCTAAAGTTTACTGTAACAACAATAATAACAATAACTAGTAATTGACTTCAGTAAGAGCAGGATAGCTTCTGGAGACAGGCAGCAAACCTCACAGGGATCTGATGGGCGATGGGCCCCACCGTCCAGATTGCTTCTCTGAACCTCAGCACATTTTGGATCCACCATGCAAATGGGCTGGGAATTTTCTTAAGATCCGTCAGGCTCCTGCTACTTCCTGTTTCCAAGCAGGCTGAGAACAGCCTTTCTGGTGGGAAATTCCCCCTCCCCCACCGCCGCCCCCTCCAGAACCCAGGCTGACCAAGGGGGGGGGGGAGGTCAGGGAGTTTTAAAAACAGAAACAGTGGACTAATGAGAGTATTAATTAACTGCATGTTTTTAAAATGGGACAGGAGACATTCCAGACAGTCCAGCTCCATAGCTGGTTTGAATCAGCCTGGCCCTCACTCTGGGTGCAGCTCCCTTGATTTGCACATGCAGGCACACACATGGGGGGAGGGATAGCTCAGGGTATGTCTACACTACCCCGCTAGTTCGAACTAGCGGGGTAATGTATGCATACCGCACTTGCTAATGAAGCCCGGGATTTGAATTTCCCGGGCTTCATTAGCATAAGCGGGGAGCCGCCATTTTTAAATCCCCGCTGCTTCGAACCCCGTGTAGCGCGGCTACACGGGGCTCGAACTAGGTAGTTCGGACTAGGGTGCCTATTCCGAACTACCGGTACACCTCGTTTCACGAGGAGTACCGGTAGTTCGGAATAGGACCCTAGTCCGAACTACCTAGTTCGAGCCCCGTGTAGCCGCGCTACACGGGGTTCGAAGCAGCGGGGATTTAAAAATGGCGGCTCCCCGCTTATGCTAATGAAGCCCGGGAAATTCAAATCCCGGGCTTCATTAGCAAGTGCGGTATGCATACATTACCCCGCTAGTTCGAACTAGCGGGGTAGTGTAGACATACCCCCAGTGTTTTGTGCATTGGCCTGCTAAACCCAGGGTTGTGAGTTCAATCCTTGTGGAGGCCATTTAGGGATTTGGGGCAAAAATTTGTCAGGGAGGGTATTTGGTCCTGCTGTGAAGGAGAGGGAAATGGACTTGATGACCTTGCAAGGTCCCTTCCAGCTCTAGGAGCTAGGCAATCACACTCACTTACAGGGTCACCTTGGGCAGAAATGATTCTGCACTAGCCAATCACTTCACATGCCCCACTGCAAACCATAAACAGGCCAGGCTTCCAGAGTGCTGTGCCGATTTACCCTGGCTGGGCACTAGGGGTGTGTCTAGACTACATGCCTCCTTCGACGGAGGCATGTAGATTAGCCAGATCGGAAGAGGGAAATGAAGCCGCGATTAAAATAATCGCGGCTTCATTTAAATTTAAATGGCTGCCCCGCTCTGCCGATCAGCTGTTTGTCGGCAGATCGGGGCAGTCTGGACGCGATGCGCCGACAAAGAAGCCTTTCTTCATCGGCACAGGTAAGCCTGGTTTCACGAGGCTTACCTGTGCCGATGAAGAAAGGCTTCTTTGTCGGCGCGTCGCGTCCAGACTGCCCCGATCTGCCGACAAACAGCTGATCGGCAGATCGGGGCAGCCATTTAAATTTAAATGAAGCCGCGATTATTTTAATCGCGGCTTCATTTCCCTCTGCCGATCTGGCTAATCTACATGCCTCTGTCGAAGGAGGCATGTAGTCTAGACACACCCTAGGTGTGTGTGATGCTCAACAGGTGAGTTTCCTAATAGATTCCCCCCCTCTCCCTGCCCCAACCCTGATGGAAACCAAATCTTGAGCATGAGTGGAGGGTGAACTAGGCAAGCCTCCAGCCTCATCCCTTCCCTTCCAAGGTCCTGCCCCTGCCTCACAGGGCTCTGTGGGAGTCAAGGTCGCCTCCCTGGATGGACAGACCACCTCTCCCACAGTGGGCAGCCCCAACTCTCGCTCCCCCAGCCCAGGAGCATGAGAGGAGCAGGTTGGATGGTGCATTGCCCCAGCCTTTTCCAGTCCCAGCTGGAGCACGGGCAAGAGGGAAGGGCAAGCGGCACATGGCCCCAGGCTTCTCTGGCCCCAGTGGGAGCCTGGGGGGAGGCAGGCAACACATGGAGTATGGGGAAGGTGGGCTCCCTGCCCCAAAGGATGTGCAGCCCCCCCTGCCCTGGAGGGCACATGGCAGGTTGCCCGCTAACCTTGGCACAGCTGAAGCCCACACAAGCCCAGGAGCTTGGGGGAGAGCTTGGAGGAGACACAGTGATGAGGGTGCAGAGGGTGGGGGTAGAGCACGGGTGGGGCTGGGCTGGCAGTTTGGGAAGGCTCTGCCTTCCTCTGCCCCTTATACACAATGTACGCTCCCCCCATGTAAGAAAGTTACAGGGGTTTTGTCTTTTCCCCCCCAAACACTGGTCCAATACAGCTGCAAACTCTGTCTTCTTTAATTAGAGAATAAAGGCAGCGAACAGCTGTGCTGTCAAAGCGCTTATGGGGAACCGAATTTGCTAGAATACCTGAGCTGATTCCAAAGCCCAGACCTTGTCCCTCAGCACTCCAGGTGGCGGGAGGGTTGCTTTCCATTTTCGCACCGGTCACAGAGCTCACATTTGTAACATGTTCAGGGAAGAAAAGAAAACATGCGTCTGTTGATGCAGGGCAATTGGGAGCCGGAACACGCAGGCCCACTTGGTCGGGTCACTGTAAACAAAGCAGCTTTGACTCTGTGAGAAAACGTGCACTCTGGGCCAGTTCAGGAGCTTGGCAGGTTCTAGTGCAGAGCTTCTCAAACTGGGGTCTGCAGACTCCTGGGGGGGGGGGGCACCAGGGGGCCTGCAAGTCATGTCCAGAGCCACTGACCCACTGATCAATTCCACCCAGTGCCTCTTGCACACCCCGGAACAGCTGTTCAGCAGCATGCTGGAAGGGTGGGGGAGAAGCAGGAATGGGACACACTCGGGTGAGGAAGAGGAGGGGCAGGAGTGGGAAGAGGTGGGGCGGGAAGACATGGAGTGGGCTCTGGGGTAAAGGGGTGGAGTGGGGGCAGGGCCTAGGGCTAGGGTTGCCAGATGGTTGAAACAAAAATATCAAACACCCATCCCCCTTCCCCCCCCAAAAAAAAACCCCCACCAGAGACCAAAGTTGTTGAGCAACAAAAAAGAAAAAAAATTAAAATAAAACAGCATGTCCCCTTTAAGAGTGAGTGCAGGGATAGGAACAGGGGAGCAGTTGAGCACTAAGACCCAGGGGAGTCATTGCTTCCCCCAGACATTTTGTGCCAGCAGCCTTGCGGAACCAGGTAAGCATGGGGTCTGGGGTTGGGGGGACTGGAGGTGTTGGGGACTGGGGAGGGATTTGGGGGGGGAGGGGAGGCCGGGTGCTGAGTGTTTGTAGGGTTGCCAGATGCCCGACATTTTCGCCTCCTGGCCAGGGAAAAAAATTAGAAAATACCGGACATCTTAGATGTCCTGTATTTTCTGAATTTTTTTTACTGGACAGGAGGTGAAAATATCGGACTGTCTGGGTAAATAACGGACACCTGGCAACCCTACCTAGGGCTGAATGAGTGTTGAGTAAAATTGGATATGCTGGCTTGCGGTGTGTGTGTGTGTGTGTGTGTGTGTGTGTGTGTGTGTGTGTGTGTGTGTGTGTGTGTGTGTGTGTGAAAACGGGGTTGCTAAGGGATGCTATAGGCTGTTACACATTTCTATGGGACACCCCAGCTTCCTACTTCATGATTTGGTTACCCCCGTCCTCCTTCACTTGGGTGCAGAGCAATGGAGGGAAAACAAAACTCTGTGCTTTGCAGACTTGTCAGTTTCCCTTTGCAGCCCTGCAAAGAGGGAACCCAAGAGCAAAGGGGCACCAGCATGCTAGGGCATTGTGCATTCGGACCTAGTGAGGGAGGCTACTTTAATTCTTAACTCCTCCCTTTGGTGGCTGCCCAGTTTGGGGATCTGGCTAGTGGATTTTTGTTGGCACTCCCTAGTGCTGTCCCCCCCTCCACTCTCCCGGCCCCCCACACCATGCTATTCTCAGCCCATCCTCCCCCTACAGACCATTTCACCCCCACTCATGGATTCCTCTCTCCTCCTGCCTCAAAGTTCAAGCTTCTGGTTTCTGCCAGACCCCTTTGCCCCAGTCTGGCTTACATCTTTGCCTAGAATGGCTCCCCAGCAGCTCCCACTCTTGGCTCTGCACCTTTCTGTCATGCCCAAAAGTGTCTCTCATTGTCCATTGCTCCTAACCTAGGCAGGGCCTGATCTCTGCAGCCCTTACCCAAGGCCTCCTCATCTCAGTGACTAAGCACATGAGAAAGTGTTGCAGATTGGGCCCTCTGGTTATGTCTACACAACAGTGTCAGCCCAGGGTTTGAACCCAGCCTTCCAGCCACACGCATCGTGCTAAACCAGGGCTCAGCTCCCCGTCCCAGGACCCCACAGGGCGGCGAACCTGAACCTGAGTCAAGCCAAGATCTACACTACTGCTTTGCAGTGTAGATACACTACCCCATTGGACTCATGCCCTGGGAGTCAACCAAAAGTATTCCCCATTCCCATGGACTGACTTCCCCTCAACAGGCAAGTTTGAGGAACAGCCAAGTTTTCCCACAAGGCACCATGAGCAGGGGCTAGAGGGGTCCCTTTGGGGAAGGCATTAGGAAGTCTGGGATATATGTGGTTGGGTTTGAGGTCACAAAATGCTCTGGAGGTACTGGATCCCCATGTTGGGACCTAGGGTTCAACAATTCCCGACCTTGGGTTACAAATGAGAGCAGACATTCAAGCCCTAAGTTAACGAACCCAGGGTCTGCTAATTTGAGTTCTACTCACCCTGGGTACATTGCAGAGTAGACATAGCCATAAAGTCCAATTGGGCCACATCTATACTTATGTGGAAGCTTGAATTAAGATACGCAACTCCAGTTACATTAATTCCATAGATGGAGTCAACGTACCTTAATTTGAACTTTGGCACCATCTCCACAGCAGGAGGTCGACAGGAGCAAATGCTCCCATCTACTTCCCTTACTCCTCGCGACTCAAGGAATAAAGTGTCGATAGGGATGCCCTCAGCATTCAATTTAGAGGGTCTTCATTAGACCCACTAAATCAAATGCCGAAGATTGACCACTGATCAATACGTCGAACTCTATGTAAGTATAGACATGGCCTAAGTGTCTCCGCACCAAGGTCGTAACTTTTAAAGTGCTTTATAAAGCTTTGTATAAACAAACAAAAAACAAACAAATGGTGTTTGGAGCAGATGAGTCAATATTAGCATAAAATCGTACTCATCCCAGAGCTGGTGGCAGGGCAAAAAAACCTGACTGGATAACCCAGAGAGAGCAATTTATAAGACACCATATGTGAGGGATGTACAAGAATTATAAATGATTAGAGAGACAGAAATATTGTCTTATGATAAGAGGCAGATTGCTCAAAGGATTAACTCCCAAAATGTCTTTGCATTGCAGAGATCCAGCCCTTAATTCCATGCCTGACTCTCTGGCTGGCAGCCTGAATTCGCCTCTGTCGCTCCTTGGGAGCCACTCCACTAAAACCAATGGCACTACAGTGAAAACTCAGTGACAGCTGGTTTAAGGGAGAGGAGAAGTAAAGACGTTAACCTCCTTGCTTTGCTTGGAGCAAGCCAGTCCCTATATTTGATTGGCATTTCATATGGGATTTCTCCAGCCAAGCTCTGACGCTGAACCTGTCTAGAAATTCCAAACCCAAATCACTTAGCTGCTGAGTTCAGAAATTCAGTTGTGTTAAAGCAGCGAGGAGTTCTGTGGCACCTTATAGACTAACCGAAGTGTTGGAGCATAAGCTTTCGTGGGCAAAGACCCACTTCAGTTGTGTTAGTTGCTGTCCAGACAGACCGTAATCATATGTCTACACTACAGAGGTTTTTTTGGAAAAACGGCCATCTTTCCGAAAAAACTTCATTTACGTCCACGCTGCAATCACATTCTTTCAAAAAAAAAATCAAAAGAACAGAGGGGTTTTCCCAACATTGGTAAACTTCTTTCTACAAGGAAGAAGCCTTTTTCCGAAAGAGCCCTTTTGGAAAAAGACGTGTGTAGACGGGGAAGAGGAAGTTCCTTTGAAAGAAGAGGAAAAAGGAAAAAGCACAGGTGCCCTGGTGGCCACTCCATCCATAGTAATCACAGCTTAAATGTGAGAGAGCGTCCATTCAGTGTGGCCGCTATCTTTCGAAAAGCAGATCACTTTTTTGATGCACTTTGGCAGTGTGGACGCTCTCTTTCAAGATCTCTTCCAGGAAAGCTTCTTGCAAAAGAAGCCTGCAGTCCAGACAGCCTAAGAGACAGTCTCCATCTTGAAGACTTTACAGTCTCAATCGAGAAGTTGGCCAAAGCGTAGGGATCGAGGAAATATCATTATCAATGGGGAGCTAAAGCATAAAGCGATTAATGCCCCAGGCCAAAGAAACACTTAAACAAGCTTCAAGGCATCATGCACTATACAGAATCAGAGCCTCAGGCCACACTGGGAGTCTGAGGAAGAACCAGGAACAGAATTCACTTCTCCTGAATCCCAGTGCAGTGCCTTAGCTCTAGAAGGCCCTGCTCTTAAGGGAACATTGCTGTATCTCCCTTCCCTCGGGCAGTTCTCTTTGAAGACAGGGCCTGTATTCCACTGGGAGACAGTAAGATACAGATGAAAGGCCCTGGCTGGAAACTTCACAGGAACCATCTTAACATTACTAGCACTGGGCAACAGCCATATGCATAATACAAGGCCTGTTGAGTTAATTAGGAATGGCTATTTGATACTCAGCCTGAAGAGTGTCCCATATACTTCTAGGACTTAATAATTGATTTATCATTTATTTGCACATTCATTTACTCTCTTTCCTTGCTGGGAACCCCAGTGTACAGATACAGGTTAAAATGTGCTCCTCCAAGTTTTTATGTATTGCCATTTCTGATATCCGGCTTGTGTCCATTTAAACTTTGTCGCAGAGACTGTCAAGTCTGGCCAATATACATGTTGGTTGCTCTGTTGGTCTGACCCACTGTGACTGCTTTTGAGTTCTTCTGAAAGGCCAAATTCAGCCCTGGAAAAATGCACAAAAAATACTACTGAAGTTAGTGGGGTTGTGCCTGCTTATTCTAGGGCTGGGTGTGGGCCTGTGGCCTTGACTAACTCAAGTTATCATCACTTTTGGGGCAGAAAACACTTCATTACTTGTATTATAATAGTGCCAAGAGGCCTTGTCAAAGCTGTTCCCCACTCCGGGGCTACGTCTACACGGTAGGCTTTTTGCACAAGAACAACTGTTCTTGTGCAAAAACTTGCAGAGCGTCTACACTGCAGGCCCGTTCTTGTGCAAGAAAATGTACAGTACAGCGTTGGAAAACAGGTCTTCTTCTGGAAGAGTTACTCCTCTCCCCACGAGGAATAAGCCCTCTTGCACAAGAGCTCTTCCACAAGAGGGCAGTGTAGACAGGCAACATGAATTTATTGCGCAAGAAACCCCTATGGTTAAAATGTCCATCAGAGCTTTCTTGAGCAAGAGAACATCCACACTGCCATGGACGCTCCTGCGCAAAAGCACATGGCAGTGTGGACGCACTTTTGTGGAAGACCTTTTGCACAAGAACTCTTGTGCAAAACAGTTCTTGTGCAAGAAGCTGGCAGTGTAGCTGTAGCCTGGCAGTATGGGTATGTCTACACTACAGAGATTTTTTCGGAAACACAGCTGTTTTTCTGAAAAAACTTGAGTTACGTCCACACTGCAATCATGTTCTTCTGAAAGAAAATCGAAAGAACAGAGGCATTTTTCCAACATTGGTAAACCTCATTCTATGAGGAAGAAGCCTTTTTCTCAAAGAGCTCTTTCGGAAAAAGGCGTGTGTGGACAGGGAAGAGGGAGTTCCTTCAAAAGAAGAGGAAAGAGGAAAAAGCACAGGTGCCCTGGTGGCCACTCCGTCCATAGTAATCACAGCTTAAATGCGAGATAGCATCCTTTCAGTGTGGACGCTATCTTTCGAAAAAGCAGATTGCTTTTTCAATGTGCTTTGGCAGTCTGGATGCTCTCTTCTGGAAGAAGTTTTTTTGGAAGATTTGTTCCAGAAAAGCTTCTTGTGAAGGAAGCCTACAGTCTGGACATAACCTTTGAGTGCAGAAGGTGGAGGCCCGCAAGAGATCTTAAAAATACCTTGCCTCTATAGGCTTCTGCTTAAAAATTCCCCAAGGTCATAGAGTCCCTTGAACTTGGGTGGGATGCTTCCAACACCCAAGTGGAAAAAATCCCTTCTTCTTGTACCCAGGAACAAATCACTTGAGAATTTTTTCCAGAGGGGTACCCCAACCTCTTCTACCACAAGAAAGCTTAAGAAAAAAAAGGAAAACAAACTGTAATCTCTGATAGCTGACCTTTCAGACTTAAGCATGCATACACAGACCTCCTATGACCTTCCAGGACACAAGAATCAAATCACAGTCTTAAAAAAGGTGATTTTATTAACAAAACTCAAAGATCTCCTTGGTAAAGCACACTTGGTTGCTCAGTGTTATAAAGCAACTAAGAACACAAATTAAAACACAAAGATTTGCTTCTTTAGGATACAGCTTTAATGACAGTGTATGAGCAGGGAGGCACATGGACTCAGCACATAGGAGTTTAATCAAACGACAAAGAAATTAAGCTGATCACGTCTAACTAAACACATTCCCTATCTACTCACATAGCCATACTTCCAAAGTCCAGTCCAATTCCAGGCCCAGATATTCCTTTTCTAGGCATGGTATTCCTGCTCGGTTCACTTCATCTCCCCCCTCACCTCCAACTTCTGGTCCAAACTCCCCAAAAGAAAAAAAAGCAGGAAGATTCCCTTTTCATTCAAATCTCAACACTTTCTTCCCATTGGCTCTCCTGGCTCCTTTCCAACACTTCATGGATTTTTTTTCAAGGATTCTCTGGCCCTTCATAGGCCATACTCCTCCAATCCATCACAGGCTCAATTAAGATCAGCGCCCAATTATGCTAGCTACTGTACATACACTTAATAAGAGACCGTCTCTGCCCAGAAGAGCTTACAGGCAAACTAGAAAATAGGGACAAAGTGGGGGCAACAGAGGCAAAGGGCAGGGAAGAGACATGTCCAAGCTCACACAGCAAAGCAGGGTACTTTGCAAACTCAGCTGTCCAGATTCTTAGCAAGGGCACCATTTTGGAAGGGTAGAGGGGGCAGTAGCCGTGCGCTCCAGGGTGTGGCTTGCTTTTCATCCCATGCCCTGGACACTAAGGGAATGAGAGGAAAGTGCTTGCATTCCGTGCATTCCTCTCACACCTGGCTGGTGAGCTCCCTTCACTAGCCAACTGTGAGAGGCATGCATGGAATGCAAGCACTTTCCCCGCGCTCCCTTAGTGTCCGGGGAAGGGGATGAAAAGCAAGCCACACCCTGGAGTGCCCGGCTACTGCCCCTGCTACCTTCCCAAAACGGTGCCCTGGATTGTTAGCCCAGTCTGTGTTGCTGAGCCAACAGCTCACAATGGATACTTCAGTCAACAACTTATGCTTTTTCTTCCGTTTTCAATTGGCCTGTGAGAGGACTACACCAGCCGTTGACTTATTTGTTATTTGAAATTATTCATGAATTGCCACAGAGACTGGTTCTTGGTCTGCAGCCGTTTGAACTGTGCATTGTGAGCTCTAGCGTGACTGGCAGGCAGCAACTAACTTATGTAGCAGATGCACTTAATGTAACACACTGAGGCAACTTGAATTTCAAGGTGCATACGCCATGCTAATTTTCACAATCTGTGGTGCGTGCCCTGTCAATGGTATCATGCGGCTTCTCCAAATGCCAGAAGATTCTCCTCTTTCACACTATTTTTGTAGAAGTGTAACTCCACTGGCTTCAGTAGAGCCACTCCTGAATTATACTTGTGTAAATGAATCAGACTCAGACTTTAAGGCACCATGTTCCTTAGGCCAGGGCTACTCAACACATGGTCTATGGGCTGCATTCAGCCCACAGCCTGTTTGTTTGCGGCCCGTGGTGCGGTTTGGATTTATGCGGGGCTCAACACATGGCCCGCAGGCAGGAGCCAAAACAAAAAAGTAGTCAAACTAATGCTCTTCTGTTGCTATGCCTTTTAGTAGATAAATTCCTGGTCTCATTGCTCATTAGAAGTGCTGTCATATGGGTGGAAATTGGGTAAATATTGCATTTTATTAATATCAGCAGAACTGACTTAAATGGGGCCTGCGTGTTGTGTAGTCTTGCCTTAATCTTTGTATTCATGCCAGTCAGAGTGAAATAAGCTATTTGCATATATTTGCATATATATGTGCATGTCTATGCAACCACACTTAACTTGCAACCCTCGGCATGTGCTGTGAGTATCATTGTAACTCCCCAGGTGTCCAAAGTTGAATAGCCCTGCCTTAGGCCATGTCTCCACTTACTGGAGGATCGACAATCCAGCAATCGATCTTCCGGGGTTTGATTTAGCGGGTTTAGTATAGACCCACTAAATCCAATGCTGAAGGCATCCCCATCGACTGAAGTAAGGGAAGTTGACTGAAGAGTTTCTCCTGTCAACCTCCCACTGTGGGGCTGCCCCAGAAAATCTCGACTCCAGCTATGTGATCTTGCATCAATTTTCTCCACTAGTGAGGACCTGGCTTTAGAGAGGTGCCTCAGCGAAGTGTAAATCTACAGAGGGTATGTACGGTAGTTGATTTCAACAGGGCTACTCTGAATGACACCAGTGCTGGACTCTTAGGCTACGTCTAGGCTGCAAGCCTTTTTCGAAAATATCTTTTGAAAATGCTTCTTTCGAAAAAGAGCATCTAGACAACAGCAAGATTATTCGAAAAAGCAGCTCGCTTTTTCGAAAGAGAGTGTAGACGCTCTCTTTCAAAAAAGCCCTGTTTTCATGCAATAGAGCCTTTTTTTGAAAGATGACTTTCGAAAAAAGGCGTTATTCCTTGTAGAATGAGGTTTACCGCCATCGACAAAACTGCTGCGTTCTGTCGACTTACTGTTGACAGAACGTGGCGGTAGTCTAGACGCAGGTACAGTTTTTTCGAAAAAAGGCCACTTTTTTTGGAAAAAACCTTGTAGTCTAGACACACCCTTAGAGTGGAACTTTCCTTTATCACGAGTACATTAGCTGTGTTTCAGACCTGTCTGTACACGTACGTTTCTCACAGCTCAGTAGCACTCTGAACAAAAACCTTTCTTCTGCACTGTTGAAAATTGGCCGCCGGTTGTATATTTTTAGATTTTAAAAAATGTGGCCTTCTTAGGCTCTGAACGTTCATGAGTACTTTAAGAAACAAACCATATAGCTTTACTGTCAATAACAGTAGCCGCAAATGGGCTCCCTGCAACCGTGGAATAGAGCGAAATTATTGCCTTTTACAAAACTGACGGCTGGCTCTGCTTATTATTGGCTTTCATCTTTATTGCCTCCTCAGGCAAAGTGGTTGGAATGACAGCAGCAAATAGCTCCCAGCAAGCCATTTGGGTCAGCCAGTCTTTCCTACAGGCCTGTCCATCAGAGCTGTCAGGGGGAGGAGAGAATCCCCCAAATACATACTTGATAGGTAAGATGGTTGTGTGAGGTGCAGCCAAGCAAAGAAATAGCCCTGCTCAAGATTAGGGTCTCGCTGCCTCAAGATTCCTGGCAACACTAGAAGAGACAATCAATGGCCAGAAAATCAACGGGTCATACGTATGCACGAGTACGTTGCAACCAATCTGAGATAGGTGGCTTTGAGTAGTGCACTTTCTGAAAGGCAAGCATGCACCCAATCAAGATAACTTGGGCAACAAGGAAGTCTACTCATCCATCAAGAACAACAAGGAGACAGTGGCACCTTAAAGACTAACAATTTTTCTTGGGGCGTAAGCGATTGTGAGTTTCAACTCACTTCCTTAGATGCGCAATGAGACAGAAAAAGAAATAGACAGTAAAGATACAGAGATGGGAGTGTTCTATCAGAGCTAATTCAGTCAGGGTAGATGTGGATAAGAAAGTGAGAATATATCCACCCTGACCGAATTAGCTCTGATGGAACACTCCCATCTCTGTATCCTTACTCTCTGTTTCTTATTCTTCCTCTTTGTGCATCCAGTGAAGTGAGCTGCAACTCACAATAGCTTATGCCACAGGAAAATTGTTAGTTTTTAAGGTGTCACCACTCTCCTTGTTTTTGCTGAAACAGACTAACATGGCTACGTCTGAAACCTGTCATCCATCATGGAGAATGCAGCTGATACTGAGGTCGTGTGCATAGACACCAGTCTACAAGCAAGAAGTCTTGCACAAGAACACGTTCACACTGCCATGTGCGAGCTGTGCTTTTGCACAAGAGCATCCATGGCAGTGCAGACGCTTTCTTGAGCAAGAAAGCTCCAATGGCAATTTTAGCCATAGGGGTTTCTTGTGCAAGAAATCCCTGCCGAGCATCCACAATGCCCTCTTGCGCAAGACACCCTCTCTTACCATGCCATACTGTAAATTTCCTTGCGCAAGAGCAGGCGGGCAGTGTGGCTGCTCTGTGGGTTCTTGCACAAGAACAGCTGTACTTGCATAAGAAGCCACGAGTGTAGACATAGAGGGGACACTTCCCCCATTCTCGCTGCCATTAACATTGGGTTAATGCAATTGCAGGATAGTTGCATGAGGGGGCTTTGGTGGGGGCCAAACTAATCCCTGTTGGTAGGAGGATGGTGGGAAAAGTCCTTTGAGAGGGGTGACATGACACCTTTTACTTCTGGTCATGTATCCATCTTTCCCCGAGCGTGTTACCTCCAGAGGCCTGGTTAATGGGGGTCAGAGAGTGTGGCTAATGGGTGTTGGGGCATGGTTAATGGGGGTTAGGGAGTGTGTCTAATAAGGGTCGGGGCGTGGTTAACGGGGGTCAGGGGGTGTGGCTAATGGGGCACCACCAAAAATTATACAAATCTGCCGGCCCCGGAGGAGGAGTGTGTAGGCTGCCTGCGCCACAGGGGCCCCGTCAAAATTGTTTGAATTGTGCCCAGTACTTCCTAAAGCCAGCCCTGCCTGTTTGAATGCCCTGATGATTCTTTTTCCATGCAGGAAACCAGTGGCACCCGTCCCTCACAGCAGAGAATTCTAGGGAGGGAAGCCTCCACTCCAAAGGGAATCACCAGACCAGCCTTTAAGCAAACTCAGGCAGATGCATAGTTTACAGCTCATTTGCTTATGGGCTAGAGCCTCACACAACACTAGAGAGGAGGGAGGCAAATTGTGTAGACGCTCTATTTCGAAATAAGTTATTCCGGAAGATATCTTCCAGAATAGCTTTTTCCAAAATAAGCTTGCAGTGTAGACTTTTCCGTTAAAAGCATTTTCGGAAAAGCGCGTCTAGATTGGCAGGATGCTTTTCTGCAAAAGCACTTTTTGCGGAAAAGCGTCCGTGGCCAATTTAGACACGGTTTTCCGCAAAAAAGCCCCGATCGCCATTTTCGCGATCGGGGCTTTTTTGCGGAAAACAGTACCGTGCTGTCTACACCGGCCCTTTTGCGCAAAAGTCTTTCGGAAAAAGACTTTTGCCCGAACGGGAGCAGCATAGTATTTCCAGAAAAGCACTGACAATCTTACATGAGATCGTCAGTGCTTTTCCGGAAATTCAAGCAGCCAGTGTAGACAGCTGGCAAGTTTTTCCAGAAAAGCTGCTGATTTTCCGGAAAAACTTGCCAGTCTAGACACAGCCTAAGGGTATGTCTAGACTGCATCCCTCTGTCGGCAGAGGGATGCAGATTAGGCAGGTCGACATTGCAAATGAAATGGGGATTTAAATATCCCGTGCTTAATTTGCATAAAAATGGCCACCGCTTTTGCCGACTCAGCACTTTGTTGGCAAAAAGCGGCAGTCTAGAGGGGGATCTGTTGAGAAAGAAAGCCTTTTTCGACAGATCCCTTATGACTTCTGCATTACCTGTCATTACCTCACAGAAACTTCCTCTATTATCACCCCTATGTCATTACCTCACAGACACTAACCTTTCCCCCTCACCCCCACTCTGTTCTAAAATTTGATTTGTCAATTTCACATGTATTCATTTTTTTGATTGTGTCACTTTGGTATATATGGTTGTGCCAATTTTCTTCCACATATTGATCTGAGGAAGTGGGTCTGGCCCACGAAAGCTCATCACCTAATAAACCATCTTGTTAGTCTTTAAAGTGCTACATAGTCCTGTATTTTGTTTCTTGAATTTTGTGGCTGTGACTCATGATTTTTGGCCATATTGTATAAGGTTTACTTAATAAACGACTGGCAGAGCGGAACCCATATTAGCTTGATATTCCATAGTCCTGAAACTGCCACTTGAGACCTGGTTTGCCTGGAGGAATCAGCTGTCATTAAGCCCCTTCCTAGAGGCAAATAATGGTCTATGGTTCTGTGCTGGGGTATGGTTAAAAGAAAGGGAAATGTCATTTTCTTAATGGGACATGCACAAAAATTCTTTCATCATCGGAAAGCCCTCAATACCAGGGCTAGTCGGAGCAGGGTTTGTGGGCACTTAGTCCTGTGCCTTCTTGATGAGCAGTAATCATGCACAGCACTTTCTTTGCAATAATAAAGTACATGTTCCTTCCGGGCAGGAACAGACAGGCTCAGGCAGGACTAGCTCAGGAGTCAGAATGGTGCCTCTAGTTTCAAAGCCTGGGCGATGTCTTCAAGTCCAAAAGAGACCAACACCCTGATCTGTCTGTTCAGTCAGTGATTAAGGCAGGATTTCCCAAACTTTTTTGGCTGCGAAACCTCTATTGGGTTCTGAAAACTTGTGAGCAAGATACGCGAAGAACGTCTTCCAGCCCACTTTGGGCTGATTAGGCCTCAGTTGGAGTATTGTGTCCAGTTCTGGGCACCACATTGCAAGAAAGATGTGGAGAAATTGGAGAGGTTCCGGAGAAGAGCACAAAAAATGATTAAAGGTCTAGAAAACATGATGGCTGTGTCTACATTGGCATGATTTTGCACAAAAGCAGTCGCTTTAGCACAAAAACTTGCTGCCTGTCTACATTGGCCGCGAGTTCTTGCGCAAGAACACTGACGTTCTAATGTATGAAATCAGGGCTTCTTGTGCAAGAACTATGATGCTCCCGCTCAGGAATAACCCCTCTTGCGCAACTGTTCTTGAGCAAGAGGCCAGTATAGACAGGCAACATGAATTTCTTGCGCAAGAAAGCCCGATGGCTAAAATGGCCATCAGAGCTTTCTTGCGCAAGAGAGCATCTATACTGGCATGGATGCTCTTGCACAAAAGCACATCTCTTGCGCAAAGGCACATGCCAGTGTAGACACTCTCTTGCGCAAATACTTTAATGCAAGAACTCTTGTGTTAAAGAGTATTTGAGCAAGATCATGCCAATGTAGACATAGCCGAGCTGTGAGAAAAGGCTGAAAGAACTGGGGTTCTCTCTACACTAAGGGGTTTTCCTAATATCTCGGAAGTATCCCGGAAAAACTCCACTGTGTCCAGGGAACGCGTCTACTCTTCTGCCTTTTTTTTTTGCGGAAGAGCAGGCACTCTCTTTCGAAAGTCCTGTCTTCCTTCTCCCACGAGGAAGAAGGACTCTTGTGAAAGAGGAGGCTTTTCCGAAATTTGGCCCAGTGTAAATAGGCCAAATGTTGGGAAAGCCTCTTCCAAAAAAACTATCGGAAAAAGGTACATAAATCACGGGGCACAATTTGCGTACCTTTTTCCGATACATCAGTGTAGTGTAGACATAGCCTGGGTTTGTTTAGTTTGGAAAAGAGAAGACTGAGAGGGGACGTGAGAGCAGCTTTCAAGTTCCTAAAAGGGTGTTACAAGGAGGAGGGAGAAAACTGTTCTCCTTAATCTCTGATGATAGGACATAAGAACATAAGAATGGCCAGACTGGGTCAGACCAAAGGTCCATCTAGTCCAGTATCCTGGCTGCTGACAGCAGCCAATGCCAGGTGCCCCAGAGGGAATATACAGGACAGGGAATCAAGTGATCCATCCCCTGTCACCCATTCCCAGCTTCTGAGAAACAGCAGGTGGGGCCACCATCTCTACCCTTCCAGGCCAATATCCATTGACAGACATGTCCTCCATGAATGTATCTAGTTCTTTTTTGAACCCTGATAAAGTCCTGGTCTTCTCAACATCCTCTGGCAAGAAGTTCCACAGGTTGACTGTGCGCTCTGTGAAAAAAAAACTTCCTTTTGTTTGTTTTAAACCTGCTATCTATTAATTTCATGTGGTGACCCCTAGCTCTTATGTTATGGGAACAAGTAAATAACTTTTCCTTATTCACTTTCTCCATACTTGTCATGATTTCATAGATCTCTCATCATTTTTGTTGCCCTTTTCTGAACCTTTTCCAATGCCAATATATCTTTTTTGAGATGAGGCAATCACATCTGTCCACAGTATTCAAGATGTGGGTGTACCACGGATTTATACAGAGGTAGTAAGATATTCCCTGTCTTATTCTCTATCCCTTTTTAAATTATTCCTAACATTGTTTGCTTTTTTTTTTTAATGGACTTAAATTACACACACACACACACACACACACACACACACACACAAAGCCATATCCTCTTAGTTTGCAGGGTTGGAATATCTATCTAGCTTGGGGTGTTTGCTGAGCACATATCATCTTGGTGTCTAAGTACCCGTGTTCACGCCCTCCTGAAAACGTGTCCCCTGTGTTCTACAGAGCATATCCAAGCAATCTAAATCTGACTCCCATGCTAAATGTGTCTTCAATAGCAAGGGGGCAACAAGAATAGCTAATCTCCAAGCATGAAGACCACCTGTGAACTCCTAAAATAGTAATTGCTGTCTGTTTGTACAATGGAAAAGCCAAACAGCAGCATTAGCTACCAACAGCAGGGCTACGTCTACACTGGCATGATTTTCCGGAAATGCTTAAAACGGAACAGTTTTCCGTTATAAGTATTTCTGGAAAAAGCGTTTCTACATTGGCAGGATGCTTTTCCGGAAAAGCACCTTTTCCAGAAAAGCGCCCGTGCCAATGTAGACGTGCTTTTCCTCAAAAAAGCCCCAATCACCATTTTCGCGATCGGGGCTTTTTTGCGGAATACACTACTGTGCTGTTTACACTGGCCCTTTTCCGGACCAGTTTTCCTGAAAAAGGACTTTTGCCCGAACAGGAGCAGCATAGTATTTCCGGAAAAGCGGCTGATTTCTTACAGTAGATCGTCAGTGCTTTTCCGGAAATTCAAGGGGCCAGTGTAGACAGATGGCAAGTTATTCCGGAAAAGCGGCTGATTTTCCGGAATAAGTGGCCAGTGTAGACACAGCCCAGGAGTTCCAAAATGGCTTTGTTACAACTCTGTCCTTGGGACTTCTCTCCACACTAAGGGCTGAGCATTGGCTGTTTTTCAGCATAGAGGATCAGCTAAAAAATGTACCACATTTTCCCCAGTAAAACCATTGTGATGTGCCCTGAGGGTTGCCACAATGGAGGCAGGCTTTGTTCTCCTCACTCAGTCCACTGGAGAGGATGCTGGGCTAAGAGGAGTCAGGAGTACCAGAACAGCTCACTTTCTTGCTGTGCGTGCCTCAGTTTCCACATCTCTAAAATGGGAGACATGACAGTGGCCCTCTTTTTAAAGTGTTTTGGAATCAAGGACTGGAAAGTACAACATGGATCTGATCCAAAGCCCACTGAAATACTTCCAATGCCCTCTGAATATCACAATACTCTAACTAGAATTTCGACAGCCCTGGAATTCTCTGGTTGTGTGTTATGAATTTTCATTTCAGCCTTATAACTGCTTCATGGCAAGGTTATTAGGGTACAGTTGGTCTGAAAGGCACAGTGCAAAATAAATTGCCATTGCCATGTATTTCTCACTGCAGCAAAGACTAGTTGAAACATAAAATCATAGAGCCGTCCTTATGAATAAAGAAATGCAGCTGTGTAGGGCACCCAAAATTCAGGGCACCACTGGGTTTTCATATCCACCCACCTGCCTCTTCCTATCTCTGTTCTGTGGCTCCACTTTCTCCGGAGAGGATCTAGTTCAGTGTTTCTCAGCTTTTTTTTTTTTTTTATAAAGTACCCCTTTTAAAAAAATTATAAGTACCCCCAGTACCTACAGTTTTCAGACACACACATTTTTTTTCTACCATTGCAACACATTTGTTTAAACAACTTAATCGTAGCCGGGCAGGCAATGAAATTTTTGGGTGTAAAAAGTACAAAAATAATGAAGCGCTGTAAAACTGAAAACAAAAATTCAGTTTTCTCCAAATTTCAGTTGTGTTGACGTACCCCCCAGAATTCTCTCAAGTACCCCTGAGGGTACTCGTACCTCTGGTTGAGAAACACTGATCTAGTTCACTGAAATGTGAAAAAACCTGCCAGAGCTCTTAGCAGACATCGAAGCTGTAAAAGAGCCATTCAAGCGGTAATGAAGCCATTTAAAAGGCATTTATTTGCCAACCCCAGGTATTTTCAGTCAGTTTCTGAATATACCGTGTGACTCGATAGGACCCGAGTTTAAAATTTGCTTTAAAAATATTTCATTGGTGTGTTGCTGCAGATTATAAAACACAACTGTAAAAACTTGTCATCCCCTCTCCAGATTTGCCATTAGGCATAGGGGCATAAGTTTAATAGTGCTGCATAGGGCCCCATAAATCCTAAGCATTTTCTTGGTTTAGACAATCCAGGAGGGAGCAAGGAAAAATTGAAGGCTTAAATGTTGACCTCCTCCTTTAAACAGCAACCAGCTGAAACACCATCACCATCTTTTCAGTGCAGCCAGCAACCTAGACAGCAGTCCATTCTGGAGAATCAGACCGAGTCCTTGTTTAAAGCCATTCAGAAAAGCGGGTATGTGGATAAACGTACCTTGCCTTAGCCAGGTCTGACTGGGTGGACTGGCTGTGCATTTCCATAGCAACACTTTCAGGAACAGGCCTGGGAAAAAGACATTAACTAGGCCCGACTTGAGGCATTCAGCTTCCTCAGCAGGGCAGGAAGCCTCATTCCAAGGTTGGCTTCCATTGATTGCCGTTGATAGAACACTAGACGGGGCACTCAGGAACCCTGGCTCTGCTGTGGTGGGGACCTTGGACAAGTCAGACTGCCTCAACATGTCTCAGTTTCCCAATATGTAAAGTGGAGGATAATGATGTGGACCACCTTAGTAAAGTACTTCATGGTCTTTAGATGAAAAGTGCTTGGTAAGAGCCAGGTATTGTCATGATACTATGGATGATTGCTACTGCTAGAAAAGAGCGAGCTACTGTCATTACTCAGATCTAGTCAAACTGCCTGCTCCTCTCTTGGGAAGTGAATAAGTGTGAGATGACCCCCAGCACCAGCAACTGTGTTTGTTTTTTGTAGGGATGAACCAAATCATTCAAATGGATAATTTTCAATCTGTGAGTTGTTTGCCAAATTCATTGTTTGGCTACTATAAGGTGGGTGCATAATTGGCTGGATAACCATCCTCACTGAGTAGTTATTAACGGTTCACAATCATTCTGGAAGGGCATAACAAGTGGGGTTCCGCAGGGGTCTGTTCTGGGACCGGTTCTGTTCAATATCTTCAATGATTTAGATATTGGCGTAGAGAGGACGCTTATTAAGTTTGCAGATGATACCAAGCTGGGAGGGGTTGCAAGTGCTTCGGAGCATTGAGTCATAATTCAAAATGATCTGGACAAACTGGAGAAATGGTCGGAGGTAAACAGGATGAAGTTTAATAAGGACAAATGCAAAGTGCTCCACTTAGGAAGGAACAATCCGTTTTACACGTACAGAATGGGAAGTGACTGTCTAGGAAGGAGTACTGCAGAAAGGGATCTAGGGATCATAGTGGACCACAAGCTAAATATGGGTCAACAGTGATGCTGTAGCAAAAAAAGGAAACATGATTCTGGGAAGCATTCACAGGAGTGTTGTGAGCAAGACATGAGAAGTCCTTCTTCTGCTCTACTATGTGCTGATTAGGCCTCAATTAGAGTATTGTGTCCAGTTCTGGGCACCACATTTCAAGAAAGATGTGGAGAAATTGGAGAAGGTCCAGAGAAGAGCAACAAGAATGATTAAAGGTCTAGAGAACATGAGCTGTGAAGGAAGACTGAAAGAATTGGGCTTGTTTACTTTGGAAAGGAGAAGACTGAGAGGGGACATGAGAGCAGTTTTCAAGTATCGAAAAGGGTGTCACAAGAAGAAGGGAGACAATTTGTTCTCCTTGGCCTATGAGGATAGGACAAGAAGCAATGGGCTTAAACTGCAGCAAGGGAGGTTTAGGTTGGACATTAGGAAAAACTTCCTACCTATCAGGGTGGTTAAACACTGGAATAAATTGCCTAGAGAGGTTGTGGAATCTCCATCACTGGTGATATTTAAGAGCACGTTAGATAGACCTCTATCGGGGATGGTTTAGACAGTGCTTGGTCCTGCCCTGAGGGCAGGGGACCTGATTCGGTGACTCTTGAGGTCCCTTCCAGTTCTAGTGTTCTATGATTCTTCATGTTGTGTGATTGGTCCCTTAAGTCACATGAGCTTCTTTCTGTTCCCTTTTACCCTCTTACACAGGATGGCAAATAGCTAATAACGTCTTTCCAGCCAAATACATGTTCAAGGTGAAATAAGCAAAATATTCAGGTTGTAGGAATAGAAGGTATAAAAACTGGTCATGGGCTAATAGATGAGGCACTGGGTTTGAAGAAAAGAGGCTGGGAAGGAGAGGGGAGAAAGCCTGGTAACTCAGCTTCCCCGCCTGTTCTTTGCCTGTCTGTTTAAAATCTAAGCTCTTTGAGGCAAGGACTCTCTCACTATGTGTGTGTACAGCTCCTTGCACAGTGAGGTATACTATACTATACTATACTATACTATACTATACTATACTATACTATACTATACTATACTATACTATACTATACTATACTATACTATACTATAAAACCCACATAGAGCAACTAATAATACAGCCCCACGAATTACTGTCAATCATCCACACAGTGCATTCATTATTTCAATTGTGAATCACAGTCCTTCTGCTCTTCAATCAACTCCAGCTTTACCAATATCTTATTAATCATGCATATTTTAATTATTTTAATTAGGTTCTTCCTGGAATAATATTTCTCTCTCTTTCTCTCAAACACCATCTAAAATGTATTACAGAGAGAGTGGTTGCATATAAAACCCTTCTGGTAACTCCAGTGAATTTCAGTGAGAGTATTTGAATGGGTTTAGATTATGAGTGAATGAGCCTTAAAAGCAACTTTTCTTTTAGCCTTTTGCAGGGGTAAAAATTACCAAGCCAAGGGTCTTACTTCACTTTGTCAGCAGAAAAATAAAACGAGGGCTTAGTGGAAGTGAGTTGCTTTGGAGAGCTGTATGGAAAATGTTGCATACAAAGCCTAATAGATTTATCAGCAGCTTTGCTAAATTGTTGTGGCTAATATTTCTCTCCTACCTTGAGATTTCAAGACTTATAGAAATTAAAAGTACAGATTTTAAAGAGTATTTAACTAGTAGCTTATTTTTAACCCTTTTCCATATTACAACATCAAGAATGCTTCTCCTAAATTTAAAGGACAATAAGAAGAAATGCTACTGCACACAGTGGTCTGTTAATGTATGGAATGCACTGCTGCAGGAAATTAGAGAGTCAAATACAATTCCTGGGGTGAGGGTAAAGGATTAAAGGAACTATTGTAAAGGTCATCAAAGCACATGCTTCAGGGAATAAGCTGCAATGGTCATGAAGGAAATTCCTAAATCTAATCACAGCATTGCAAAACTGGCTATGTGCCAATTGGTGGTGGGGGTTGCAATTTTGCATAAAGACAGAAATCAGGAGCTGCCATGAAACAACAGACAAGGGCTGTAACAATTCATGCCTGTGGAGCTGCACACACTCAGTAGGGCCCACAGATGTGATCGAACCAGAGAGCGAGCTACAAATCCGAGGTTCCATTGGGTCAATTAATGGCCATTAGTTTCAACTGAATTTCCCTTCCAGTTCTGAAAAGCAGAAGCTCGCAGTGACTGCACACCTGCAGGAAGTGAAACAAGATTAAAGAGATCAGCCTGATCCCCTTTGAATTAAAACTACTGAGAGCTTCTCCCAGATCTCAGCCCCTGCCAGTTGTAAAGTTTTTCCCAAAAAGGATTTCGTACGAAGTTTGTCTCCAACGACAGTTACACCAAACTGGCCAGCAGATGGCAGCATCACTTTGCTCTTGGGAGCATCCTACTTTTCACTAACAACAGTCCCTGAAATCTCTATCCCCAGTAAGCTTGGCTAATCAAGAGGAGTGCTGCTTGTTCTGAAGAAGTCTTCCAAAGTACAGCCACCTGAATCAGAGCAGATCAGATCTCATGGTCTGGTGACAGCCGGAGTTACAGTTCTCTTAGCAAGTTACAACTTGGCCTTGCTATTAAATATCCCTCTGCTTTAGCGAGTGTGCTGACAAATGCAGACAGCAAAGAGAATGGCACAAATGGTCCCCTATCAATGAAAAGACTTGCAGATTAAGTGGGTTCTTATTATCCACTGCTTTAGACGAGCCAAGCAGCCCTTCAGGAGTTTAACGTCACGTTCAAAACCGGTTGACTGGCCTGCCTGATAGCAATTATAATGGGGCAATAAGGAACAAAAAATATTGACATGATTCCTATGTCCTGTGTTAGGGGATCTAAGATACACAGGGATAATGCAGCTGACAGAACTCAGGTCAAAGCACAGATGTGCTGGAGGCAAAGCTACCTTGTCCCAACTGTGGAACTCTCTGTAGCAGGAAACCAGAATCAACTTGGAGCCTCTCAAAGGGCCTGATCCAAAGCCCTTAGACCTCAGTATCTTTTATACAACTTTTACAACACAATGCACAAAGCATCTCTTTGCATAAACTTTTCCTCAATTCAGGCTAGGAATCTGTCAGTTCCCCTTCACATTCTGTACAATGGGTAAACAATCTGCTTTACAAGGGCATGGAGAGGATAAAAACATTAAAGATTGTGCACGCTCAGATGGTCGGGTGGGTGTCATGGTGTAAGTACTAGAGATAGGCTGTGATGAAATGCAGGTCCTGATGGTGTATTAGGTATTACCCCTAAAACAGAGTGCAATTCTAGGGGAACCCCACTCCGCTCACCTTGCTTTCACACCTAGCTTAATTCCACACCCATTTCCAGGCGTGTGAGAGAAGAACCGGGCCCAAGGGCTCCAGCGTCTTCCCGCAGCAACCTCGGCTCATCCAATATCCCTGCACTGGGGAGAGATGTCACTATGGATACCAGATGGGATGGTGAGGCCTGCAGAAGGGTTGCTTGGCAACATGATGCAGAAGGGTGAGGTCTCCACTCAGGCTGCTGGAGCTGGGCCCACAATGAGGGCAGTCCCCCTCCCCCTCGGAGGCATTACGATGATTATCTGAACGGGCGGGTTGGGGTGAAAAAGCCGTTTGAGAGGAATCCGGACTCGCTCTGGCGCCTCAGACAGCTACTAAATGACAAAGTACCTGAGAGAGAAAAACGATCTCTCGCGTTGTGTTGCCAAAGCCCCCGTCCCCGCAGGAATGAGTCATGGCAAGAAATAATGACTGTGCCCTTCTAAGGATCTCAAAGCACTTTAACCTTAGCAGCTGGTGGCTCTCTCCCCACTCCCTGCCTACTTTCTCCCCCGCTCCACAGCCCAGAGGAAGCGGTATCACTTAGTAGGGCATGAGCAAGTTAAAGTGACTCCACCATTGTCACAGGGCAAGTTAGTGGTCCAGCTGAAGTAGAGTCAAGGACTCCTAGCTCCCAGGACGCTGATTGAACCACAAGGTTAGGGGTGAGGAACCTTTTTTGGGTCAGGGGCCACTGTCCCACTGATAAATCAGTCGGGGGCCACACACAAGTGAGAACCAAACAAACCTTCATGGACGGCCCCAACTGAGGAAGACACTGCCCACATTCCCTGCACACACCAGAGCTTAGGAGGACCCAGACTAGTAGATTTTGTGTGCCCCAACCCCATGGGGAGACGGTGAGGGAGCTAGAGCACCTGCATTGGCTCCCCAATGCTGGGGGGAGCCCCCGAGCTTTGGAGGCCAGATGCAGGCAAGCCAGCCCCCCGTGCCTTCGGTTCCCCAGCCCTGCACAAAAATCTCCTTCCCATGGCGTTGCCTGCTACTGCCCACTCGCGCTTAGGGTGGGTCTGTTTCCCCCTGTAACGTTGGGCAAATACTGGATTCGTCAGGTCCTCAGCAATTTCAGAAAGTCAGGAGAAAAAAAAAGTTTCGGGTTGAGCAAAAGATTCTCTTTCGGTTTCAACCATTTGGAGACATGTTGGGGTTTTTTAAAAAATAAAATGAAAACCCCAAACCTCATTTCCGACCCACATCAGCCCACGGGGTTGGGTTTTTCTGCCACTCCCCAAAATGAACAATTCCCTGAAATCCAGGTGAATTCATGAAATGGGCCGGCGCCACCAAACCTGAACTTTCCACTGAAAAGAAGTTTTGGCCCCAATTTTTCCCAGCTCCACCCACTCACCACGCCCCATGGCTGCACTGGGAGACGCCAGGATGGAAAGAGGGTTACTGACAGGTAACCTGAGCGGTTTGGAGTGGGTTCTAATATGAGCACGTGCAGGGACAGAGAAAATGGGCCAGCCGACTAGGGAGCTAGGAAGATGAGAGACAGGAAAGTGATGCCTATCTGAGAATGTTACCATAATGCAATTAGCAATAGCCAAACCCACAGACTTAGACTTCCCATGTTAACCATCCTATAAACACTACAGGGGCTGGTCACTATTATTATTCCCATTTCACAGGCACAGAGATCGACTGGTGCTTTTCAGTGTTGCAAGTGCCAAACTACATCGAAGACGTCTGTTTCTACAGTATTTCTGGCCTGTTCTCATCCAATTTGGGATCAGCACTGAACGTCCGGCTGTGGATACTAATCAATATTGCTGATCTGAATGAGGATTGCCAGCCCAAAGCACTCAAACATCTGGATTTAGGACCCAAAATATCACAAGACTGGCTTAAAAACCACTGTTTTTTTTCTTTTTAGTGAAAGTTGAGATTTGTCCTCTATCACATGCATCCATAAGCTGGGGCTTTAAACAGAACCACCTGCTACCATGAGAATCATGATAAAATGGGGAGAGTTGGCAACAGTCTGAGAGGACCTCGCTACTCAGAGCTCTGAACCAGGCAGAGTAGCATCCCTGTAGTGACGTCCAGGTTCTCATCCACGTCCCGGGCTAAAGGGAACTTAAAAATATAGATCATTTTTGTACACTCCAGGCCCTAATTTCTGGTGCCCAAAATTCACACATAAGAAAAGGCCCAACGCATTGATTGCATGGAACAGATTTTATTACGTTAACAATAACCATCTGATACCAACAAATCAAGAGACGTTCAAAACAGGTGTGTGGAGCTCTGCATATGCCAAAGAAATCCCAGTGAGCTTTCCTAGCACCACACCTCTTAATCTCTTCATGTGCTAAGGCCAGGAGAAAGCAGCAAATGAGGAAGAAAACAGAGAAGGGGATGGGAAAAATAGAGATATTTCATAAGTGAGATTGCCACAAACACAGTGTGGATCACAAAGAAAGAAAGAAAGAAAGAAAGAAAGAAAGAAAGAAAGAAAGAAAGAAAGAAAGAAAGAAAGAAAGAAAGAAAAAGTTTCTTCAAGCTAAGAGCCCTAGAAAAATTGTTTCATTTTTTCAAATATGTAACCAAAATTTAGTTTAAAAAATAAAATGTATTTTAAAACCAGTGAACAGCTTTAAGACAGACTACCAATCAATCACTCCAGTGAATATGTGTCCTTGGTTAAAGCAAAAGCATATCAGATTAAATATGCCACTTTGCTCCACCCTTGGAGAACCAGAAAACACAGGAAAGGGAGATAAATATTTATTCTCCAAACACTAACTGCTGCCTGCAGGTTAACAAGACAAATAACCAGCCTCTGCAGACAGGAGCAATGAAATTGGTCAGTTCAACAGTGTTTGCGTGCCGTCTGCCCCTTCCTTTACCTGAGACACTGACTTGGGGGTGAACTTCAGCCCTATGCAGAGGCAAGAATGGACTCTGTGTGATTAAGAGCACGTGTGGGGTGTCAGTGGAGAAAAGCCCAGATCTTCCCTCACTCAGCAGCACCCGAATGTCTCCTTTTGCCCATTACAGTGTAAAATCTAACCTAGTTGTGAAACCTCTTCTCCATTTTTTGACCTTAGAAACAGAGCAAAAGTGGAAGCTCAGTCCCAACTATTCCCCCTCAGACACAATTGATTTGACGTGGATCCAAAGGTGAATGGGATCTGTTTTCAGATTCTGGTTTGGAAGCAGCCAATAGCTCCAGGGAACAGCACATGACGGCTTCCATCTCATACAGCCAGCTGCTCCCTCCAAAAGTCTCCCGTTCAAAATGGGGACTTCCATATCAGCTGATCTCTCCAGAATCCCACAAGACATGTCACAGGAACAGCTCACACCATTCTACAGTTGTCAAACCGGAGCTACAACCCAACCCCTAATCTCTGGAGCTTCAAATTGCTATTCGAACCCTAATCTAGATCCAAATACCAGGCTTGATCCTGATCTCTGTTACATGGGCATGAATCAGGAATGATTCCACCCAAGATAACAGTTTCATCAGCTCAGAGTCAGGTCCAAAGTTCCTCGGGGCCCATCTTCCAACATTTCGTCCTGTTGCAGTGTTGTAGGCTAAACCATCATGACTACGGTACTGGGCAGTAACAGCCTCAAACTCTGCAATAACACGGTGCTGTAGCATTGGGGATTATTATTGCAATAAGTATATTTTTCTAAAGACTTGCACTGGAGAGCTGAGAAATGCAGTGATCTTGCTAAATACGCTGTGTTTAAGATACAAACTTGCCCTCCCGCCTCCCTTTTCATACCAAATTTAAGTGCATTTTAATTCTAAACAATGTGAATGTTATAACCACACAGATCTGCACGACCTTCACTGAAGTCCTGCCCTGTTGTATCTATTCTCTAGCAAGCAGAGAACATTTACTGCCACTGTAAACCAAATTCCCTTGTTTGTAGCCAAGCCCAGGCGATGGCGAGCAGCATCTGTTCACACAGGGATTTAGTGACCGCTCTATACAACAGTGCTCCCCTTCAGAGGCACAAATCGGTCCCCAGCAGAGAAGGTGTGTTTAAAATAACAGTTGCCAGGTATCTTGATGACAACACCCAAGGGAAAGTGTTAGTAAGATGACGTTGTGCAAGTGACAAGGGTGACAAAAGGATTGTGACCCCGGTGCGCCTACTCTTCGTGCTGGGTTGAACCCTTAGCACATCCTAAAGGGGTGTGTCAGAATGTCTCCTTCATACAGTCACCTATTTATTTCGTGTCGTAATGTCACCTTCATGTGGGCACCGTGTCGGGGACCACTGATTTAAGGGATCAATGTTTAATAATGGAACATGCCACCAAAAAGGCGACCTTGCTCATCTCTGTCTGGGCTCATCGCAAGCCCCTGAGCATGCTGGGAGCTGCATAAGACAACCCCCTCAGCAACAAAAAGAAAGAGAACTTTGGCTCATTTTGGTTCCCAGACTCACACCCACTCCTGCCTCTTGCTGATCTCCATGGTCCACATAGGACCTGATCCAAAGCCATGTTGACATCAATGGAAAGACTCCATGGGCACCTTTAAGCCTGACTGCAGCCCACGAGGTGCACAACTGAACTGGCTTTGCATTAGGGACTTGGTCTCCTCCATTGTGTACCCACAGCTCACGTCATCAGCACTGGGGGGTTTACTCACTCCACCATCCCTATGACTCTAATCTCCAGTGATCAGCGTGAACGGCTTTCCAATGGTCTGCATTAACCTAAAAACAATGCCGGAGTATCTGCAGCATTCCCTGGTCTCCCCTATGCTAAGCAGGGAGAATGGTGCCACCGCTGTATTTCTCTTACGTTTTCTAAGGCAACATCTGAGGGGTGTTAAGGGTGGTTTGTCTACAGCAGAGGGAACACTTCATCCCCCACAGCAGCGAATGTTCAATCCCTGGGATAAGCTGGAGGCTTGCGGTGAATCAAGGGCCTTCTCTTGTCCTTGAGGCTGTTCGGAGAATTCAAAGGCTCAGCTGGCTGAGCAGCAGGCAACTGGGGAAGGAAAATGTCTGTTTTCCTCCACCCACCCCACCTGATAGAAAGATTTTGGGCCACTTTTGTGATCCTGCATCGCAAAGCGTCACACCAAAACAGGCTGTGTATTCTGGAGCAATTGGCCTGGGAGGCCAGGACCAGCTTGTGTTTTCACACAGGACAGGAGCGGACAGGTCTGTGGTTTTCTTACAGGAATACAGCTCTCCCATAACCATGGCTGGCTATTGGACTGAATGTCAGTTCTTTGTCCAGCTGTGGAAAGATCATGTGTAAACCAAACAGTAACATTAACCTAAGAGGGCTGAGGAATCTCAGCCTCTAATCTGGCATCAAACAGCTAGGTCACCCAGTTGCCCAGGTAGGGAAAAAGCAAAAGTCAAGTGGAGACGAAATTTACACAGGACTAAGGGTGACCACAGGGTGGAGCTGTGCACACTGGTTTCATTACAAGCACAAGTGAGAAAACAAGAAGTTTGTCAGTGATTCCCTTGAAAAACTGGTGTAGGGCACAACCCAAAAGCCAGAAGAGACAATGAGAGAGTATTTACATTGACTTCAATGAGATTGGGATTAGGTCTTTAAAGAGTAAATCAAAGAACACCCACTCAGAAAAAAAGAGGGCTTGAACTGGATTATATTTTAAAACGCTCATATATTTTTTTTCTCTCTCTCTTTTTTGTTAACAATTCTAATACAATTGTTCATCAAAATACTGGCGTTTCCAGCAGCATTTTTTGTGTGTGTGAACAATAACATACGGTAGTGATTTCACAGTAAAACAGACCTGCAGGAATGCCAGATAAACATGACGAGACCAAAAACATTTTTTTTTCAGAAGTGGGAGGTGGGGGAAGAATAAAAAGTTCATTAAAAAAATTATTTCCAAAGAGATTTCATAGAAAGCCTTTAAAACACTGTCATTTTTTCTCCCTCTTGTTCAGATTTCCGTCCCTGGGAGGGGGAGAGGGGGGACAGCTATATATAGAGAAAGAGTTTACAACAATCTCTAGAGAAGCAGAAATAAAACAATCAAATAAATCCAAGAATATGCAAGGGATAAAATTACATTTGTACAAAAATAGATTTTTTTAACTTTATTGACGCTTTAGATATTTCTCCTTATCTTTTCTTTTTTATTTATTTCTGTTTTTTATTTTTGTAATTCTTTCTAAATTTTATTTTATTTTATGCAACCCATAGCTAAGGCATCGGTCGCTAAGTGTTGGGAATTGCTAAAGCTATTTTAATCAAACCACCTGCTTCTAAAAAAAAAAAAAAAAAGCATCTTAAAATAGATGCATTTCCTTTGACTTGAGTTATAAAGATCCGGAGTTGGCGCAAGCCAATCCAGAAGGGGTTCTGATACAATGTACTTGCTTACATGAAGCAAAAATGTACGAGAAAAAAAACAAGAAGGAAAAAAGAATCAACTTAAAGAAAACCACAAACGTCTGTAATTGCTACGGTTATAATATATGTATATGTGAGTGAGGATATTTATACAGTGTATATATCTACAGTACATACATGTATACACACGCACATATGAATCAACTTAAAATAGGTCATGCACTCTGTTCACTGATGGGGACAGCATCAGCTGTTTAGCCACTTCTGGGGCCAGCTACAAGGTCATGTGTCTGAATCCTTGATCCCACTTGCCCCACCAGCAGTTAGGATTGTCCTCAAAGAACGCCAGAATGTTGACTGGGAGAGTGGTGGGGAGGTGTGGTTTCTTTGGTCCTGCTCTGATGGTCAAGAGCCAGCCTTTGTTCATTTGCTGACTACACACATTTCAGTCCCTCTTGCCCTTTGGAAAGCAGCAATCTCTTCAGGGCTGCTGAACAGAGTAGAAGGCTGCATCAGCTTTGCCGCTGGGTGTGCACATCTTACATCCCCACTGGTTTCAAGGGGCTGGTGGGTGGTGGCGGCGAGAGAAGGGCTGAGCAGGCCAAGCGTCAAAGTAGAGTGACTGAATATATTCTTCAGTTATGCAATTGGGCTACAGTCTGTTCCAAAGAAATATACGACTCAGAGAGACCTGATCTTACAGTTCACTGGAGAACTCCCGGGACTAGGGGGTGTAGCCAATTTGCTTTTCCAGTTCTGGGCCTTTGAGACAAAACCAATCTGATGTATTCCTTTCCCCCTGCTGCAGACTTCTCTGGGTTTAGGCTGAAACATTCCCCTTCAACGGACGTGACGCAGATTTGAGTTGAAACCACTGTCTAAAGGTTGAAAGTGCAGAGATTAGCTAGGCTGCCAAGAACCATGGGGCCAGTTATGTTGTATGTTTCCTAAGTATACAGTACGTATACGTTTTCAAGGCCTCTCTCTCAAATAGCTCTGAGGTCAAGGTTTTACGTGAAGTGGGTATTTGGGAGTTAGGCTTTGAGGGAGACAGGGCAAGAGGAGGGAGGTGCAACAGCCTCTTGAGGAAACATCCAAAAATGCACATTTGTTTAAGCTCAGTTTGTTCCGGGATCCAGTGGAAACGCACACAAGGCAGCGAGGAACGTCCAGCAAGGCAGGCGGGTGGCTGAAGAGCTGATGTTTGTGCTATCTTTAGAAAATTAAAGATTGTCCCACCAAAAATTAAAACATAAAAAAAAAAATTAAAAAAAAACCAACCAAGAATTAAAAAATAAATCACCTTAATCGAACCAGATTTTGCGAGAATACTAGAATCTGGTTAAGTAAAAGTCCTAGCTCTCTAGTGAATAATGTGCCTTTTCTTTTTGCCCACGTATCACCTCTTCAAACAAGCATGTAATATAGTTATAATAATTATAATGAGGAGGGGGGGAAAAACCGAACGTGACAGAAGGTACAAATGAAAGAGTCAATTAAATCCATGCAAAAGCGGGTTACTTTAAGGCTGCTGCTGCCAAATTCATAGAACCCACATGGGCTTCCGTATCGCTCCAGCTGGGGAGCAAGGAGGGAGCATCTGGGTTGAGGTATGAGATGAGTAGGAAACGGGCTGTTCATATTTGTTTAGGGTAAAATACACTCCTACAAATGCTACCTCTGCTCCCTGTGGCTGGATCTCCTGCTGGTGCAAATCATCATAGCCCCATTGATGCCAATGCAGCTCTGCTGATTGGCACCATTTCAGGATGTCCCCCTCCCCATCCATACTGGAACGCCCCGAGAAATTAAACAGTGTTGTGCCTTTCAACAGAACCATCTGCAAGGGGCTTGCTTAGAAACATTATTTGAGGCTCACGCCCATCTGGGAGGCGTTGTTATTATTTCCATGTTAAAGAAAAGGAAACTCAGGCACGGTTACACAGCAAGTCACCGCTTGCTGTAACTGCTGGACAACATGTCATCCTTACACTACAGTCTTCTGCAGGGATGCAGGTAGTGCAGCGTTTGACGCTATTGCTCTAGAACACCCTAGGCTGTGTCTAGACTGGCCAATTTTTCCGGAAAATCAGCTGCTTTTCCGGAAAAACTTGCCAGCTGTCTACACTGGCCGCTTGAATTTCTGCAAAAGCACTGACTTCCTACTGTAAGAAATCAGTGCTTCTTGCGGAAATACTGTGCTGCTCCCGTTCGGGCAAAAGTCACTTTTGTGGAAAAGGGCCAGTGTAGACAGCTCAGATTTGTTTTGTGCAAAAAAGCCCCGATCGCGAAAATGGCGATCAGGGCTTTTTTGTGCAAAAGCGTGTCTAGATTGGCCACGGACTTTTTCCGCAAAAAAAGCTTTTGCAGAAAAGCGTCCGTGCCAATCTAGCCGCTCTTTTCCGAAAATGCTTTTAACGGAAATCTTTTCCGTTAAAAGCATTTCCGGAAAATCATGCCAGTCTAGACATAGCCCCTAGTGTTTACTGAAAAACTGAGGAAACGGTTTCGACTCAGACGTGGTTCGACATGAATGTGGGCAGGACGTGCGGCCTGCTCCTGAGATCACAGCTCTGCCCACCTTTCCCCAGTGGGCTCAGAAAAAAACTAAACAAAACACAAGTTCGTCTTGGGCCTAAAACCAGCTCCTAGTTTCTTCCGATGGCTGAAGGGCAGCTGGCTAGGAGCTCGCACTCGCAGCCTAGAGAAACAAAACAGCAACGCAGACTTCCACTCCCTAACACAGCTCCTTTCAAGCAGCCAATCAGAAAAAAAAAAGTGGTTTTGCCTAATGGAGATAAACAAGAGAAAAGGTTTATTACCATGTGAAGCTCAATGGGCTTTTTAATAAAGCCCCCTGATATTCTCTGGCAAGCAGACGTAACACGTAATCCAGGCTTCTAAAATGTTTAAATACCAATTGTAGGAAACGGAGGTCCAAATGCTGGTTAAAAAAGACCTATGCTGCTCCTGGGCCCTGATTCCACGTACCAGCTTGGTGGGGTGTTGACAGGCAGCCACCATCCCCCTGCTGACGGCTTGCTCGCCCGTCTGAGGGAAATGCATAGACCGTGATGGTGCATGCTGGCACCCTCTCGATAACTAAGCTCTCTTGCCTTGTTTTCTTGGCAAATTCTTCCAGGGCGAAGCTGTTTAATAATATTTTCAGCAGCACGCAGGCTGCCAAAGAAGCTCAGCCAAAACGCGTTCCTTGCCTCTGTGGATTTGACACTTCAGGCGGGCCTGGGGGGCAGTTATGACCTGAAATCCTTGTTTAACGACAAGACAGCCTTATTAGCTGAGCTGCCAGCAGGCTTGGCAAGTGGGCAGCAGCTCTAAGGGGGGCAGAATGAGTATCAACTGTGCCTCTTAATGAACATAGGTGATAGCCCAGGGTGGATTGTCTGGATCACACTTGATTGAGACACAAAGCAGCTATTTAAAGGGCCAGCAACAACCAATGCTGGAACGGGGGAGGGAGGGAACAGTTTTAGTGTCTAATAATTTGTCATTTTAAAGCACAAACCAACTAAAAGTAGCAGGGAAGTCCCTGGGAAGGAGCCAACCACAAGCTTCTCATTCTTGGCTCAGCCCAAATGCGTCTTTCATGTGTTCAGAATAACTATTCTCCTCTGAAACATCGGCCTGATCCTTCTTTGTTTCTTCTGCTTTTCCTTTTCCTTTATTTTCTAGCTTGGCTTCAGGCGCCATCTACTCCTGGGCCGATTCACTGTCCCCTAAGAAATCTGCCGACATTGCCTAGAATTTGGGGTGTGCTGGGTTTTGGCAAATACACAGGGATGAAGTGAGAAGGCAGCAGCCTGTTAAAGCAAAGCATTTGAGCTACCTTCCTCACACTTTTTTTTTTTTTAAGGCGGATGGATCCTGCTGCCTGCGACAATCAGCCAACAGGCTGGAAAGCTAGAAAACGAGCCAGATCCAACAGACTGTGATTGCCCAAATATATACTGCCCTCCTTTCTAAGGGACGTATTGGCGTCCTGGCCACGTGGATCATTTCAAACAGGACAGAACTCTGAGGCATAGACTGTAGGGAACAATTCTGCTTTCCAACAGATGAGCTAAATGAGACCTGATTTTATCTCTGCCCAGCAAGTAATTGCTCCTTAGTGCTGGTGTTTGTAGGATCAAAGCATTTAGGGAAGTACCTAAAAACCCACCAGCCTCCTTGCCGGCCGACAGAGCAGGGCTTTTTGAGTGAGTGGATGCATTTTTGTTTCCTTGCTAGAGCAGCGTTTTTATAATACAGTTTCCCTCAGAACAACCACAGGAACATGGACTGTCGGCCAAAGGTACAGCAAAGGGAAGAGGTCCCTTCAAAGTGCTTCCTGCTCTTCTCTGATATCTCCCCAGGCCTGGCCAAGGTTCCCCGCCAAGGTCCTTCCAAAACAGGTGTCTCTAAATGCTTATCCCATGTTGCTCTAAGAAGACGGTCTTAAGTCCAATGGGGGAAGCGAAAAGGGTATTTTGGGGAGGCAGGGGATGGGGGTTTGCTTAGAAATCTTTGTTTTTATGGTAAATTTAATATTTAACCAGCAAATGGAGAATCCCCTTTTTTGACCACGTGGACAGAGGCTGCCCCCCCATTTCCTGATCCCGGTGGGGAGCCCCAAATAACCGACAAAAATCAGGACCGAGAGGAGATGGGGAAGAGCGTGGGGGAAGGTACAGCCCTCGGTTCACCCATCAGTCTCGCCAGTGACGTGCAGCCCCCGGGCCCGATTTATCGCTGCTGCCAAATCGCCCACTTGTTGCCCTGACGTACACGACTGTGCCTAGTGGTGACGGATTGGGCCCCATGGACGTGCAAGCGAGCTGAGCAGTCAGTGATGCGCACCGCTCTGCCTACTGCGAGCTCAGCGTAGCCATCGGCCCTACTGCCAGGCTAACTGGCTCTCCCCAAAGCCCGGAAGAAAGCCAACTGTCTGACTAACCTCAGCGAGTTGGCTTGGCTTGGCTGAGCAGGTGTGGGCGGGCCCTGCGTGCAAAATGCACGCCTCATGAGGGCTCATGACGAACGCCTGTGTGTGGAAAGAGGGGGAGGGATTCCAGCACGGGGAGTGGGAACTGGCATCACTGCAGCCTTAAAGCAACCGCCCCAGACTTGTGCAATCCTGTCGGTTCGTGTTTTGATTGGCTAGCTCCACAACGGAGTGAACAGTCATCTTTGGGAGAAAAAAAGCATGACACCGCTGTTGCTTTCCCCGAAGGAAAGCAGGGCATTGACGTCACCGCCATCCGCACAGCCCTCCACACGCACAGGGGGGGCTCAGTCTCTCGGTGCGACCCGGCATCTCTCTGTTCAGGTCATTAGGATGGGGGGGATAGGGCGATGAGCGATCAATCCCACAATCCCCTGCTTTTAATTTCAAGGAGAAGGCTCCGCAAAAATCCTCGGCGAGGGCCAGTCCCGAGCGCTTTTTCTTGGGAGAAGTAAATGCTTATCGTTAGAAACCAAAAATATATATTCTTTTCTCTTTCAAAAACTCCATCCTCTGAAAATATCCAGCGGCGGGCAAGCAGGATGAAACCACTCCCCCAGCCCATCCAAACCCAGCTGCTCAGGGCTCCTATGGATAGGATCCACCGCGCCGCCTGCTTCCAATCAATCCTCTCAGCCACATGCAGAAATCCAAACCCAGCGACGGCAGGAGCAGGCCGGGAAACGAAAAGTCCGGCCTTTGGCTCGGAGGCGGTGTGTGTGCGTGGACAGGGGGTGGGGTGCTATTTGCTTTTGAAACTCTGCCTCCCACTTCTCTACATCTAAAATAGCAAAGTCAGCTCCTTAGATGCGGCGGTGACAGAACGAGCGGCGGTCGGCGTGACGAGGAGAAGGGCGTCGCCCCGGGTCAGACGGAGAAGAGTGGACAGGATCTCCCGCCCTGGGGGACAGGAAGAGGAAGAGCGGAGGTGGCAGGAGGCGGCTGTAGCCCCGGCTGGGCGAAGGGATGGACGCATCCACAGTCCTCTAAGTCATCTGGTGGGGTGCTTCCAGCATCTCCATCAAGAAAGTGTCGATGGGCGTATCTCCTATGAGCTTGAAGAAGAACAGGTGCTCCAGGCATTTCAGGCCAATGGATCGCAGGGCAGGGAGACGAAGCAAGAGCTTTGCAAACCTGCAGGAGGGGGAAGGAAAAGTGGGGAAGAGAACAAGGTTAGACCCCTCATACTCAGCTGGCATTGCCTAGTGGAGAACTCACATGGCTCTCGGGAATGCTCCTGGAACACAGGGGTCTGGTCCGGTGGTGTCCCACATGCTAGTCACATGTGGCTGTTTGACCAGTTGAGCACGGTTAGTTGGCTTGAACAATGTGGCTACTGCTTCAGAACTGGTTGGACACAATGGCTGTGTCTACACTGGGCCACTTATTCCGGAAAATCAGCCGCTTTTCCGGAATAACTTGCCATCTGTCTACACTGGCCCCTTGAATTTCCGGAAAAGCACTGACGATCTACTGTAAGAAATCAGCTGCTTTTCCGGAAAAACTATGATGCTCCCGCTCGGGCAAAAGTCCTTTTTCTGGAAAACTGTTCCGGAAAAGGGCCAGTGTAGACAGCTCAGTAGTCTTTTCCGCAAAAAAGCCCCGATCGCGAAAATGGCGATCGGGGCTTTTTTCCGGAAAAGCACGTCTACATTGGCCACGGACGCTTTTCTGGAAAAGCATCCTGCCAATGTAGACGCTCTTTTTCCGGAAATACTTATAACGGAAAACTGTTCCGTTTTAAGCATTTCTGGAAAATCATGCCAGTGCAGACGTAGCCAATGGGTCTAATCAAACACAATGCCGGCTTCGGATTGGACCTCCCCCCATTCCTGGAAGCCACGTGGCTAACTCCCTCCATCTACTCATTACACCAAGAAGATACCAACTGGTTCGTTATCCCGCAGGACATGCAATCGAGAGAAACAATGGCGTTTAGAATAGCCTGTGGTTACCAGAAGTGAAAGAGGGTTGGGAGAAATCTCTCCCTCTGGGTTACATCTGGGTTGTTGGGTTTGCATTTGGCAGTGCTTTGTGTGATGTCATTTCATCATTCCTTGATTTCTGAGGATAGGACAAGAAGCAGTGGATTTAAGCTGCAGCAAAGGAGGTTGAGGTTGGACATGAGGAAAAACTTCCTAACTGTCACGGTGGTTAAACACTGGGCTAAATTGCCTAGGGAGGTTGTGGAATCTCCATCACGGGAGATATTTAAGAGCAAGATAGAAAGACACCTGTCAGGGATGGTCTAGAACGTACTGGGTCCTGCCGTGAGGGCAGGGGACTGGACACGATGACCTCTCGAGGTCCCTTCCAGTTCTGGGATTCTAATATTTGCCTCTACCGTTTGTGTGAGTCTTGCACCATTGCAAAGAAGAAAAGAAACATATTGGGCCCTGTCACGTGTTCAACACAGACCACAGGTCAGCATCTGGCCCCCTTTTTCTCCTTGGAAATAGGAAAATGTGACTATGAAACCACAAAAACCAGCCCAGTTGGAGCAACTTTTAACTCATTTAATGAAACGGACTCGACTTCAGCCTGACTGCATCCCTTTCATAAAGTAACACAGCAACTCAAGACAGACCGCAGCGCCACAAGTCACGGGTTTTCCCAGAGAAGCGCCTGTTTCTAGACCTGCCAGGAATGTAGAGACGAGGGTGGAGGGGCGCGATACCCGGGGTGTGGAAGATGGCAGTATCTTCTGAAGCAGGGAGTTGAGTTTGGTGATCAGACACGCCCCCCGACTGTGCCAGGGCAGGTGTTAGAACACAGCCCTGCTTCCTCCCACTGGATCAGGTGAGCAATTCCCCTGTCTCTTTGGCTGCTGTTTTGGGAGCTGCCCATCGCCTTTACCCAGGGGCTAAGAGGAGCTCTCTCCTTCCCCAGGAGAGGTGCTTTTCCTGTCGCACCCACGAAGAAAAATGTTGACAAGCAACAAGGGTGAGGGCTTTGATGCTTCATGGGAAAAGTCTTTCTAAACACAGGAGAAACAGGGTTTGGCACGGAGGGAAACTCCAGCCAAGAGCACGATCCTGTGTTTAAGGAGCTCTCAGCAGCTCTCCTGTCGCGGGGAACAGACAGACCTTGCTGATTTTTGGAAAAGCCCCTGATGTGAGACACACTCCAAGGCTGGCCAGGAGCTCTGAGGAAGGCTGTGCTCTGCTTGCCCCGAAGCTACAGACAAGCAAAGAAGAGCCAGCTGGTGGGGAAACCATTCCAGGTACCAGGGATCCCAAATGCAGAGAGAGGGCCAAGAGATCCCTTTTAGCTGGGGAAGCTGCTCCTAAGTAAGCCACTGATTTGGACCCCAAGGCAAACTGTAGGACATACCCACAATTTCTGTTTGTTTGTTTCCCAAAGGGCAATCATCAAGTGATCCTTCCCCTGTTGCCAATTTCCACCCTCTGGCAAATAGAGGCTAGGGACATCAACCCTGCACACCCTGGCTAGTGGCCATTTGAAATTATCAAGTTCTTTTTTTTTTAACCCGTTATAATCTTGGCCTTCACAACATCCTCTGGCAAGGAGTTCCACAGATTGACTGTGCGTTGTGTGAAGAAAAACTTCCCTTTTTTTGGTTGAAACTGGCTACCTCCTGTGACGTAGTGGGGGTACCTGGCTGGTTTCTAGGCTGCTGGCTCTGGGGTAACCCCCACTGGCTGCCATGGGTACCACGACCCAGCAAAACAGGATGAGTCACTATGCAACCAGTGGCCAGACACCCCCCATGGAGAGGAACAAAGGAAGGTGGATGCTGCCCTGGCTGGGGGGCAGGGCTGGAAGAGGGTTAGTGAGTTGCTGGCTAGAAGCATGGAGGAGACAGCCTAGGGAAGGGGACTGGAGTTTAGGGGCCCAGTCTCCCCCATCTCAAGGGGGCCTGAGGCATCCTAGCCCAGCTCTGTGACCAGATTCCATCTGTGCTGTGCTGTATCCTGGAGAGGCAATAAACTTCCTCTATTACACCGGCTGGTGCAGTCTGTTTGTGCCATTTCGGGGTGCAGGAGACGGGGGACCCCCAACGCGCCGTCACACTGGTGTCAGGGGTGGGATCCACTGCACCCCATGGATGGAGCTTCCAGCGGCGAGCGACAAGGCGCTGTAGAAGCAAGAGCCCTGGAGCCAGGCGTGCTGGAGACAGAGCGAAGCGGTTCCTGGGAATCGTGGGGCGCTGCAGCACTAGACTGGTGAGTCTGCACCGAGGGGCCCAGCGGGCAGATGGCCTACGCCCGACTCTTGAAGGCAGAGCTGGTGGGGCTGTGCAGAGAGAGGGGCTTGCCTGTGCAGAAAGCAACCAAGGCCCAGCTGATTGCCCAGCTGGAAGAGAATGACCAGCCACAGGGCCAGGATCTTTTCCCCAGGGGAAGCAGCCAGACCCCCCCCTGAGTGTGTCAGTCTCAGAGAGGGGGAGGAGCGCTGGAACCCACCGGAGAGATGAGACAGCATCTCCTGGGAGGCCTGCAAGCCGTAGCCCATCTAGGGCAGGGGCCAGCCCAGCGGAGCTGCGGCGGCTAGAGATCCAGCTGCGAATAAAGGAATTGGAAGCAGAGGACCAAGAGAGGGACTGCCAGGACCGAGAGAAGGAGCGCCAAGATCGAGAAAGGGACCGCCAGGACCGAGAGAGGCAGCGACAGCATGAGCTGGCCATGGCAGAGCGGAGAACCGGCGGGGCACCGGCTGCGCCAAGTGCGGATGGGCCCCAGGGTCCCAGGACTGCCAGATGCTTGGAGAGGCTCGTGGTGGCCCAATTGAAGGACGTGGGTGACATAGACGGGTTCCTCAGTGCCTTTGAGAGGGCCTGTGGCCTGCAACGGGTTCCCCCAGCTGACTGGCTGCAGGAGCTCATCCCCGCACTGAGCCAGGAGGCAGCCGGAGTGCTCAGTCAGCTGGAGGACCTACAGCCAGGGGATTACAACCGAGTCAAGGAGGCCCTGCTGCACAAGTTTGGGCTGACCCCCGAGATGTACAGGAAGAAGTTCCGGGGGGTACAGAAAGGGCCACGGGAGACCTATGTAGATCTGGCCTCCCGCCTGTCGCAATACGGCCGCAAGTGGGTGTCTGGAGTCGGAGCCCAGACCGCAGAGGAGCTGCTCAAGCTGGTCCTGATGGAGCAGTTCTATGAAGCGTGCCCACCCAAACTGAGGCTGTGGCTCAAGGACCGGAGGCCAGAGAACCCCCAGGAGGCTGGGAGGCTGGCGGATGAGTTCACGGAGAGCCGGTCCGGGTGTGAACGGGAGTCCCGGAGAGAAAGGGAACCGCGCAGAGACCGGATCTCGGCTGAGCGACGGAGGGAGTCAACTACGGGGCGAGACCAAGGAACAGGTCGTCTGTGCCCCAGAGAACCAGCCAGGTACCCCCACTACGTCACACCTCCATAAGGCTGAAAAGTCCCAATCTTATTAATCTCTCCTCGTGTGGCAGCTGTTACATACCCTTAATAATTTTTGTTGCTTTTTTCTCAATCTCTGCCAATTCCGACATAAGACTCGTTCCCACCTCAATTTCTTTCCTGCTCCCCTCACTGCCACGAGCAGCTCCAGGAGGTCTCTGCTCAGTTTGTTTGGCTCCTTCCTCCTCCCCATACTGCAGCGCTTGGGATGAATGTTTTAAAATAATTCCCATTAATAATGGAGAATGTCTTTATTTATTTATTTGTATTGTCACCGTGCAAGCAGGGCTTCAAAACAAGCAACGTAGTTTCAAGGCTGGAGTTGGGCCAGCGAGAGAGAAAGAGAAAGAGAGTGTGTGTGTGTGTGTGTTTGCTGAGCTGGACAGAACAGCGGGACAAGGGCCAGAAAAAACAAATCAGTCCTGCCATCCGATTCAGGAAGTTTCACTCTAAATCAAACCAGATGAGGACTGCAGCCTTCAGATACATTTAACCATGAGATAACCATCCATGGCACAATGCATCAGGGCTGGAGTGGGGACAGGAGAGAAGGGAGCTGATTGCATGAGGGTGCTGTGTGTCACGTACACATCAAGCCCTTCTCAGCAGAGTAGCACAGGGAAGCTGGGACTCAGTTATGTTTGGCCCTGGAATATTTCCCTTAGGCCACCTCTATACTTATCCAGAAGTTCAAATTAAGATACAGAACTCCAGCTCTATTCATTGCCTAGCTGGAGCCAACGTTCCTTCATTCTCTCTTTCGTGACAGCTTCACAGCGGGAAGTGAACGGGAGCAAACACTCCCATTCACTCCCCTTACTCCTCACAAATCGAGAAGTATCGGTGTGTCTGTGTGAGGGAGCACCCTCAGCACTCGATTTAGCAGGTCTTTACTAGACCTGCTAAATCAAATGCCAGAAGATAGACTGCCACAGTGTTGATCTTCTCGCTAGTATAGACATGGATTTAGTCTGGGCAAACGGGAGACAACCTTTCAGTGTGAGATCAAGTGAAGGTCAAAGCCATGACTGTTGGGAGTGTAATCAAGCAGTCTTTGTAAGATTGTCAGAATGGGATAAAAAAGTAGCGTGAATATCATTGCCGGTTCTGTTGGGTCTGGAGGATGGAAGAGGAGACAAGTTAACGACCTTGGCAAACAGGCCAGGAAAGGCTGGTTGAAGCCCAGAAAGCCACATGCCACCTACCTAAGTTTTGGGTCTTTTTGCTGTCCCTAAAGCCAACTCAAGTTAGGAATGTAAAATCCTGTTTAATAGGTTAACTGGTTAAACGTGGCGGATAGAGAGCATCACTTGTTAAGGATGCTGCTTACTGGTTAATCTTTCACCTCCTTAACTCAAGCTCATATAATTTTCACCTTTCAAGTGACCCTGGTCCCAATTTTGACTGGACCGCATTGCAATTTTCAAAAGATCTCAGCTACCATATGGGCTCTAAGTAAGTGGCCCAATGATAAATGCCATAAAGGGAGCTGACTTTGAAAATCATTAATTTCATTTGGTGCCCCTTAGTTCTTATGTTATGGGAAGGAGTAAATAATGTTTCCTTATTCACTTTCTCCACCCCAGTCATGAATTTATAGACCTCTGTCATATCCCCGCACCTTAGTCTCTGAGGGTATGTCTACACTACCCTCCTAATTCGAAATAGGAGGGTAATGTAGTCATACCGCAATTGCAAATGAAGCCCGGGATTTGAATTTCCCGGGCTTCATTTGCATAAAGCCGGCCGGCGCCATTTTTAAATGCCGGCAGTTCGAACCCCGTGCCGCGCGGCTACACGCGGCACGGAGTAGCTAGTTCGGATTAGGCTTCCTAATCCGAACTAGCTGTACTCCTCATTCCACGAGGAGTACAGCTAGTTAGGATTAGGAAGCCTAATCCGAACTAGCTACTCCGTGCCGCGTGTAGCCGCGCGGCACGGGGTTCGAACTGCCGGCATTTAAAAATGGCGCCGGCCGGCTTTATGCAAATGAAGCCCGGGAAATTCAAATCCCGGGCTTCATTTGCAATTGCGGTATGACTACATTACCCTCCTATTTCGAATTAGGAGGGTAGTGTAGACATACCCTGAGGCATCTTAAACCACATCAGCCCAATGAGCCAACCCTGGCTCAGGGCTGGCTTTGACTATCGATACTGCAGCCCAGAACATTGCAACCTCAAAGCAATCACGGGTTGGCACAATCATGCCTCAATCCTTGCACAAATCAATTACTGTTGTAAGAGGATCTATTTTTTTTTTTTTACTTATCCAGCAAAGAAAGCCCAGAAAACCAGATGATACATGAATCCAAATACCTAACCTCTTTTGCCATATGTACTGATTAATACCCCTAACTCGCTTGCACCAACAGGCTATTCACAGTGCATTTCTTCATTTTGCACCTGATGGTCACTTAACCAGAAGTGGCCACGGCCAAGCGTAAGTGGGAAAATGCACCCATTCAATTCTGGAATGATCCAGGAAAGTGTCTGAAATTCCACTGTTCCCAGACAGATCGGGGTGGAGAGAGAGGGAGAAGCATCAGCTGAGGCTTTCACTTCCCAGCAGCAACAGTTGTGTGCCAAAGGAAACTATCTCTGTGTGGGTTTTGTTCTGCTGTGGTTTGTTCTTGGTGGTTTCCCCTGAGGGCCACTCCTCCCACCACCACATGGGGCTAGTGGCTAGAGCTGGGAATCAGGAGCCCAGTGGTTGCATTCCTGGCACTGACGTGTCATGGGTGCAAGTTGCATCACTTCTCTCTGCCTCCACTCGCCATTCAATAAAATGGGGGTTGAGCCACTTACTCCAGTTCTCAGCAGGGGGGTGTGAGGCTCCACTGATGGAGCAGGGCTAAAATTAATCGCTTCCTCCATATTGCCTCCACTGACGCCAGCAGGGAAATGTAGTTCTCTGAGTTCCCATTTACTCATCTATAAAAGGTTAATGTCACCCCTACCTGTAAGATTATTAAAAAAAAAACAAAGGGTCTGGTAGCACTTTATAGACTAACAAAACCTATACAGTAAAACTCCAAGGCTACGTCTACACTGGCATCCCTTTCCGGAAAAGGGATGCTAATGAGACGAGTCGGAATTGCAAATCCGCGGGGGATTTAAATATCCCCCACGGCATTTGCATTTACATGGCTGCCGCTTTTTTCCGGCTTGGGGATAAGCCGGAGAAAAGCGCCAGTCTAGACGCGATTCTCCGGAAAATAAGCCCTTGAAAGTAGGAATAAGAAATCCTCCGGAAAAGGGCTTATTTGCCGGAGAATCGTGTCTAGACTGGCGCTTTTCTCTGGCTTATCCCCAAGCCGGAAAAAAGTGGCAGCCATGTAAATGCAAATGCCGCGGGGGATATTTAAATCCCCTGCGGATTTGCAATTCCGACTCGTCTCATTAGCATCCCTTTTCTGGAAAGGGGTGCCAATGTAGACGCAGCCCAATAGTCTGGTATCCAGTTGTCCGGCACTCCTCATAGTCTGGAACCCGGAACTGCTCGGGTCAGCCGCTCTCCAGGCCGGGCTGCTGTGAGCCTCATGCACACTCACAGCCCACACCGTTCCACTCACGGTCCCCAGCGCACACAGCGTCCAGCCTGCATGTGCTAGCAGCCAGCCGCTGAGCACAGGCAGCTGCTTCGGGACCCAGACATAAGGTTGGGGGAGAAGGGGGATTGGGTAACAGCAGGGAGGGGATGTGTTTGGCTCTGGGGAGGGAAAGGAAAGGGGAGGGGAGGGGGATTGGGTTGCGCACGGCGTCCTGGCCAGCTCATTCAAAAGCCGGCTGCTCAGTGCACGCCTGAGGGAGAGGCACGGCTGTACCGGCGGCTCCGGTACCCGAGCATAAGGTGGGGAGGGGGATTGGGATGGGAGTATGCCCCCTTATAATACCTCCTGGTACTCCGGCATATCCGATAATCCGGCACCACCTAGGTCCCAAAGGTGCCGGATTATCGGAAGTCTACTATAGATGGTACCATGAGCTTTCGCGGGCTCAATCCCTCCACCCACCCAGGCAGTGGCTGGGCAGCCAACACAGGCTGCGCCAGGGATGGACAAAGCACTCACATTAGGAAAGCAGGATAAGGGACCCTCGCAAAGGGTGGGGGAGTTCCTGGAGTGGTCTAGGGGATAGAGCACCTGCCTCCAGAGGGCAGAGTTGTGGGTTCAAGTCCCATCCCCCGTCAGTAGCTCTAACCCCATCCTTCCCCCATGCAAGCTGGGAGCAGCCAACACAGGATAAGGGACTCTCTGGAGATGGGGTGGAATCCTCAGGGATAGGGCATCAGCCTCTGGAGCACAGGGTGAGGCCTGATCCCGCCAAAGTTCATGCCACCATTGATATGTTTCATCAGTCTATAAAGTGCTACCAGACCTTTTGTTGTTTTTTAAGTGTATCCTGTACAGACTAACTCGGCTGCCCCCTGAAGCAGCTATAAGACTATTGCAGCTCGTAAGGACTGTAAAGGGTCTTAGCTTCCCAGACACAAGACAATGCCTGCAGTAACACACAGCGTTGTTATTACAAGTTGAACCTCTCCAGTCCGGCATGTTCGGGACCTGACAGATTCCGAACCAGAGAATTTTCTGGACCACGGGTGGTCAATATTGTCTAACAGCCTTACCAACACTTCCACTGCTTCCTGGGCTGTTATAGGACATCTAGGGATAAATCAGAGCTACGTCACAGTGAGAGCCAGGACTGGTGGTTGTAACCAAACTTTATGGGATGGTGGGAAACTTGGCCACACTCATGAAAAGTGGACATCCAGCTAACGGAAATCATTTTGGACGACGGATGTTTCTGGACCAGTGAGGTTCAACTTGCACTTGGCGTGGGGAGGGGATGCTTCTTGGAACCCTTCCGCTGAAGGAGCTTTTGGAGGGCACTGTGGGCAGATCTCGTTTAGCGACAAAGAACAAAAGCTTGGTGATTGCCCTGCCCATGGCAGGTTCCCGTGCTCAGACACTCACCTTCCAGGCTGGTCGGGGTATTTGTGTTTGCAATAGGCCTCCAGCGACGCGTACACCTTCTCGCGCAACGCCTCCACCTCCGCGGGGTTGGAAAGCCCTTTTGAGTCTGAAACACAACCAGGACTCTTAGCCGAGATGAACACGCCTTTTGCAGGGTATTGGGCGTTTCTACGAGGCAGACAGCAATGGGCGACTGAGGAGTATCGCCTGGTGTGCTGGGTAATGCAGCCCCAGCCCCTATGGGCCAGCTAAGGAGAGGAGAGGTCTCAGAGCATCCTCTGGGTCACTGGTTTGACCCTGGCCTAGTGCGGTGGTGACTGAGCAACATTTGAGGGCACCTAGTTGGAGAGGACCGTGCTGCCCTGTGTGAAACGAGACGGGGGGGCTGGGGAGGGCGTTTGCCTCAGCTCAGTTCCCAGCAGTGACGTGTTGGCTGGCTCCGCACAAAGGCCAAGAGCAGGCTGGAAATGGAGCCCGAATGGCTCTCTCATCCCTACAATGGAGTCCCCCTCTCCAGGCCAAGGGAACGGCACAGTGAGCTGCAGGGACCAGGCAAGGGCTGTCCTGACTGGGCCCTTCATTCCCCAGCAAGCACCAGAACTCACGCCGGGCAAATGTCGAGCATCGGTCCCAGTTTGGGAGGTAAGTGTCCCCCTCGCGGCCCAGGAACCCAGCTGCCCGGAGGAAGGGAGGGAGCTAGGGAAGTGGACCAGGGTGGAAATAGGAGAAGATGGCCTTTGCCAGCCAACCATGTCTGCTTCTTTGTGCGAGGGAGGGAGGTAGGAAGCCAGCTACTGTTTCTACCACAGCCCAGGGAACCTCTGGCAAGAGATCTGCAAGCAGCACTGGCGCTAGCATGGTAGTTACATCCCCATGGCAGACCCAGCATGGGGATCCACCCTTCTACAAACCAGAGGGGGAGTTTGCTCTCCACGCTTATTTAACCCCTGACCTCTCTGTGATTAGAAAGACCCGCTAGGCTGCTGCTGGCGGTTTTGCTCGCTGGGAGCTAGATTTCGATTGCCCTAGCAGTAAGGTTCAGCCACTCCAGAGCTCTCCTGGATGTGAAGCAGCAAGCGACCGCTTCTCCGTGCCGTCCCAGAATTCCCTGAGAAACGGGCCTCCACCCTAGAGTGATAGGCGGCCAAGAGAGAAGCAGGCTGCCAACAAGGGGCACAAGTTGGGACTTAAAAACCTCTAGGGATGGAGATTCCACCCCCTCCCTAGGAAACCCATCCCAGTGCTTCCCCACCCTCCCAGGGAAATAATTTTTTCTAAAATCCAAACTAGACCTCCCCCACTGCAACTTGAGATCATCGCTCCTCGTTCTGTCATCTGCCACCACTGAGCACAGCCTCTCTCCATCCTCTTGGGAACCTCCCTTCTGGAAGTTGAAGGCTGCTCTCAAATCCCCCCTCACTCTTCTCTTCTGCAGACTAAACAAGCCCAAATCCCTCAGCCTCTCATAAGTCATGTGCTCCAGCCCCCTAATCATTTTGGTTGCCCTCCGCTGGACCCTCTCTAATGTGTCCACATCCTTTCTGTAATGGGGGTCCCAGAACTGGACGCAATATTACAGTTGTGGCCTTACCAGTGCTGAATAAAGATGAATAATCACTTTCCTAGATCAGCTGGCAATGCTCCTCCTAATGCACCCTAATATACCATTAGCCTTGTTAGCAACAAGGGCACACCGTTGACTTATAATCAGCTTCTCATCTACTGTAATTCCCAGGTCCTTTTCTGCTGAACTGCTGCTTAGCCAGTTGGTCCCCAGCCTGTAACAATACTTGGGATTCTTCCATCTTAAGTGCAGGACTCTGCACTTGTCCTTTTTTAACCTCATCAGATTTCTTTTGTCCCAATCCTCCAATTTGTCTAGGTTACTCTGGACTCTCACCCTATGCTCCAATGTATCTACCTCTCCCTCCTGCTTAGTGTCATCTGCAAACTTGCTGAGGCTGCAATCCATCCCCCCATCCAGGCCATTAATAAAGATGCTGAACAAAACCTGCCCTAGAACCGATCCTTGGGGCACTCCGCTTGAAACCGACCACCAACCAGACATTGAGCCTGTTGAACCCAACAATCGAGCCAGTTTTCTATCCACCTTACAGTCCATTTATCCAGTCCAAATTTCCTTAACTTGCTGGCAAGAATGTTGTGGGAGACCGTATCTAAAGCTTTGCTCAAGCGATTGTGTGTCTGACGCTGGCTGCCGGACACACAGTCAGTGGCTGGCTTAGTTTTGCCTGACTGAGATTCTCCTTCCCACTCCTACCCTCTCAAATCCAGCACTTTTGTTCGCTCCAGCGATCATGAGTCCTCATTAAAAAGCTATAAGCTCCCTTTAAGCCACTGACTGCTGGTTTTTCCAACATGCAAACCACTGCAGCAGGGCCAAAAGAAAGCCCATTTTCTGGGCAGCTCCCAATGGGACTTGGGGAGCATTTGCATTCCCTGGCTGGTTCCTCCGGCAATGCCATACCATGGCCTCCGACTGGGCTAGAGTGGGCAGAACAGCCTTAGCCCTGATTGGGAAAGCTATGGAGGCGCTGCTCTGCATGGCACCGCGAGGCTTCCATCTCCTGTTCAAAAGCAACGTCGGCATTTAGGTGCCTAAACCCTATTGACTTTCAGTAAGACTGAGGTGCCTAATTCAGTGACATGCGGCAGGGCTGAGCGGAGCAATGGCTTAAATGCTTTTACAAAGTTGGGCCTTTGTTCCTGTTTTGGAAGGGCGAAAGGACTCCCAAGCGGAGATCAATCCAATGGCCTCCCCCAGCCAATGCATCACGGGAACCTCTCCAAGGTTTTGCCAGACAAGGTCATTCCCAAATGAGACGATCAACTATTGGTGATTAAACAGAAAACAACCTCTAGCTGCCAGCGAGGCCTGCTGGAACATGCAGGTAGTGGAGTGTAGCTAACATGGAAAAACGCCATCTTCATAGGTGTTATTCTAAGGATAAGACGCACTTCGTCTGGTGAGGTATGTGTGGGCGCGTGTGTTGCTTCCCTCACAATCCAACTATCATGGCCTCGTGTGGAATTGTATCATACTCCCCTCAGCAGCTGCTATAGGAGAGTGGCACACGGATCTAGTTACCAACTTTTCAAGCGTGTGGGGCATGATGTGGCATCAAGTGTCGTTAATACCCGCTGCCATTTTGATTTTGTCTTTGAAACATCCTATTTTTAGAAGGCAGCGACAAAGTCGCTCTCGAGTTCCGATCTGCTTTGGAGCCTGGTTGGAGGAAGCAGAACAGCTTCGACTTCTGGAATCGCCAACTACTTTGCCTTCTGGAGGCGGCTGCTGTCAAACGGCGCAGGACTCCATGGAGATTAATGCAGCTGCACCCACTGAGAATCTGGCCCATTGGATGCAATTCGGAAAACCCTTGTGACCGGGGGGGGGGGGCGACAGAATTGCTGGGGCCAAGGGCAAGGTTGGGGGGGGGGGAAGAGGGAGATCTCTGTGGTCCTGGAAGGAGCAGGGCCTCAGAGCAAGGGGTGTGGCTGTGGCTGCCCCCACCAACACTTACATGCCGCCAGGAGTATGCTGCCTGGGGCTCCGGGAGCAAGTTACAGGGCTAGGCCTCTGCCCAAGGCGGTGGTGGTGTCTGGCAGACCCAGGCCCTTTTGAATTCCAGGCCACAGGGCAACTGCCCCCTTTCCCCTCCCCCTGTCAGTGGGCCTGCCTGTGACTAAAATGCTCCGAGCAATCATACAGAGAAGTGATTATCAGTTGGTTTTTGTGCTTTCTTAAGCCTTAGCCTGTGCCTGCCAGGAAATCAGTCTGTGTAGCGTTTCCTTCTCCCCAGGAGGAAATGCCCCTTTGTCTGACAGTGAAATAGTCCCTTCATTTTTGAGTGGGGAGATTTAAGATGTGATTATGGTTGTTTCTCTGGGCTTCAGATGCGCCAGCCCTAGAGGGAAGCGGGGCTACACACAACACACAGCTAGTGTACACAGGCATATTTATAGCATCACACACTCCCATCCCAGAGCTCCCCCGTGTATCTCATTCTCCTCTCTCTCTCTCTCTCACCTGGCTCTCACTGTTTGGTGCCTAGTGTTATTTGCAGTAGCATTTTACAGTCAATACAAGAAGAGAGCCAAAAGCACAGAGCACCAGTCACGCCCGAACAGGGACAAAGAGGCCGAGCGTTTGAATGTACCTGGGTTGAAGAGGACGATGGCTCTCAGGCAGCCCAGCTCCGTCTTGTCCATCTGCATGTCTCGCATTTTTGACACGAGTTCTGTCAGTACTCTGCACGGACACAAAAGTTCCAAGGGATCAGCATTAAAAAACAAAGCCTGGGCCAGACCGTGCCCTGGCGTGATCCAGAGTAGAGTCTATTGAAGTCAAAGGAACAGTGCCAATTTGCACCAGGTGAAGATTTGCCTCCCTCCCCCCCGTACCCTCCACCATTCTCCTGTTGCACAAAAATAATCCAAGCTGGGTGCCTACTGTTCCTCTGAGACTTCGGGAGGCCCATAAACACTAGCTTTAGAGTGAGTTTAGCAAGAGGCTCTGACACTGGAGAAAGGCAAAGCCAAATGTAATTGCCACTTCTGGAAAATTTTATTATCCCCTTTGTTCTTACTGCGGGTGTGGCTGTTTACACTTTTTCTAGTCATTGCCCAGCTTTCCCTGGTAGATCCTGCAGCGATGCCACGATCCCACTCCAATGACCTCACAGGACATGAACAGCGACCCCCAGCTCAGAAGGACTCCTTTGCAAACCGAACGAGGCAAAGGTAAGTCCCTCGACTCGATCGCAATGCAGCCATCTCTGATGGTAAAACACTTTGCCAAAGCAGGGGGTTCCATGAGCCCTAAGGGCAGGAGCTTGGCACCAGCTGGGTATTCTGCGTGCTTTTATAGGGTTCAGAGTGAACATCAAATATTTGGGTCCAATTAAAGGTGAAAAGTGATAAAGAAGCAGCCTCTTCGTGGCATTTGAGCCAGCTGGGCCCCGTGAAAGATGTATCCATTGGCTTTAGGTGAGCAGCTCACAAGTTAGGCATAGTCTACACTAAGCCCCCTCCAATCCCATTGAATTAATCAACGCAACTTTGGCTACACAAATAGCATAGGTGAAGTTGACATTCCTATCATGGTGTCTTCCATGGGGGAAGGTCGGAAGGGGCTGCTCTCCCGTCAACTCCAGCTACTCTTCTCGTCCTGGTGGAGTACCGGAGTTGACGAGAAAGCACTCAGAGGTTGATTTATCATGTCTAAGCAGACACGATAAATCAACTGTCAGTGGATCGATCGCTGCAGCGCCGATCCAGCATCTAGTGCAGACCAGCCCTTATCCTAGGTTGGATGTTTCTGTCCATTTAAAAGGAGAGACTTGAGACTGCAGCCTGAAGTGACATAGCCAGCAAGTTTCCAGATGTAGCCTGGCCAATCCACTACAATCCTGGCCAGTGGTCCCATCACCTGACAACAAACCTCCACCCCATAGCTCTGCCAACGTGCCTTAGCTGAGACTTGCAATGCTCTCTGCTGTCCCAGTTTCTCCTACCCACAGCTCGGCCAGTGCACCCTTCCACACGTCCGGCACCAGCCCTCACCTATCGAAGATGGCGCCGACCCCTGCGCTGTGAGCGCTGTTCCGATGCACATGGAGGCCGGTGGCTAGGAGGATTCCGTCTTTCACAGCTATGGAACGGTGGGAGAAGGAGGCGATTAGAAGCTCATTCCAGCCTGGCAAGAAGAAAGAACGAACAATGACCATTAATGCCACTGGCGTTAGGAATCAGTAACACCGCCTCCCAGGCACTAGCCGACTCCAAGAGTTGGGGGGATCATCGCAGAATGGGTCTTGGCTACCCCGTTGGCTTTTCTTTGGTACCCACCCTCTTGCAGGAATCCTAAATTAGATGCCAAATAGGAAAATCTCTTTCCTGGTTGTTGGAGGGGAAAATAAAGGAAGAAGCAGTAAATAGATTTAAAAAAATGTATTGCCAATATTAGGTAATAGAGTACTAGAACTGGAAGGGGCCTTGAGAAGTCATCAATTCCAGTCCCCTGCACTCACAGCAGAACCAAGCACCATCTAGATCATGTTTCTCAACCTTTTTTTTAATAAAGTACCTCTTTTTTCAAAACAACAACAACAAAATTGTAAGTACCCCCTGTACCTACAGTTTTCAGACACATCGTTTTTTTTTTCTACCGTTGCAACACATTTGTTTAAACAACTGAATCGTAGCCGGGCGGGAGATAAAATTTTGAAGTGTAAAAAGTACAAAAATAATAAAGTGCTGTAAAACTTAAAACAAAAATGTAGTTGTCTCCAAATTTCTGTTGTTTTGATGTACTCCCCTGAGGGTAGTCATACCACTGGTGGAGAAACACGCATCTAGATCATCCCTGACAGGTGTCTGTCCAACCTGCTCTTAAATATCTCCAGTGATGGAGATTCCACAACCCTCCTAGGCAATTTATTCCAGTGTTTAACCACCCGGACAGGTAGGAAGTTTTTCCTAACATCCAACCTACATTGTAATAGACGCCATCTCTCCTACAAATAAAATGCTAGCATTAAAGCAAACCATTCCTTTCTCCCAGCCCCTCTGTACAATCAGCAACTGACCTGTGTAAGAGTGCGCGCAATATGTTTGGGGGACCACAGATCTCTAACATGGCCTAATATCCTGGGGTCCAATAAGGAGCTACAACTAAAGCTTCTGATCAGTTGTTTCCAAGCAATAATCATGCAAAGGAGCCTGCGATTCAAAAGCGTGCTTCTGAAAACGGCTGGGGGGCGCGTCTGTTTCTTCTACTTAGACTGGAAAGCGCTTCAGGGCAGGCACCGTCTCTTTGCTTTGTGACAAGTCTCAGAGGGGTCGCCTTGTTCGTTTGTGTCTGCAAAAGCAACGAGGAGTCCTGGGGCACTTCAAAGACTAACACATTTATTTGGGCATCAGCTTCTGTAGGCAAGACAAGGTGAGCCTTTGCCCACGCCTGCTTATGCCCCAAAACATGTTCAAGTGCCACAGGGCACCGCGCTGTTCTTTGCTTTGCATTTGTGCAGGGCCTGGTGCAATGGGGCCTCCTGGTTCATCACTAGGGCCACCAGATGTTGGCAATTGAATAACGTTTTCCATGTGGTTTTGTTTCTTTAAAGCTTAGGCGGGTGTCTGATTGGAAATTGTCACTGGAAGTCAGGCGTCTGCGAAGGTATATATGTCATACCTTCTGTGCTTTGACGTTAAGGAGGTAGCTAAAGCTAGTTAAAAAATGTGTGTGTGCATGAGGGGCGGGGGTTTCATAATAAAAAATCCCCAAATTTTCATCAGAATATCAAAATTCCAGAATCTCTTGTCACTGTTCTCTATAAACCAAGCACTTTGTTGGCCACCCAGGAGAGATTCAAATGCTGCCCAGAAGATTAGCAGAGCACATAGAGCACCCACTGCCTAAAGCATGTTTCTACTGGTGGTGCACACCTGCACCTGCCTTAGTGCACATAACAACATTTATTCTACACATGGACAGAACAAATTTATAGGGAACACTGCTCTACAAGCAGACCCATCTTTTCCTAACCACCTTTGATATTTCCAAGGCACACATCGGTAGAGTGCATCAAGCAGAGAGCCAGGGCTGTGTTGCAATTGCTTGGCTCTGCCACTGACTTGCTGTGTGACCTTGGATAAGTCAGTTAATCTTGTGTGCCTCTGTTTTTCCATCTGTAAAACCGGGCTCACTACACTGTCCTGTCTCACAAAGAGAGTGGGAAAGGTGCTGGAGATGTGCAAAGTATTTGATTCCTTCATCTGACAGAGCTGCAAACTGGTGAAAGCTGGGGACTCAAATTCTAGCCCCCCCTCCAAATGTTCACCGTAACTTTACACGCTAACCCGTAGATATGCCCATTTCCAAAGAGAGGCGTGCATTGCCCAGTGTTGGTATCCAGATGAACTGCAGCAACATGTTGTCAAGATGGAAAAGCAAGATAGCCACAGAAGAAAATTTTCTCTACTAACCCCTCCATTTTGTAGAAGGCATTGCTGAGCAATGTCATGGAGAAAACAACTTCTGCTGGTGGCTGCGATTTATATCAGCAATAATAGGTCCAAGTATGCTGGGGAGTCGCTTGGTTAGGGGTTGTCATACTTACACACTTTTGCAATTAAGGGGTAGGAGCAAAGCATGCCATTAGAATTACATACAAGGGATAAAGTCCACGCTTTCTAAGTAGCTAGAGGATCTTTCCACCCCAATTAAGAGAACATTTATTTGACTAATTACAGGGAAGGAGCTGGCAGCTCCAGAGGACTTTGTGACATTACATACCACAAGAGGGAACACAGGCAAGATAGGGAGGCCGGAATAGGGAACATGCATTAACAATTCTTTACAGCTGTGTGTGAACTTCTGCAGTGGGTGGAGAATCGGTAGGATCCCTCTGGAAGGTGTCACGTGAACTTCCTCTGTGTAGCCACATCACGTCCTATCCTGATCCTCTGCCATTCCAGATCCAGACTTTGCACACAGCTTTAAATAGTGAAATTCAGTTCTGGCTTACAGCCTCGCTGCTAGGCCAGTCCTTAGCAGGACTACACAGCTATGCCAAAGCATCTCAGTCACAACTAACTGCACCTTGCCAGTCACTGTCATTTTCCCCTATGGCTCTGCACCTCCCATGCTAGTCCAGTCCTGGCCCTTATGCCTGAAAGCCTGGACACCATGCCTGAAAAGGTGTGATCAATTTGGAAGATCAGTCGACATCTGCATTGTTATTTCAAAGAGGGAGAAATGTCAGATAATCTGCCGAATTTATTTTTCTTTAGCACCTGGTGGATGCAATCAACGGGAGGTGTCCAGTTAAGCGCACTAGAATACATGCACATATTAAGACACGGTGCCTGCCCAAAGAGCTTGCAATCTAAACAAACAAAACAAAGAATGAGGAAAAATAAAGTGGTATTATCCCAGCACACAGATTATGTGGTTTACCCAACATCACACAAGAAATCTGTGGAAGAACTGGGCATTAGGAACATGGAGCTAGAAGGAACCATCTGGGTCATCAAGTCTACTGCCCTACTGTTGGGCGGTCTTGGGTTATAACCCAACTTGGATGAGTTAAGAGTTCTTGCCCTCCCAGCCTCTGTTGGAGACTGTTCTAGACCTCCACTCCTCCAATGGTTTGAACCCATCTTACTCCCTGCCTGAATTTATCCATAGCCAGTTCATCCCCATTTGTTCTGGTGCCAACACTGTTGTGTAGCTCTTCTCTCACCATGCATTTATAGAGACCCCTTCTCAGCCTTCTTTTTGCAAGGCTAACCAAGCCAAGCGCTTTCAGTCTCTTCTCGTGAGATGAGACCTCCTTTCGCTTGATCCTGCTAGTGGCCCATCTCTGAACTGGTTCCTGTCCGAATTCAACCTTGTTGAACATCGGCGACCAGAACTTTCACCATCTTCCAGAGGTCTGAGCAGTGTCTCATGCTATGGCATTGCTGCTTCCCCAGCTCGACTGGAAATCTCTCTCCAGATACATCCTAGGATCCCATAAGAATCTAGATCGCCTGAATCCCCACGGCTTTATCATAAGACTGTCCCATCTCTCTAGGCTTTCCTCTCGCTGTAAGCAAACTCAAGACTTGTAGCGTGAACTTAGGCACCTGAGAGTGGAGAGGCCAGCATATAAACTCACAGCATCTCCAAAAGTCATTGTGGGTAGATCTAGACTATGTTCTTCTTTTGAAAGGAGATATGCAAATTTGGTGCTAATTTGCATATCTTCTTCTGATCGCTTTTTCAAAAGCATTTTTTCTGAAAAAGAAGGCAGTTTAGATGCGGTTCTTTTGAAAAAAAAACCCACCCCTTTTTTGAAAGAACTGCATCTAAACTGCTTTCTTTTTCGAAAAAAAAAAAAAAGCTTTCAAAAAAGCGATCAGAAGATATGCAAATTAGCACCCAATTTGCATATCTCCTTTCGAAAGAACGTAGTCTAGATGCACCCAATGAGCCAATCCTCATGCCCTATACAGCAAACAGAGAACCTGCCTTAGACCTCTGGCCCGCCCAGTGTCTAAGCTTCAGGGCCACCTCAGGTTACCTCAATCATCTCAACTGCGACTTCAAACTTGGAAAGGCAAAACAACAACATGAAAGCAGGTTAAAAAAACGTGCATTTTTTTTTCCTCCCCCTTGAGAAAGTTCTAAGAGGGTGGATTTTAAATGATTCAGGATTACATGGCATGGCTGATTGAGGGCCTGCCTACCGCCTGCTCTTCTGAAGCCGCAAGTTCCATTTAATTTTGCCACAGAGGAGGCCTGGATGAAGCCGACCGACGCTCTTAGCTAAATTTTAATACTTAAATATTTCATAGGCAGCTGTTCTCAGCAGGCCGCTCTCTGCACTCAATAATAGATAAAGCCACTAGTTAAAAGACTTTAGGGAGGTTATCCGAGGCCCCACTTGAAAGAGACACTTGGATTTTGATTCTCTGTTGGAGCTGTTCCTGGTGCTGCCGTTCCAGGGTTCTGGCGCTCTGCCTTTCTCAGTAGAACCAACCTTTTTGGCACATGTTTAGGAGACGTTCACACAATGATAAAGATCAGATCAATGATGGAGTCTATATTGCTACGGTGCTATAGAGTTGATGGCTGCCTCTGGTCTTGCCTCTTGGAGCAGCCCTTGTAAAATTTGTCTCACCCAAGCTGGTAAATTGTATAAGGCTGCCATAGAGAATTAAGAGTTTGAACCAGAAAAGTCAATACAGATGGACTGCAAAGAAATGTGGTGGGAGGGAAAGAATCTTCACAGAAAATGGATCTAATGCTGATCACACGTACAAGCCTTTAGCTTTGAAGGAGTCACTCCTGAGTTACACCAGTATATAGCTGAAATGAGACAGCAGCAAGTACTTCAGGTTCTAAATTTGGGTTCTACAAAACTGAGATACATTGCCATGATTATTTTTTCAAAAAACAGAATATATTTTACTGCTTCCAGAGGGTGTGGTGAAGGCTAGAACTTCAACAGGGTTAAAAAAAGAGGTAGATAGATTTATGGAGGTTAGGTCCATCAATGGCCATTAGCCAGGATGGGTAGGAATAGTGTCCCTAGCCTCTGTTTGTCTGGGAATGGGTGACAGGAAAGGAATTATGTGATGATTAGCTGTTGTGATCCCTCCCTCTGGGGCATCTGGTGCTGGCCACTGTCAGCAGACAGGATACTGGGCTAGATGGACAGTTAGTCTGACTCAGTCTGGCCGTTCTTATGTTCTTAGTTTACTGTTTGGATTCGATCATTTTCCTCTATGATTTTTGCAGCACCCTGCGAGTGCTTTACAAATGCTAATCCTACCAACACTCATGGAAATTAGGGGAAGCATTATTATAGATGCATCAGCTGGACCACAAAGAAGAGGTTACAGGACTTGCCTTAGATCTTAGTGAGGGGCAGGCCTAGGAAGAGAACCAAAGAGTCCGGATTCCCAGACAACTGCGGTAACCAACAGATGAAACTGATTACTTACTGTGGCAATCCAATTAAATGCCAATGAAATAAAAAGGTGAGAAATTCAAAAGTGAAAAAAAGGAAATATTTTTTAGATGTGTCATTAAACTGTGGAACTCATTGCCACAAGATATTATTTGGTCTACAAATTTAGCATGAGAGTGGCAATCCCTCTTAGACCATCACTCAGGCCATGTCTACACTAGGAAACTATTTCAAAATTAGTAAATTTGACTTAACTCCCAATTTAACAAATTCAAACTAGCGTGTCCACACTACAGGGAAGCCTCGAAATTAGGGTTATTCCAGGGCAAGAAAGGGTACAAATTCTGCGGGCTTTTCAAAGAAGAAAACTGAGGAGGGGAGGGATGGGGAATTAGGGAATCTGATAACTCTGGAAATGCACCTCTGTAAAAAAACATCCCACTAGTCCTTATCCCTGGATTTTATCCTGACATCCAGCATCAGAGTATCTAATCATCTGCCATGCAAAAATCACATTAGGGGTGACTGGGTACTGGTTATCCAATAAGCATTAGTCTTGCCAGAATGCTTACCCAGTAACCGGTTAATCGCAGGGCCAAGTGGAGGGAGCCTTTCTCGTCCCCACGGCGTGGCTGAACCCCGGTCGGCAAGAGCAGGTCCTCACCCGTGGCAGACTGGCCCGATCCCAGCCGCACATTTTACCAGTTACATAATTACAGTTCAATAATTAACTGGCTTAAATGGATTTTTACATCCCAACAGCCCCCACAAACATCTCCTCATGTACTTCATGGTGTCACTGGCTCTTCTCCCTTCGGGGGGTAAAAACTGCTTGAGATTCTCTTTTCAGCTGTTTGCGGTTGGCTGATGTGTGGCGACTCATTCCCGCTCTCGTGGAGCAGAGTTCTCAAGAAGAAGGTGTTTGCAATCTTTCCTAAAGACAAGCAGACTCCGAACGTGCATAATCTTCTCTGACAGTCTGGTCCGTCGGTGGGTCCCTGCGGCTGAGAATGCTTTCGTCCCCAGCTCTCACATTCTCAATCCTGATCCTATTGCATTTACCCAAGATGTAAAACCATTCTTTAAGGATGAAAGACCTAATGCAGGGGTGGGCAATAATTTTTGATTGGGGGCCACTCCAAGAATTTGGAAAGTTGTTAATGGAGGAGGTGCAGGGTCTGGGATGGAGGCTGGGTACAGAAGGGAGCTTGGGGGAAGGGAGGGAATTTGGGTGAAGGAGGCAGTTGTGACCTGCGGCACTGGAGTTGGGTGCATGGGGTTGGATTGTGACCTAGAGCAGGGAACGGGGGCACAAGAGAGGGTGCAGGGATTTGGGTTGTGAGGTTGGGCAGAAGGAGACTGTGATCGGGGGCAGGAATTGGGGTGCTCGACTGGGAGGAGGTATGGGTACAGGAGGGAGGGCAGAGGATTTGGGTATGTGGAGTAGGGGGGAACAAGGTTGGGGAAGGGAAGGGCTGGGTTGCCAGAGGCAAGGTCTGCCAGGAGACTTACCAGCCAGCAGCCCATTCCTGAATCAGCCCCCCTGCCTGCTCCGCCCCGCATACGCTGCAGCCATGTGCTCTGTGAATAACTAGGAGCCCCTTGTGCTTCGTGGCTGCCTCTTATTGAAACAGGCAGCTCCCATTGGCCAGTTTCTGGCCAGAAGCTGGCCAGCGGGATTATACTGGGGGTGAGAACAACTCCTAAAGCTTCCCCCTTCCCATCTGGGCTCCGTTTTTAAAGTGAAACCACGCCGCAGCTCTGTTTCTTAGTGGCGTGCAGGTGGGGCGAGGCAGGCGGGGAGCCTGCCTGGGCTCACTGTAGCATCCGCAGGCCGGATCTGGTGGCTTGGTGGGCCAGATGCGGCCCATGGGCCGTATTTTGCCCAGGCCTGATCTAATGCATTCCATTCTGATGCTTCCCCTGCCCCCATCTATTGCACTTTCTGCTCAGAATGAGGAACTGGTACCACTGTTCTCCGGGATGCTGTTAGTATTATTATAATATATACCTGGTAGCACCAAGGCGCCCCAGTAGAGATGGAGTCCCGCTGTGCAAGGCACTGTACATACACAAAGACAAGCCCCACCTTAGGTAATTTACAATGTAAGTAGGCAAGGCAAACAAAGGAAGCATTTTTATCTCCATTTTACAGATGGGTAACGGAAGCACGGAGACCAATTTCAAAGGGAGCTTAGTACTAAAATACCTTTAAAAACATGAGTCTTAGTGACCTGCCCAAGGACAGTCTGCAACAGACCCAGAAACTGAAACCCGATCTCTCAAGTCGCAGTCCAGTGCCTTAACCATTAACAGGACCCCACGCAGTGCTGTAATTCACCATTCCTCTAACAGCACCTCGATTTCTGACTTCCCAAAGAGTACTAATGGTGAAGTACAGAGCTAGAAGTTTTAGTGGCATTTCAAAGTGTTTTTCTTTTCCAATTTCTTCCTTAATATCAACTTTGCCACTTGCTGAAGGCGATTTTAATATGATAATGTATCCATCCACTTGGAACAGGCAGGCAAAATGCTCTGTGATGACAAGCCAACACCTTTTCCATCTGCTATATTTACCTTATCCCACGATCAGAGCTATGCAAACAGTCTCCTGCCCAAACCTGCCCCTGTCAAGGTTTCGTTTGGGATTCTCACCGCTTGCAGTTCGGTGTATACCTTCCAGCCTTCGGTCTGAAATCCATCCAGGAGGAGAAGGCATCTTTTAACAACTCCCTGCTTTTTGCCCTCCCCCATGAGTTCCTCAGCAGGGAGAGGCAATTCGGAATGGATTCTGAAGAACTGTTTTTATCTTTGTGGGTGGGAAAGGATGGGAATCCCCCCCCCCCCCACGTCTGTTTGTAATTCTGATCACACATTTTATGTCTGTGAAATCAAGCAAAGAGGCTCTGGGAGGGAGAGGGAGGATTCAGTGAGCTCTGGGAAGGGAGTGGAAAGAGGCAAGGTGGGAACCGAGGCTTGGGGGGGAAAGGGAGGAGTAGGGTGGTGCAGGCGCAGGAAGAGTTGGGGCAGGAGTTTGGGTGAAGGGGCAGGACCTGGAGAGGGAGTGCTGAGTGGGTGCGCATGTGCGCGCGCACACACACACACACACAGAAAAGATGACCCAGTGATTCTTGGGCTAACTGGCAGCTAGCTCAACACTATGGAGCAGGCTCAGAGATTCATTTCTTACTGGTTTTTAAATCAGAGAATCCTAGAACACTAGAAGTAGAAGGGACCTCGTGAGATCATCAAGTCCAGTCCCCTGCCCTCACAACAGGACTACGGATGTTAAATATCGGTTAATTGAATAGTCGATTAACCTCATGAATTCATATTGGTTACTCATCTATTCTATAGTCCCAGTGCATGGGGTATGTATCAGAAGCAGCAGGGTGCCAGGAGGGAGATGGTCCATGAGGGGAGCCAGTTTAAAAACCAGCTCCCCTCGTGAACCAGATGCTTATCACCCCGTGCTGCTGCCTCTGATCCAGAGGCAGCAGTATGGGATGCCTGCAGGCTGAGCTTCTGGACCTGGCATGAGCTGGAACTGAGCTGGGCTGCCTGACTGCCTGGCTCCTAATACACTTTAAATGCAGAGCCACAACAGAGGTAGGTCCCGTACAAGGCGTAAGCCAGGACTAAGCCAGGCTGCTGACCAGCCTGCTAAAAAATGTACTGGTAGGGGTGGGGGAATGTGTGTTGTCTATAGCATTAACCTATAAGCTTTTGCTTATCCATTAATCGACTACACTATTACATCCCTAAGCAAGACCAAGCTCCATCTACATCAGGGGTGGGCAAAGGGACCTCCAAGGGCCGGATCCGGCCTGCCAAGCCAGTGGATCTGGCCCGCGGCCACCCTGCCACTCCCCCAGCCCCAGGCCAATCGAGAACTGGGGACAGGAGAGTCCACCAAGCCTCTCCCCGCCAAGGGTGCACAGTGGCTAGAGAGGCCTGATTGGCCTGGGGGAAGGAGAGGCACATGAGATCTCCTCCTGCTGCAACATCCTCTCTATGTGCTGAGGGTGGAGAAGAGGGAAACTTCATATGCACCCCCACCTCTAGGAAAACCAACGGTCTGTGGGTGGGAGAGCCCCGCCCCTTCCAGCTGAGGCCCCGGCCCTTCTAAGGCGGCCCGGGGCTACTTCAGAAATTTGTGAAGTGGTCCCCTTTAAAAATTATTGCTCATCCCTGATCTAGATCATCCCTGGTCGATGTCTATCCAACCGGCTCTTAAATATCTCTAGTAACAGATTCCACAACCTCCCTAGGCAATTGATTCCAGTGTTTAACCACCCTGACAGTTAAGAAGTTTTTCCTAATGTCCAACCTAAACCTCCCGTGCTGCAATTTAAGCCCATTGTCTTTTGTCCTATCATCAGAGGTCAAAGAGAACAATTTTTCTCCCTCCTTCTCGTAACACCTTTTTAGGTATTTGAAAGCTGCTCTCATGTCCCCTCTCAGTCTCTTCTTTTCCAAACTAAAGAAATACAATTCTTTCAGTCTTCCCTCACAGCTCATGTTTTCTAGACCTTTAATCATTTTTGTTGCTCTTCTCTGGACCTTCTCCAGTTTCTCCACATCTTTCTTGAAATGTGGTGCCCAGAACTGGACACAATACTCCAACTGGGGCCTCATCAGCACCGAGTAGAGTGGAAAAATGACTTTTCGTGTCTTGCTCACAACACTCCTGTGAATGCATCCCAGAATCATATTTGCTTTTTTTGCAACAGTGTCACGCTCGTGACTCCTACCTAGACAGTCGCTTCCCATTCTGTATGTGTGAGTCCTTCGTGGCAAATGAATCATTGGTGACTAAAAGGTGGGAGTCACTAGTAGCCGTCAGCTGGTAGCTGCGTAACATTTGTCTTTGGCAAAGCATCCCACCACGCCAGCTAGCCCGGGTGGGATCCTCCTCCTAAGTTCCCGTGCTAAGATCCCTCTTACCTGCTCTGAGTAAGATGACTTGGTCATCCAAGGGCAGTTCTGAAAAATGGGGAATTCGCTTTGCCCATTCCACCAAGGTGAAGAGCTGTTTGTCTGCTGCTTGGCATATGTTGGTTACCGGGTCATTAGGCTGCAAAGAAAAAAGACTTACAATGAGGCAGAACAATGGAGCACAGGACGATGAACAGGGACCAGAGAAGATCCTTTCTGAGGAAGCTGAGGAGCAAGATCAAGTCTCTCACAGCTCACTACGCTGCAGTAGAGTGACTCAAGATGAAGACTCGTGGGTCTGGCTATTTAGGACCCCAGGCTAGGCACCTCACTACCACAGTGTAGTGCCAGGCTGTGGGGTGGCAAAGCAAAACATTTAATATTTGCCTTAAAGGAGGAAGTTTAAGGCAACACACCAGCTGAAAAATGGAACGTGGCCACCTGTCCACACAAAACGAGCCGTTCTGACACTGAGAGTTAATGGATTCATCTCTGGCCACTCCGGATATAGATTCCACCTACTGTACTACTGATATCCCATTACACAGAGACCTGGAAATTCGGAATAGGCATGAGATATTGCCTGAGCCTAAGATCAGCCAAATTGGCTTTGTCCTGTGGGTGCTGAGCAAGCTGGCCTGAGAGAACCCTTCAAAGCCACCTATCAAATTCTGAAAGCTTAGGCGTGGCTGTCTAGAGCAGTGGTTCTCAACCATGGGCCATATAGCTCCCCAGGGGCCACGCCCTACCTCTAGGGGGCCACGTGGAAAAACCAGAACATTAGGTAAATTATGGACCTTTTTTTCCAACTAACAGCAGCTATGAGGGGGGCCAGAGAGGTAAACGAGGCTCAGAAGGGAGCCATGAGCAAAAAAAGGTTGAGAAACACTGGTCTTCTAGACCAGTGTCTCTGGTCTCAAAGGCCATGTCTACACTGTGGAGCTATTTCAGGATACTGGAAATATCCCAAAATAGCTATTCCGCGTCTATTGAAGCAGCCCGTTATTTTGAAATATATTTCGGAATAGTGCTTTATTTCAAAATTTGGTGCTATGTAGCCAGCGCCAAGTGACGAAGTAAGTTATTTCGAAATTAACCCGAAATAAGCTATGCAAATTGAGTAACACAAACTGCAAAGCTTATTTCAAGGTATGGGTGCTGTGTAGACACACCCGAAGCCTCTCACATCTTCATACTTACAACCTGCATTACAATCACACCCCTAGGGGGCAATGCAGATGATGGTCCCATATCTTAAGCATCGTATCTACACCCAGTGAGAGACAGGCCTGAAGAGATCTCTGTCTAAGCAGACAAGACAGACCAAGAGCGGGAGGGAAAGATGAGGACGAGAAAGATGCATGACTTGTGCAAGACAAGCCATCAGCAGCGTTCTGACGTCCAGCCCGGTGTCTTGTCCACCAGATAGACCATGCTGCCTCTCAATACCAGACTCGAGCTTAGCAAAGGGCAGCCTAGGCTTGTGAGTGGGCTGCATGGTGAGCTCCATTTCTGTCGCTGCAAGACTGTTGTAACTAAGAGGGTCTCCCGGGATATGGTTGGTTCTGCTAACTGTGCTTGAGTTCCTAGAATTTGTGGGGGAGGATGCTGACTGAACCATACATAACATAAGAACATAAGAATGGCCATGCTAGGTCAGACCAAAGGTCCATCAGGCCCAGTATCCTGTCTGCCGACAGTGGCCAATGTCAGTTGCCCCAGAGGGGGTGAACAGAACAGGTAATGATCAAGCCATCTCTCTCCTGCCATCCATCTCCCTCCTCTGACAAACAGAAGCTAGGGACACCATTCCTTACCCATATTGGCTAATAGCCATGAATGAATTCAACCTCCCTGAATTTATCTAGTTCTCTTTTAAACCCTGTTATAGTCCTAGCCTTCACAGCCTCCTCAGGCAAGGAGTTCCGCAGGCTGACTGTGCGCTGTGTGAAGAAGAACTTCCTTTTGTTTGTTTTAAATCCGCTACCCATTAATTTCATTTGGTGACCCCCTAGTTCTTATATTATGGGAACAAGTACAGGCAGTCCCCGGGTTACGTACAAGATAGGGACTGTAGGTTTGTTCTTAAGTTGAATTTGTATGTAAGTCGGAACTGGTACATATTGTAGGGGAAATTCTAGCCAAACATTTCTCCATAGCTCAGTTTTATTCTCCCACACCTCACTTCCCTCAGTCCTTTATTCTCAAGCTGAGGTGTCTGCTGAGAAAAGCCGCTCCGCGTCTCCCTGGTCTGCTGGGGGGGCGCTAGCTTCGCGTCTCCCTGGTCTGCTGGGGGGAAGCAGCTAGTGCGGGGTTGCCTCACCCCGTTTGTAAGTAGGGATCCGATGTAAGTCGGATCCATGTAACCCGGGGACTGCCTGTAAATAACTTTTCCTTATTCACCTTCTCCACATCACTCATGATTTTATAGACCTCGATCATATCCCCCCTTAGTCTCCTCTTTTCCAAGCTGAGAAGTCCTAGTCTCTTTAATCTCTCCTCATATGGGACCTGTTCCAAACCCTTCATCATTTTAGTTGCCCTTCTCGGAACCTTTTCTAATGCCAGTATAACTTTTTTGAGTTGAGAAGACCACATCAGTATGCAGTATTCAAAATGTGCAGCGCTTTGACTGGATGCAGAGGGAGCGCCTGGCTCTCACAGTCAATGTTGTGAGCAATCAGCTGCACCTCACTTCACGCGCCCTGGCTTTACATGCATGTCACTTTAGTAATACTGGTAGGAAAAAACCTAAGCAAATGGAAACCAGGGAATCTGGCAAGCCTGTGCATGGGCAGAGGTAAAATGTCTCACGGGCCACACCTAAAACTAGACAGGCTGCAAGTTGTCCACCTGCTTGAACTGGTGCTGCTTGGGTTTCAGAATCATTGCCTGTACCAAGCAGACACAAAAAGAAAGAGGAAAGAAAAAGGCTTCTTCTCCCAGATTCCTCCTGCAGGGGATGGAACAGTTCACACGTTCCAAGTGTCAGAATGCCGTAATTCACCGAAACACAACAATGGGGGCACTAATGCAAGAGAAAAAAAAAACCTTTCCCTTGAAAGCCTACCCAATAACAAAAACCATCTGCTCGTTAGTTGGACAGGCAGCCTAAACAGACCAAATCCCTGTTTAAAGGAACTGCTAACAGCTCAAGTGGGATTGTGATTACAAATTGGATGAGACTATCCAACCCTCGAGAAAAAGTAAGAAAAAAAATTGTCCACTATTTCTTTTACAGCTCTGATCGTGTATGTCTATCTATAAAGATATATGCACACACTACCATTCCTCTAAAAATATGTGCGTGTCTGTCTATACATACCTAGCACCATTCATCTCCATTTAGTAGCCACACCTTTTACTTAGAGCAATTGGTTCCCTCGATGTCCTTAAAACACTGCACAAAACTGGAGTATGTGTCCTTAATTATTTCCTTTGGAGCTCATGGGAAAATCACACGAATCTGGTGCAGTTTATACATCAGACAGACTTTGGTGTTTGCTTTCCATTTTGAGACCGATTCTGCCACCATTAACCACTATGTTCAGGGATAAAGAAGGAATTTTTTTCACAACTGACCAGAGGTTTGCTGGTGATGTGTTGGGTCCCCCCCCCCCTTTTCTGTCTGAAGCATCAGAAATTGCCTATTGCTAGAGGTGGGACCCCAGCAGGTTGGTTCAAGGTTCTGAGGTGGTACAGAAAGTTCTCTCTCTTTGTCTCTGGCTGACATGCCTTGCTCACATGCTCAGCGGCATGTTGATGGACAGATTTGGGAGCCGGAAGGAATTCCCCCTCCGAGTTCAGATGGGCTAGGACCATGGGGCTTTTCACCTTGGGATGTGAATTGCCTGCGGGGATCATCTGGGCACATCTCACTGAATGCTCTGCCACCGCAGGGACCTCAGGGCTTGGTGACATCTCGATCTCTCCTGTTCCCTGCCTGTGGTGCACAGTTTGTATCGGTCGAGAGAAAGTCTTTGAGTTCCACACAAGGGTAATCAGGTGACATTTAATGGCCTCATGACAACATTTACTACACCTCCCCCCCCCCCTCCCCTGAACCTCACCCTCCCAGGCCGGGGAAGGGGGGTGAGGAAGCGAAGTAGAGCCCAAGGGCTTCTTCCCTGGGTGGGGTGGGGTAGGGGGGTGTAACCTTAGCCCTAGCTGATGGGGCTTGGTCTTCAGACTTGCTGGGACCTAGGGCCAGCACCAGCCTTAGTGGCCCTATTAAAATGGGGCTGTGACTCATTTTGGGAACCCCTGAACTAAACCTCTGAACTCGGTGGCTCAGCTCACGATCCATTTATTTGTGCTGACAAGAATTTTGTACCATGGTTCATCCCACCATGGTTCATCCCACCAAAATCAATGGGGTTCCTGTAGAGCCAGGTGCTACGCAAAGGTACTTGTATCCAGACCAGTATAGACCCACAAGTATAAGCTCCTTGGGGCAGGAATGTCTTCGTGTACACAGCAGGGCAGTTGTTTATATAAGCCAGTGGTCCCCAACGCGGTGCCCGCAGGCGCCATGGAGCCCGCCGGGGCATTTCTGTGCACCCGCCAACAACCTGGGCCGGCCCTGCCCCCCGGTGCGTGGCACACGGGAAGCGCCGGCCCCGCCCCCCGGTGCGCGGGAAACGCCGGCCCCAGGTGCACGACATGCACCGGTGCCGGGTGCGCGGCGCTCAGGCGGCCCCAGCCCCAGGGCATATGCGGGCGCTCAGGCGCGCAGCGCTCGAGTGGCGCCAGTGCCGGCCCCAGGCGCGTGGCTCGGGCAGCAGCGCCTGCCCCAGGCCCATGGCACAAGGCGCTCGGGCGGCCCCAGCCCTGGGGCACATGCTGGCACCGGGTGCAAAAGCATCCCCGTCCCCTGACGTGCCCCCGGACGCGCAGCCGCGGCCCCGGCCCCTGGGTGCCCGGCGCATGAGTGGCCCCCACCCTTCGGGCACCCAGCGCGTGAGTGGCCCCATCCCCCAGGCGCCCGGGAGCCTCTAAAGGTTGGGGACCACTGATATAAGCTGTATGTACGACTGACGTTTATACACACGGGGATGCCCAGGCAGGCTAATGGGGGGGAGGAGCAAAGAGAGCAGGTGCCTCGGTGATTCAAAGGACCTCAGGGCCCCCAGACAATCAGAACCCCAAGCCTTTTAAATTGCCATGCCGCTCTGAGGAAACCTGGATGGAAACCTGAGGCTCTGCCTAGTCTGGGAGCATAGAGGGGCCCCCTCACCTCGCCCCGTGATCCATGGAGGTTGCCGACCCCCTCTCCCCTGGTGATGTCACTGAGTAATAGAGAAGGCCTTTTAATGAAAGTGGAGCAGAAATTCAACACAGGTGTGGTTGGTCCAATGCTTGTAGGCTCTTGCACCAGTTCTACTATATGACTATACAGCCCAACCTGGATGTCTGTGTGGTGGATAGCTGACATAAGAATGGCCACACTGGGCCTGTGCCCTAGAGGGAATGAACAGAACAGGTAATCATCAAGTGATCCATCTCCTGTCACCCATTTCCAGTCCCTGACAAACAGAGGTTAGGGACACCATTCCTGCACATCCTGGCTAAGAGCCATTGATGGACCTATCCTCCATGAATTTATCTAGCTCTTTTTTGAACCCTCTTTAAGACCTGGCCTTCACAACATCCTCTAGCAAGGAGTTCCACAGGTTGACTGTGCACTGTGTGAAGAAATCCTGCCTTTTGTTTGTTTTAAACCTGCTACCTATGAATTTCATTTGGTGGCCCTTAGTTCTTGTGTTATGGGAGTAAGTACATAACTTCTCCTTATTTACTTTCTCCATACCAGTCATTATTTTATAGACCTCTATCACAAGCCCTCTTACTCTCCTCTTTTCTAAGCTGAAAAGTCCCAATCTTATTAATCTCTCCTCATATAGCAGCTGTTCCATATCCCTAATAAATTTTATTGCCCTTTTCTGAATTTTTTTGAGTGCCAAGTTATCTTTTTTTGAGCGGAGGTGACCACATCTGCAGACAGTATTGAAGATGTAGGCATACCATGGATTTATACAGAAGCAATAAGAGATTCTCTGTCTTATTCTCTACCCCTTTTTCTAATGATTTCTAACATTCTGTTTGCTTTTTTGACTGCTGCTGCCCACTGAGTGGATGTTTTCAGAGAACTACCCACAATGATTCCAAGATCTTTCTCTTGTGTGGTAAGAGCTAATTTAGTGCCCATCATTTTATACATATACTTGGAATTATGTTTCCTAATATGCAGTACTTTGCAATTATCAACACTGATATTAATCTGCTGTTTTGTTGCCCAGTTACCTAGTTTTGTGACATCTTTTTGAAGTTCTTTACAGTCTGCGTTGGACTTAACTATCTTGAGTAGTTGGGTATCAGCTGCAAAGTTTGCCACCTCATTCTGTTTAACCCTTTTTCCCAGATCATTTATGAATATGTTGAATAGGGTTCACTACAGGTTGAAGTTCTCTAGCCTGGCATTCCCTGCACTGACAGCATCCGTGATCTGCCATGATTTTTGTTAGCTGGATGTCCACATATTACGAGTGTGGCAAAGTTTCCCACAGTCCCATAAAGTTTGTCCACAGCCACCAGGCCTGGCTCTCAGTGTTCTGTGCTGTTATTTAGCTCTAATTTACCCCTAAATGTCTTCTCAAAGCCCAGTAAGCAGTGGAAGTGTTGGTCATACTGCTAGATAATGTTGACTTTCGGTGGTTCGGCAGATTTTCTTGTTCAGCACCAGTCATGTCCCAAGTGTGCCAGACTAGAGAGGTTCATCCTGTAGTTACTGCTCTCCATTCTGAAAACTGACCATTTATTCCTACCCTTTGTCTTCTATCTTTTAATCACTTATCAGTCCATGAAAGGATTTTTCCTCTTATCCCATAACAGCTTACTTTGCTTAAGAGCCTTTCGAGAGGGACCTTATCAAAGGCTTTCTGGAAATCTAAGTACATATATTCAACAATTGATTACTTGTTTTTACTACTGTAACAGTGATCACACATGGCCAGATAATCCTGAATGTCCATGAGAAGTTGCATATAGAGAGTGAGGAACCGAATCCATGACTGTAAGGGAGACAAAAAACCAGTGAAGGGAGGATGTAATATATCCCTTTGTCAGTGTGGTATTTCCCTGAACATTGCAGTAGACTGGGACAGGAAAAGACTGTTAAGAAGGGAACTAGGATGTTTAAAGACCACACAGTGAATAAGATGGGAATTGTGCTCCTAATATCAGCACCCAAGGAGGTTGGGCAGCGTTGGAGACAAGTTGCTACTCCAGAGACGAGTGAATGAGTCTGCAGAGGGAAGGTAAAGAAACTGAAGGAAGAACAGAGCTGTAAAAATGAGTAAAAATGAGATTCTGAGGTTAAGGCCCTAAATTTTTCCCTTTCATGTTTACACTGCCTGCATTTTACCCAGAATCTGCATTAAACATTCAAAAGGGGAATAAACAGCAGAGAAAAGCCTGTTTTTGAAGAAGCTCTGATTGAAATGTTGAAAAATAGCCTCCTTTTCTCTCCCCGTTTTATGAGATGGCTCAGAGAAACCCCCCACTCTCTACCACCTTACCTTGTTCTGAGAAAGGTGTTGCCACATTGCTCCTGAAAGTGCCTGCCTAGATTGTTCCACCGCCACGTAAAAGGAAATGTTCATTTTTTGCTTAGGTAGCCAATAGCTCAAATCCTCACTACTTAAAAATAACAAGCATTTGGCAAGGGCTTGGAGACCAGGCTCCAAAATATTTTCACCTGCTGCTTTCAGAGAGGGCTGGGGGTTGGGCTGGGTTTTAATGCTCTCGCTAAGAAGCTGGGAATCTCTGCTTAGGAGTTTTCTCTCTTCTTCTCCTCTTGAGGAAAAGGGCACGAGGGTACCTGGGAATCAGGTCTCTGTTTCCTCGGCTAGACCCAAAGGTAGACATGGATCCTGCGAAGGACCCTACTGTCAACTCTGCCTTGCAGATGTCAGTCTGAAAAGAGCGACAAGGAGAGGGAAGGGAGCGAAGGAGATATTCAAGTTCTCCCCTACAGCCCCCACACAGTTGGCCCAAGCCAGGTGCAGGGTTTGGCCCCTTCTGATCTCTTCTCTCTTGGAAAAATAATGACTTTATCCTAAAGATCAGCTTTCAGCACAGTCTGCAGATTGAGACACGCAGGGACAGCGAGACAAGCAGTTTGCCTGAAGTCCCAAAGGGTTATACTCACATCAGCAACGTCAAGCCTTACAATCCACCCCTTGGGAGCTAGGGCAGGATAATCCTTGTTTTACAGGCGGGAGAGCCAGAGGAGGGAGAAGCCAAAGGCTGCAGTATTCAAAAGAGGCCACAGATTTGGGGGTGCTCCATTTAAAAAAATAATAAGAAGAAAAGATGCTTCAAGTGAGGCACCCAAACACTTCAACAACAAGAATGAAAGCCCGGCCCTTCGGCACTTGCTCACTCTGCGAGACGGGAGCTGAATTGGGACTAGAACCCAGGAGTCTGTCCTGCCACCGTGCATGGGTGAGGGATGGTTGGTTGACCTAACGGGGCATGCGCTGATAGGAGACTGTTTACATGCTCCAACGGGGGACCAATGATCCTGTTTGCTTACATTGGGCGAGGCATTAAAACGTGTATTCGACAAGAAATCCATACCGCAGGGAAGGTTTGCATTTTGCTTTGCTTTTGAGTGGACTGCCAGGATCCCGAAGGAAAAGGCCTCCCGAAAAGAGCAGTGTGTTAAGTTACCAGTTAGGCCTCACTGCCTGGACAGGGCTTTGGTAATTCTTTAAAAGCAGCATGTTTTGCACTCACAGTGCAGTGCTCCGTTTAAAATTCCTCAGAGGAGGCCACGGCTGGAGGGCTTATGCCCTCAGAGACAACATCCAGGTCAGGATTCTGCCCAGCCATCCTACAAGCCACAGAGAGAAGGCATAGGCCTGCCGCTGACTGATAATCCATCCACCGTGCTTTAATTATACCCCCCGTCTCTGTTCCGGGAACAGCTGCTGCATTTACTGGCCTCATTTTAATCACTGTAGCTTGAGAAGAGCCACGGGTAAAGCAGCCTGGCCTGCCTCCGAAAAACAAGCTGTTGAGAGGCTTTGGAAAGGTTCCTCGTTCACGACAAGTCATTCCTAGGCCTCGCAGTCAATGGGAAGGGCAAAGCACCAGCGCATGACAGAACGAAAGGACAGCCCGGCACCTGATCCTGCTGGAAAGAGAGGAATGTGCAAGCATCTTCCAGAAAACAGTGACTCCACACTTTCCTTCAAATGCCAAACAAGAGCTGCTGAGGGTCAGGCTCATCACAGTTATAAGCGTCCCCCTTTGGGGCCCAAGAAGCCATCTGAGGTCTGCAGAAGCCTAGCCAGGGGGGTCAACAGACGGACATGGAAGGGCAGTGACATGAAGGGAGAGGAGTGAGATAAAATTCCTCCTTTTCACATGTCAGTAAAGAGGCCTTAATCCCAGCTTCTAATTACCAAGCTGCTGGAGGGGATCAGCTACCTACAGATGGGACCCAGCGCGGCTCTAGGAACAGGCGCCATGACGCTGCTCTGGTGGCGCGAGGTGCAGGCCTCAAGAGAATCCCACAACGAACGTAGCCCCGTGCTGCTCGGTGTTCCGGGAGGCCACGTGAAACCGAGACCGTTGAAAACCCGGGGCCATGTGAAATCACTGAAACTGCTCAGCCTCCCAATTAGCAGCTCCCCACAATCCCTGAATAGCCGCCCTGGGGCACGAGCGTTCTTCGAGCAGGTGTTTTCAGGGCAGCGGTTTTAAGCCACAACCCCGAGCGCGTGTGCAACGTACGCGGGAAGCCCTTCTGCTCGGGAAAGGCAAGTGCAACGTGAGGCAACGGCGTGTTTCCTTACAGCTAAGATTCCCCTTCCCGGCCCGCTGTCTCCTGCCACCCAGGAGGCTCTGGACTGCCAACGTCTCTTCCCTGCAGCCAACGTTCAGCGCAAATGCTGGTGTGGGCCAACAGACAGACAACGCTTGGCCTCATTTCCCTCAATCCCTGGGAAGCCCAGCGTAGCCTCTCCCCAGCGTGCCCCTGCCAGTGGAAACTTTAGATCTTTTCACGGCCTACAGAGCTCCTCCATAGGTCTCGCTCGTGTGCTCACATTCTTTGGGCGGGCCAGGCATGGAGCGAATTCCCTGACGCTCCTCCCTGGCTGTCTGCTTGGAAAGCAATGCTGAGGTCCCACCTCCGAGATTTCCCTGTCTACACAGGATTGGGTAGGCCCTGGAGACGACAGATCCCTGCACAGCCCCGGGAGAGGATAGCCACAGCCTACAGAAGGGTCGCAGGCACACAGCTGTCGCCCAATCGGTTTACAGCGGGAAAGATCTGGTTATAGGCAGGGAGGTTGCTGGAGAGGTTCATTCAGACAGGGCCTTGTTTTCGCCATCCCAGTCCGGGGCGACCCAGGAGAAAGTCCTTGGAATCACATCTGATTCCATTCCGCCCGAGAATTCCAAGCGGCAGCGCTGGGTGTAGCACACGGGGCTAACAGAAACCAGCTTGTATTTTAGCCTGTATCTATTAGGCACTGACTCTGTGTGCCTTTCCATCACGACAGCTCTCCGGGGGAGGGGGAAGGCAGACCCGCCTCTCTATCCACCCGGTTGCCTCATCAGCGCTTAGCCACTGATCTCATACATCTGCTAAACCCGCTACAAATGTCACTCCATTGACAGGAGCCGCTCGACAACAACAGGACATTTCAACAAGCCTCCCGCCTCTATTTAGATGCAACACGCATCCTTGTTCACCGTAATGTGCGCTGAATTATGCAGGAACCAGCTTTCAATTTCCTACAAGAGGCAAGAGGAGAGACAGTGCCAGATGAAGCCATTTATTTTAGCTCTCTGGGGTTTGTTTTCAAGTCGGCGCAACTCCGGCTACAACTCCCGCAAAGTATTTTTAATGCTGATCACCGACAGAGACGTCTAGGATCAGAGGCACCGTCAGTAACGGAGGCACCGCGCGCCAGCGCCTGCCGGCGGGGAAGCCCCTCTGGCTTGATGGGGATGGAACACAAGCACGGATGGGTCAAACGAAGCCCCGTGTTTGGTGGATCACTGAGCCACAGGCATGGGAAGTAGGGATGTAGGGGGGGAGGGGTGTGCTGCAGCTCCGACAGGTTTTCCACCTGGCTTCTCCACACCCAGCCCCACCAGTCTCAGCCTCTAGGTGGCCCCTCCAGGGTCCCGCCGGCTTCAGCACCCCTCAGGCTTCCCCCACTCTTGCGGGCTGCACTGCCACTTGGGGTCCTGCCGGCTCTGCAGCTGCCTCTAGCAGTAGCAAGGTTGCCGGCTCTCCTGGATCATACACCATTTGTAGCAACGGTGTCCGGTCTGTCCAGTCCAGGAGTGTTGGCAATCCTAGGTACGACCCCAGGATGAGGCAGTGAGGTGCATAAGCAGGTGTGTGTGGGGGTGGGAGGAGGACAGGCAAGCTCAGCTCCTGCACCCTTAATGTTTCCTGCACCACGACACTCACCTATCAGATACAAGCCCACAAAGCAGTTCATATGCTGGAAGCTTCCTCTGTGATTTTCTGAAGTACCACCAGACCGGGTACCCCCTCTTTCATAGCATCACAGAGCTGGAAGAGACCTCAGGAGGTCATCAAGTCCAGCCCCCTGCCCACGGCAGGACCAACCCAAACTAAATCAACCCAGCCAGGGCTTTGTCAAGCCGAAACTTAAAAACCTCTAAGATGGAGATTCCACCCCATCCCTAGGTAACCCATTCCAGTGCTTCACCACCCTTCTAGTCTCATCCCTGGCTGTTGTTCTGTAATGTATGTTTGAACTGCCATGCCCCTCCCCAGAAGTGGCTGCATTTCAGTGCACGCTTCCCACAGGTATCCAGTACAAGGTATAGGGGTCACTGGGAAAGGCGCTACAGAATAAGAAGGTATTTCCACATATTATTGCCATCCCATTGTAGTGCTAATGCACACAGCTCATGGGCTGCTGCATTTCATGCCACATCACAGGAATGCATAGGGCTCAGACAAATAAAGTAGGCAGTTCCTTGTGTGTAAGAACCAAGCACAATAAACTACAACGGCAATTACAATCTTAGGCTATGTCTACACTGGTGGGTTCTTGTGCAAGAACTCTTGTGCACGATAACATCCACATAATGAGGAAGGTGTGGAGGAGAATGAGTAGAAGAACAAAAGACTTCCTTAGTAGAAGACCACATGCATTCTGCAAACATGTCGCTATGCATTGGCTCTGCCCTACAAGAGCCTCAAGCTAGCAGTGGCACCAAAGTTACTCATGTTAATGATGAGAGCCAGTGGCTCTTTACTACATTCAGCTGTGGGAGGATCCAGGCCAGGCAAAGCTCAGCCAGCACAGTTTTCCAAACCAACCCCACTTAATTTGGGTGTGTGCCACTAGCAGGAGGTCTCATCTTCTCTTCTGACTTTTTAAACTTGGGCTGTATCCAAAAGGAGACATTAATTAAAAACCAAACCAAAAAAACCAAACAACTAAAAATGTTTCTCCAACTAATAGGCAGCCTGTGTTTTCTACTAGGAAACAGAAATAGTTTCTCTCACAATGCTAGACTGGCTCAAATGAATGGTGTATATGCAATGTATGTATTTATTACTACAGTTTTCTTATAATTTCTTCTTCCTTTAGCATTTCACCCTGTTTTTTATTCTCTTAAGTGGAGCACAAACTCAGTGTCATTTGAGTCAGAACCAAATTCTCAACTCCTTAATAATATTAGGCAAGATGATTAACACAGCTGCAGCATTGCTAGCTCTCGTGACTTCAGCACAAACCTCACAATACATGATGTGGCTCTTAATGCTCCAGAAACTAGAGTCGTGCTAGTACATGACAAGCTCATTCTTCATTAAACACACACAAGTGTGTAGCCCTGATAATTATAGAGAAAAGCTAGAAAAGTGTGACCCAAGGGAAATTCAAAGGCTCAAACCCCCAAATTCCCCCACATTTGTTAGCTTACTTTAAAAAAAATCATACGATTTCAGGGCCTGCTGCATGAGTGTGAATGTTCAGCATTGGCACCAACATAACTACAATGTATTATAGCAAAGATCTCAAATTTGTCATTCAGGTTACATACAAATAATCTACAGTAATTGCCCTGTGAGCCTTGCTACACAGGGACCTAAGAAACCTACACTTCCCACTTGACTACCTGCAAGACTGTGAATAAGTAGGTCACCATTTGGACTTTATAAAGTTCTTAGCCCCTCCCCCAAGGAAGAAACCATTCACGGCAGGGAAATCCCATTTTTGTTTGTTTGTTTCTCAAGCCATTCCATATGGCTGCCTTTTCTGTGTCAGGGACCTTTTTTCACAAGAAAGGCTGTGAACTCAATATGCATGACTGATTTCAGCTCAAACAACACGGGTAAAAAAGTAAAATGACAACTATTTCTCCCCTCCCCCCAACAAGTTGCTTCTACTTGGAGACTTCCCAGTCCTCCAGCAACCCAGTGTTCCCATGGGGTTCAGTCACTCACCACACCTAGTGAGTCTAATGAATTATAAATTTGCTCAAGCTGAGGGGGGAACCCTCCCTATTGCTGCTACTCCCTTATTGCTGCTATTCTCAGAGGAGTAGGAATTCAGAAACTATAAAGCCATAGTGGTTATAAGCTGAGAACACCTACCTAACTGAAAAAAGAAATGCTCTTTACAAAACAGGTCTCTTCAATGGGAATGGTGGAGCTGTAAGTGGATTATTTATGGCCCTGGGGCATCTGCTATTCAGAAAGGATCCTACTAGAGTCCAAACCTTTAACAGGGGCTGAATCATTTCTCTGTGTCCAGACAAATTAGAACACAGAGAGAGGGGGTGTATGTGTCATGGATCTTAAAAGTGTTTCAGATTTGCGGTGTTTGAAAAACTGCAGTTTAGCAGCTACGCTGTTTTTGCATTTCAGCGATAAAAGGGTATGTTTCTAGGGTTAATCTGATTGCCAGCTTTTCAAAGGGAAGCTTTCACTCCATTGTTTGTACGGTAGCCAGCATAACAAATACCTACTATAGTTAAGGGGAAAGGTAGCAACTTTCCACTGCACTTCACCACTGGCATATGACCGGCATGCAAGATTCTAACTTCATAACACCTCTAGGAGGAAGGGAAATGCCCATTTTATAGATGGGGAAACTGAGGCTCACAAAAAGTGTGGCAGAATTGGGACTAGAATACTGCTCTCCTGATGTTCCAGCACCCCAGGCTACCCTTCCCCTTAACCATGCTTGTCTGCAGTGTCAACATTCAAGGTCTTACCACCCATTGGCTCCACTGCAGTCCCCCAAACAGAGGTGGCATTAGCACGCAGGGAAAAGGGGTAGGCATTTCTTACCGAGCTAGGAGTCAAGCCCATATTTGCCTCAATGTAAGTCTCTGTCTTTGGCTCAACTGCGAGTTCGGCTTCCAAGATCTTCTCCACGGGCATGTCCTCATTGGCGCTACTTGTCGACTCCACCTCGTTCTCATTTCGGTCCTTCCCTCGCTGCCTCTCCTCCTGCACAGCTGCAGGTACAAACCAAGAAGAAGGGAGACCATATAAGTCTGTGGTTTTCAGCTCTGGGATGGGACGTTAAAACTCTGAGATGTGGGGAGCTGTGAGGATCAGTAGGCTTCAAAATCAAAAGGAATATTGACCCCAGACTCTCTTTGACTTAACCCGTGGCCAGTGGGGTCTCAGGTGTCCGGAACCCAACTGAGGAAGAAAGCAAGCATTAGTTCTGAGAGAAGCCGCTGTACAGTTCTCTTGGCCCCAGAAAAGCTGGACCAGGCATGTGTGTTTCTGCAGACAAGTTTTGGAGCAGAATCTGAAGAGGTTTCTCCAGGTACCCCTCACCCCCAGATATGCTCTTGACCAGAGTTTGGGCAGCTGCAAAGAACCCCTCTCTTGGAAAGAAACTAAATGGTTAAGGAACTTGCAGTAAAGAGCAAAGGAGGGGACTGGACACAGCTGAAGGAAATGGTTCTGTGCTGGGATAGGGGGAGAAAAGATGGCTGCTGGGTGGCAAGATGTGGGAATCCCAGAGAAAAAAGAGAAGGTAATTATTTTAAAGCATGCTGCCCAGACAGTCCAACCTTTGTGGGCTTAATTTCCAAAGAGGTCAGAAAGGGTTTTTCAGCTGCTGAATTTCCACTTTGATGGCCCCTTATTATTATTACAGTACTACCTAAAGGCTTCAGCTGAGATCAAACCCCAGTCATGCTAGAAGCTATGTACACCAAGTAAGAGACAGCCCTTACCCCATACTGCTGAGCACCTAAATAGACAAGGCACACACAGGAAGGCAGCACTGTTATTCCCATTTTATTGCTGGGGCATTGAATCAGGGAGAGAGAAAGTGACTTGACCAAGGTTGCATAGGAAGTCAGTGGCAGAGCTAGGAACTGTGTCCCAGAATCTCAGCAGTTGTGCTTTCACCTCAGGACAATCCTTCTCCTTACTCATGTCCTTCTCCTCGTGGTCACCCCCTTGACACTGAAAGGGAGTTTCTTTTTTCATCCGAGTCCTAACTGTGTGGTCAAGGGCTTTCATGTCATGTGTTGTGGACACGCAAAACACTCCACCCAAAAAACACATCCACCTCATCCCAGGCTCATCTGAATTTCAACCCTACCTTGCCATGTGTGTGCTCTGCATTGAGCAGCCTTGTCCCTTTCGCATGGGGTGGGCTAGCTCCCCCCCAGAGCCTAGCGTGCCCACTAAATCTACTAGCCCAGGGGGTCCCCCACACTGAGTCTGGTGTGTAAAGGGAATGTGGGGAAGTGTCTTTCTGCTTCTCAGTCAGGGGCCACATCAATGAGGTGGGGGGTTTCTGTTTGTTTGTTTTGCTTCTCACTTTGGTGTGGCCCCCAACTGATTGTTCTGTGGGTCGTGGGCCCCTGACCCAAAAAAGGTTCCCCACCCCTGCTTTAGCACTGTCTTTAGACGGGACAATGAGTCACCACTGCTTACAGAACAACAGAAAGGCAAACCCCAGCTTTCCCCCACCCCCACCATGCTACCTTGCGGCCTTTGGAGAGGGAAAAGCCACCATGTGAGATCTGAAGATCAAAAGCTGGCTGATGGGAACCTTTGAGTGCACACTGTCCAGCCCTGAGTCACACACACACACTGGGGGGAAGGGAAAGCCTCCCAAGCTGTCCACACCACATCCAAGGACAAAACAGCTCTGGAAAGCAAAGCCTTTAATTATATAGGGAAAGCTAGAGCAACAGCCCTTGTTGTCCAGTCCTCCCTACCTGGCTGTCATCCCAAGACGTCAGCAGGAAAGTGCCAGAGCAGCCGCCAGACCTCCCACAGATCAAGAAAGGCCTTTTTGCAAGGGGACTCTGAGGGAATGCAGAGCACGCCAACCCTTCTTCCCCACTGCGGCGGTAACACTGCCAGCCACGTGGCACGACCTACCCAGATGTGAAGGCCTCACTGGAGTGTGCATTCCCACTTTGCTGACAGAGGTGTTCTCAGCACAGTCCCACGTTCTCTGTCTCCAGAAAGCTGGCTTCCCCCCACCTCTCTTGGACCCTAACATCTTAATTTGCCAAGGTAGCATGGGATGCTGCAGACGTGACTGAAAGATACTATTCCCCTCCAGAGAGGCATGGTCTGGTCGTCTGCATTCAGACTTGGGAGAGAGGCTCTCTTCTACGTTCTGGTTTTTACTTTGACACGTTTGCCCTGGGGACCAAGGGCTTCTCACTTAAGTTTTCTGCCTCAGTTCCCCAAATCTATGCCAGGAAGGTAATCTTTCTCTCTCACAAAGATGTCAGGACCATGACTTAGCTGAGATCTGAAAAGGGTTCTGAAGATGAAAAACACTAAGGCTACATCTACACTGTAGGTTTTGTGCAAACCCGGCCATTTTTGCGCAAAAACTACAAGCGCATTTTTGTGCAAGAAAAAGTACAGTAGATAGAAGACAGGGCTTTTTGCACAAGAGTTATTCCTCTTTCTACGAGGAATAAGCCTTTTACGCAAGAGCTCTTGCACAAAAAGGCATGTGTGGACAGACAACAGGGGTTTCCTGTGCAAGAAACCCCTATCAGAAAAAGCACAGGTGCTCTGATGGCCATTCTATGAACGGCCATTAGAGCTTTCTTGCACAAGAGTGTGGCAGTGTGGATGCTCTCTTGTGCAAAAGCATATGGCAGTGTAGACGCGTGCTTGTGCAAGAACTTTTTGCAGAAGAGCTCTTCTACAAAAAGTTCTTGCGCAAGAAGCCTACAGTGTAGACGTAGCCCCCGTGGGTTGTTACTGATTATTGTCATTCGCACCACTCTCTATTGAAATGCAGCACACACCGTCTGAGCGGCAATAACCTAGGAAAGCAGCAAATTCGGTAGCTAATTGCATTAGCTAATCTTTCTGAACACAGAAATCAAGCTTTAGAAATGGAAAATGTGTTATATAATTATAACACATGAATATAACATGAGTTGGTAGATACTGATACAGATACATTCCCTCTCCAGGGTAGACTTGCCAGATGCTTTCAACAAAAATCCCGAACATGGCAAAGTTGGTTGAGGGAAAAAAAACAAAACAAAAAATGGGAAACCAAAGTTGTTGAGCAAAAAACAAAACAAAACCAAAAAAAACTGTTGCGCCTTTAAATGGCCCAGCTGGGCTTCCATCTGAGGGAAACAGGATATACCGGACATTTCACATGTCTTTTCTGGGTTTTTTTTACCGGACTGGGGACCTGAATCCTGAACTGTACGGGTGAAAACTGGACACCTCCTCTTTTTTGAAAGTTCAAATATGCTAACCCTAAAAAGAGTCACTGAATCGTCTCATTCAGTCCCTCCCAAGTACAGCATTGCTTCCTGCAGAACATTCTAGAACCCCATTCTCATTCAGAAGGACTCCAGCCATGGCGCGTCCGTCCCTTCCTTGCCATGAGAAACGGCCCCATCATTTCACCCAGCTCTTTGCTCCTCATTGAAAGAAGCTCAGTAATGCAGCGAAAACACTGGGAGCAGCTATCCTAATCCATTATCTCGTTGCTGGATCTGAAGCTGATTGTGTGAAATCAATGGGGAATAACAGGCCTGAGACTGCTGCATTGAAATCAGCACTGTGCGTAACACAAAAGCATTTAAATCAGATTATCAGGTGAATTCCCTCCATGACACGTACCAACATAAAGTAACAAAATAATATGGGAAATTCAAACACACGTGAAAAGATTCCGCAATGGAACATGGCAATCACGTTTGTCCTGTATGTCTGGATCACACAAACACTTTTCAGTTGTATCATTAGCCTGCTGCCTTAAACTACAGATTAGTGTTGTTACTCTGCTAGGGTATGTCTACACTACAACGTTAATTCGAACTAACTTAGTTCGAATTAGTTAATTCGAACTAAGCTAATTCGAACTAACGGATCCAGACTAAAAAACTAGTTCGAATTAGCGTTTTGCTAATTCGAACTAGCATGTCCACATTAAGTGGACCCTGAACCTGGTTTAAGGATGGCCGGAAGCAGTGCCGGCAGGGCATCAGAGGAGGACTTAAGAGCGTGGAGCTGCTGTCTCAGGCTAGCCGAAGGCTGTGCTTAAAGGGTCCCGACCCCCACCCCGGACAGACAGTTCTCAGGGGTGCCCCGCTTGCAAAGCAGTCCTGGCTTGGATTTCCCGGAGTACCCACACTGGGCACATCACAGCGCTCGGCCATCAGACCGGCTGCACTTGCCACAGGCTGCCATCTGGGGAGAGGGGGCAATTGGGGGGCTGCAGGAGAGCTTCCACCTGAAAAGCCCGCAGAGCCAGCCCAGTCCTCCCCATCGGGGGTGCGTACCCCATTCCTCCCTCACCTCCTTCCACTTACCCTTCCCTAGCCCCTCTTCTTGATGTACAAAATAAAGGAATAATTGTGTTCAAAAATTGAATCTGTCTTTATTGAACAAAACTGGGGGAGACTGGGAAAATGAGGTGGGAGAGGGGAAGAGAGAGGCTGGGAGAGGGGAGGGCAACTAAAATGATCAGGGGTTGGGAACAGGTCCCAGATGAAGAGAGGCTAAAGAGACTGGGACTTTTCAGCTTAGAAAAGAGGAGACGGAGGGGGGACAGGATAGAGGTCTCTAAAAGCAGGAGTTGGGTGGAGAGGGTGCATACAGAAAAGTTCTTCATTAGTTCCCATAAAGAAGGACTAGAGGACACCAAAGGAAAGGAATGGGTAGCAGACTTCAAACTAGTAACAGAAAGTTGTTCTTCACAAAGCAAAGAGTCAACCTGTGGAACTCCTTGCTGCAGGAGGCTGTGAAGGCTAGAACTAGAACAGAGTTTAAAGAGAAGTGAGATCAAGTCATGGAGGTTGGGTCCATGGAGTGGTATTAGCCAGGGAGTAGGAGTGGTGTCCCTGGCCAAGGTTTGTGGAAGGCTGGAGAGGGATGGCACGAGACAAATGGCTTGGTCACTGTCTTCGGTCCATCCCCTCCAGGGTCCCTAGGGTTGGCCGCTGTCGGCAGACAGGCTACTGGGCTAGATGGACCTTTGGTCTGACCCAGTACGGCCATTGTAAGCTCAGGGCTCAGGGTCGGGGGTCTCAGTGGACTACCTTGATTTTCATGCACACCTGCTCCTGGGTGACCAGGCTGGCAGCTCTCCTGCCCTAGCCGGCCACTTTCCTGTGCCTAGTGCGGAGGTCGTGGACGAGGTCCATGATGTCCGCACTAGCCCAGGCGGGTGCCCGCCTCTTGCGGTCCTGGGCAAGCTCCCGGGAGCCGCCAGCCTGGTCCCGGGAAGAGGGGGAGGGCTGGGGAGCATCGGGTGGCTGGCTCGAGCCGTGCCAGGTGCAGGGTCTGCTGACTGGGTGCTGGCAGGCTTGCATCTGGCACGGGCACCGTAGCCAGCCCGTGCCCCTTTAAGGGGTCCAGGGCCGGGAGGGGGGCAGACGAGTTTCCCTGGTGTTGGCCAGAGTGTCCACCAGGGAAACCTGGGGAGGGCTAGCCTCCCACTAGTTCGAATTAAGGGGCTACACACCCCTTAATTCGAACTAACTAGTTCGAACTAGGCTTAATCCTCGTAAAATGAGGTTTTCCTAGTTCGAACTAAGCGCTCCGCTAGTTCGAATTAAATTCGAACTAGCGGAGCGCTAGTGTAGTGCCTATGAAAGTTAGTTCGAACTAACGTCCGTTAGTTCGAACTAACTTTGTAGTGTAGACATACCCCTAGACAACAGCAGTCACGTTCTACCCCAGAGGTGGCTGCACCTCTATGGAAAGAAAGTGGTTATTGTATACATAGATATGTATGGAACTTCATAGAATCAGAGAGGTCATCATGTCCAGTCCCCTGCACTCCTGGCAGGGTCAAACATCATCTAGATCATCCTTGACAGATGTTTGTCTAACCTGCTTTTTAAAATCTCCAATGGTGGAGCTTCCACAACCTCCCTAGGCAATTTGTTCTCTGTATTTCTAGTTGAACCCTCTAGTCCAACACTCACTGGTCCGGCAACATCTGTGATCCGGCATGATTTTAGTTACTCAGATGTCCACTTATCATGGGTGTGGGCAAGTTTCCCATGGTCCTATAAAGTTTGTTAACAACCACCAGTCCAGGCTCTCAGTGTTCTGTGTTGTTGTTTAGCTCTAATTTACCTCTAATGTCTTCTAAATGCGTGTCTTTACAGCAGGGCTTAGCTCAATTTGAGTAGCTTATTTCGAACTATGTCAATTGCATGGCTTATTTTGAAATAGCTTATTTCAAAATTGGGAGCGTCTACACAGCACTTATTTCGAAAAGAAGCACACTTCCTCCGACGTCTCTTACTCCTCGCACGATGAGGGTTACAGAAGTGGAAGAAGTCCTCCAGTTTGACAATATTTCGACATTATTTTGAAATAACTGTCTGCTAAGTAGACGCGGACTCAGTTATTTCGAAATAATGTTGCTCTGTAGACAAATCCTAAGAGCCCAGTAAGCAGTGGAAGTGTTGGTAATGCTTCTAGACCAGGGCTACTCAACACTAGAAATCCCGGGGGCCACAATGTTACTCACAGCACATGCCGAGGACCACAACTTAAGTGTGGTTGCATATACGTGTTAATATATGCAAATAGCTTCTTTCACACTGACGGGCATGAATACAAAGATTAAGGCAAGACTACACCACACATAGGCCCCATTTAAGTCAGTTCTGCTGAGATTAATAAAACGCAAGGTTTACCCTATTTCCACCATATGACAGCACTTTTAATGAGCAATAACAGTCAAAGAATTTAATCACTAAAACATGTATCGACAGAAGACCATTATATTGACTACTTTTTTGTTTTGTCTCCCGCCCATGGGCCACAAATGAACAGGCCACGTGCTGCGTGCAGCCCACGGGCCGCATATTGAGTAGCCCTGTGCTAGACAATATTGACTTCCCATGGTTTGGCAAATTCTCTAGTTCGGTACCAGTCAGGTCCTGAGGGTGCCGGACCAGAGAGGTTCAACCTGTAGTGTTTAAAGTGCATTGAGAGCCTTTGAGAGAAAATGAGCTATGTAAATGTGAGTACTCCATTTTGTAAATCGATCAATAGTTTTGTACTGTTTTTGCTGCATTTGTAAAGGCATAAGGCAACATCTGCTGAGTGGGGAGAGGGAGAGCGATCTGCAGAGTGACAGGAGAGGGATCATGTGATGATTACCTGTTGTGTTCCCTCCCTCTGGGACATCTGGCATTGGCCACTGTCGGCAGACAGATGGACCTTTGGTCTGACTCAGTGCGGCCGTTCTTATGAGGCATCAGAGCTGCTGTAAAACAGCCTAGGTCCAACTGATCTTACACCAGACTTGGCTCTGGCCTTAGTTTGCCTTAAATTTTTCCATTTATTTGTATAGCCTGACATTAGACCCTCAATCTCACTGTGACGGGGGGACAAAAACACTTCTCTCTCTTTCAATTGTCGTAAACCTAGAACTTGGTGGCTCATAATTTCAGCCTTTCATTCAATCTCACAGATGCGGCCCCCTTCCCTGGAACTCCTTTGGGCATGTTACAGGAGAAAAATTGGCTACCAAATGACACTGAGCAAGCCAAAAAACCCATTTAAAAACTTACGAGCGAGGCAGCCCTCAGCAAATGGGATTTTAATAATGGCTTAAACTCCAAAGATCTAATATAGAAGAGCAGCGAGTTCCAAGGAAAGAGCGCAGACAATGAGCCCTTGCTCAGAAAATAGCAATTACCAAGGGAACAGGCTAAATTCTCCGTCATCAGGAGTTTTTACATTGAATGGAAAACATTCTACAAGAAAAACTGTAGTTCAACCACAGGTTATTAGGTCCAATGAAAGAGCCACTGGGTGACATTCTATGACCTGTGTCATTCAAGAGATCTGACTGGATGGTCACAATGGTCCCTACGGTGTACCCTTGTAAGTGCTGAGCGTTTGGGCGGCCATCCAGGAGAGATTCAGATGCCGCTCAGCTGATTAGCAGAACATCCACAGTGCCTGCCCTGTGTTTCTATTGGTGGTGCACATCTGCTGCACCTGCCTTGGTGCATGTCACAAAATGTATTCAGCATAAGGGTGGAAAAAAATTAGCGGGAACATTGCTTAGACCCACGAATCCTATCTCAAAAGAAAACCACTAAAACGCCCTCAGGGACGAGAAGCCATACGCATGGCCCTGGAGAGAGCAGATCTTAAAAAACATGACGAGACAGGTAGGCAACTGAACTGGCTTTGCTAATGAAGAAAGTGAATCTGGTTAATATTATAAGTGATGGGCAGCAGAAGAGCAGACACAGAGAAGCCATATTGGGGAGAGAGAAAGAGAGAAAATAAGAGAGAGAGAGAGAGAGAGAGAGAGAGAGAGAGGGAGATTATATAAGTATTGTTGTTCTTACAGATCACGGCTGAGAAGCAATACACCAAAAAGTTTGTTCCACAGGCATTCTGCCTGTGGCTGGTGGAAAGCTCACCCTTCATTCTCCATAACCTCTGAGACAGACTCGCTCCAACCCAGCAGGTCCAGGCAATGACACTTGATTATCAGAAGCAGACAGTGCCTTGTCATCAAATGCCGCATGTCCAAAACAACCCAAGAAACCCGGCAGTGCATTCCCAGCGAGGAAGCTTGCTGATTTGGCAATTCAGAGCTTTCACAGTCGCAAGGCATGACGGGTAGCACAATCTGTTTTCTGGACTCATAGGGTATGTCTACACTACCCCGCTAGTTCGAACTAGCGGGGGTAATGTAGTCATCCGCAGTTGCAAAGAAAGCCCAGGATTTGAATTTCCCGGGCTTCATTTGCATGAAGCCGGCTGGCGCCATTTTTAAATGCCGGCTAGTTCGAACCCTGTGCCGCGCGGCTACACGCGGCACGGAGTAGCTACTTCGGATTAGACTTCCTAATCCGAACTAGCTGTACTCCTCGAGGAGTAGCTGTACTCCTCCTGGAACGAGGAGTACAGCTAGTTCGGATTAGGCTTCCTAATCCGAACTAGCTACTCTGTGCCGCGTGTAGCCGCGCGGCACGGGGTTTGAACTAGCCGGCATTTAAAAATGGCGCTGGCCGGCTTCATACAAATGAAGCCCGGGAAATTCAAATCCCGGGCTTCCTTTGCAACTGCGGATGACTACATTACCCCCGCTAGTTCGAACTAGCGGGGTAGTGTAGACATACCCATAGACTTTAAGGTCAGAAGGGACCATTATGATCATCTAGTCTGACCCCCTGCACAGTGCAGGCCACAGAATCGCACCCACCCCCTCTTGTTTTAAAGACAGGGAATTCCCTAATATCAAAGTATGGTTTCCCACCACCTCTTTGGCCACGGAATCCAACCACAGCTTCACCCCTCACCGTACTGCTTGTAAGTTCGTCCCTCCATCCTCTTACCAACCTCGTGAAAACGAAAGGTCTGACAACAATGAAAAGCAATCGCTACAATTTTTCATCATCACCGAATTTTGCCTCCCTCCCCAGTGAGGACGAACGGCTTTTGGGCACAAATCACGATGATGTCACTAGGGGAAACTAACACAACAGTCTCATTCTAGTTCAGTGATGGGCTACCATGGTTAGTGTGTGGGCCACATGAGTGGCCCTTCATCTCAGTGGGCTGCAAGATTGAAACCGGGCCTGTGCACTAACCATGACCCCCGCAATAAGATTAAATACATTGCACTTGATTCTCCTTCTTTATCATGCCTCTTTCAACACAAAGGGATCCATTATCAGAGGCAAATTAAATTGTCAGCCAGAGTCACAAAGAAGCGGAGGGAGCGCCCGGCTCTCCCAGTGTTGTGTGCAGTCAGCATGCACCTCACATGTGCCTTTGCGTTAAACGAGTGCCGCTTCTTGTTTTGCCAGGAGCTGCCCAACCCGCCCTTCCATTGTAGGCTCCGCCCTCACTCCGCCCATTCCCGCAATCCCCGACCTCGCCTCTTCCCTGCCTCCTCCTCCTCTGAGCGCACCCCATATCTTCTCTGCCCCTCCCCCCAGCATTGCTGGGGTGCTGTAAATCAGCTGATTTGCAGCACTCCAAAAGTGCTGGGAGGGGGAGGGAGTAAGTAAACGCAAGGCCCCAGCATGCAAGAGTTATGGGGGAAGGGAACAGGGGCAGTGAGCGGGTTGCATGTAGAACCCTGATGGGCCGCATGTGGCCTGTGGGTGGCCCACCACTGGTCTAGTATTTAGTGGATTCTTGCCCATATCAGAAAGTTCTGCCCTATTAGGTCTCAACTCAAGAAACGCCCAGGGTGGGAATAACAAGCATCTGGATTCCCCTCTTGCATTTTGTTTTTTAACCCTTTGTGCAAGTAGGTAAGTGAGAACTTCTCTCAGACATTCAGAAATGTTCTGATTGTGGGGTCACTGCAGGAAGGGGATCAGTCACCAGGGAGGGGAGGCACTCTGCAGTCTAGACGGAGCACTCATGCCCAGGAAGGCCAGATCATGCAGAACTAGGCCAGAGCAGCAGGGTGAGCTCTTCTGGAGGGAGATTTGAGACCATCTTCAGTGGTGACAGGATGCAAAACAACTATCCGCTTGGTCTCCTCAGCTGCGAAAGCCATGTTGGCAGCTGGGGGTCCCGTCGCCAGAGCTGGTGGAATGTACTAATGAATCTGGCTCTCTGTTCTCATGTCCACAGGGGACACCCCATGCTTAGGTGGGAATTAGGGATGTAATAATGTAGTCGATTAACCGATAAGCAAAAGCTTATCGGTTAATGCTATAGACGACATGCATTCCCCCACCCTCTCACTTCCACCAGTAAATTTTTTAGCAGGCTGGCCAGCAGCCCGGATCAGACCTGGCTCACGCCTGGTACAGGCCATACGCTTGTTATGGCTCTGCATTTAAAGTGTATTAGGAGCCAGGTGGGCAGGCAGCCCGCCCGACTCTGTTCTGGCTCTTGCTGGGTCCAGGAGCTCAGCCCTTCCCCTGGACAGGGGCTGCTGCCACCCCACGCTGCTGCCTCTGTATCAGAGGCAGCAGTATGGGGTGACAGGCAGCTAATCCATGAGGGGAGATGGTTTTTAAACTGGCTCCCCTTGTGGACCAGTTCCCGCTTGACACCCCATGCTGCTGCCTCTGATACAGAGGCAGCAGTGCGGAGTGGTGGTGGGGCTCTTTAGGAATGGGGCTGGAACGCACTGGCTGCTGACCCGGGACTATAGAATAGTCCAGTGTTCCCCCAGGGTTCCGCGAAGCAAAAGTAAGGGTTCCCCCCTCCCATTAAAGAGACAGTTATCACTTTTTTTTTTTTTCTTTTTTTGCTTGACCAGTTTTCCTGGCTGGGGTTCCTTGAAATTCTGAAGGGGTTCCTTGGCCAAAAAAAATTGGGAAACACTGGAATAGTCGAGTAACTAATAAGAATTCATGAGCTTAATCGACTATCCCATCCCTAATGGGAACGGCAAACACGAAGTGGGAAGCTGTAGCTTGCCTGGTTTCCAAAGATGCCTGTGAAGCAGCCGTGGCTCTGGAAAAGACTGGAGATTGCGCGTCTCTGCTGGATTTCACATCGCATGCACACTGCGCCCCTGAGGAGCCGACGGAATGAATCAGGAACCACGCCACCCTAAACCTTAGGCAGGGTTTTCCACGGGAGCAGATCCATGCGTCGTGTAGGGCCCCAAAGCATTGGGACTACACAGCGATACAGGCAGTCACAGCAGAGGGCTGGCGGTCAAACTGGACAGCCCCTTATCAACCATTCTGGCCCCATCCCTGGCACCCTGAAAGGCCCCATTCTAGGAGAATTTCTCCTGCAGAGGGGAGTTCGTTGTGGCACAGAACAACACTGCCTGCAAGCCCCTGAGTCTCTCCCCCACATCGTTGGCTTTAGAGTAGCAGCGGACCTTTCAGTCACTCCGTACCCTGCAAGCGAGCGGGAGGGCCTCTTCTCACTTCCCCCAGTCCTGTAGCACTGCCTGGCCTCTTATGCTCTGTGCTGGGCTCAGGGCAGGTTTCCTAGGTAGCCGTGCCCCACCACGGGCTAAAGGCACATGTGGGCTGAGCTCCGAAGCAGCAATGGCCCGGCTCTGTCAGCTGCACGGGGAATAATTAGCTCCCCCTCCCCAGCTGTGCTATCGACTGGAGAGCTATTCCCGATTGATTCAGCACTGGATGGCCTGCTTGAGATAGTGACACGCTCCCCAGCCCTGAGTACGGAAATCGGTTAGAGGCAGGGCTGGCCTTACCATGAGGCCAACTGAGGCAGCCGCCTCAGGAGCCAGACTATGGGGGAGGAGGAGGTGCCACTAGGAACCAGAGTATAGAAAATTGTGTCTGCTGCTGGTGCATATGTAGGTAGCAGAGCAGTGCCATGGGAGGAGTAGAACGGGAAGAAGGCAGAGTTGAGACCTTTCAAAGTTTTGGCCCAAGCGAGGGGGCATGAGGGAATCATTTGAGCTCCCCACCTCAGGTGCTAAAACGTGGGCTGGCCCTGGTTAGGGGCGCTCAGTAGAAACCCCGCAGGGTCTGATTTTTTGTTCGTTTAGGCCAGCCATTGCCAGCAACAGCAAAGAAGGAAACAGAACCAACTACAGGAGGCTTGGACGCAATGTGCAGGGAGCGGAGCTGATTAAACATGGGCACGAATGACCCACGGGACACTCTTCGGACCATCACCGTTCTGCATGGCCAAAGGAGACCCGGCAACGGGCTGCTGTTTGCAGACATGCAAGGGGTGGAGCTGGTTTTCCTCTTCACATTTTTCACTACTGTGGAGAGCATGCTTGGGATGCTTGGCAGCTCCTTGGGTCGTGTTCTGTATGGAGCAGGGCAGACGGCCCTAAGATGGTTTGTTAATGAACCCAGCATAGATGCAAGGTGCCGGCCTATTGGATGACTGGGGTTGGTGGACGGCGTCTATTGGAATCCAAAGGCCCACCCCCCTCAAACGAGGGACGGCCACGGAGAGCGGATACAAAGAATGAGCAAACAGAGATGGAGGGCCGGGTCAAGGAAGGAACCAGAAGGCAACACCGAACCAAAAAATTCCAGATGAGCTGCTGGTACAAGGCATCCCAGAGGATCCCTGCTTGGATGCAGGCATGGACAAGAGACTGGAATGCCCGGGGCTGGACCAACAGTCCTGGCAGCCAAATGCTTCAGTTTATCCACCCGACTGGGCAGTGCAGACCTCCTGAAACCACAGTCCTGAATACTGACACCCCTCCCGATACCCAACCTCCCGATACCACACAGTCCTGAATACTGACACCCCTCCCGATACCCAACCTCCTGAAACCACACAGTCCTGAATACCGGTACCTCTCCCTATACCCGACCTCCCGATACCACACAGTCCTGAATACCGTTACCTCTCCCTATACCCGACCTCCCGATACCACACAGTCCTGAATACCGTTACCTCTCCCTATACCCGACCTCCCGATACCACACAGTCCTGAATACTGACACCCCTCCCGATACCCAACCTCCCGATACCACACAGTCCTGAATACCGGTACCTCTTCCTATACCCGACCTCCCGATACCACACAGTCCTGAATACTGACACCCCTCCCGATACCCAACCTCCTGAAACCACACAGTCCTGAATACCAGTACCCCTCCCAATACCCGACCTCCCAATACCACACAGTCCGCAGGGACCACTCCTGTGCATGGGGGGGCAGAAGTGATCTGCTTCCATGGCCCATTCCTACGGTGGCTTCTCAACTGAGACTGCCAATGGCTCAGTTCCCAATAGCCAGGATGATTGTGACGTGCGGGCTGTACCCGGAGGCCCACAAGTGGGCCTCACGCATGCCGCCAACAGCCAGCAGACGGAGGACAACGTTTCAACTCTGCCACCGAGGTTTGGGTAGGTCTGGTTGGGGTTTTGAGACAAAACTTATCATCACTGAACATAAAGAGGGTTCTCCATCTCTAGATGGGCCCTGGCAAAGACAAACGACGGCTGGCAAATGAGCATGAGTTACACCTGTGTGCGGTGTTGCTGTAGCCAAATGGGTTCCAGGATGTTAGTGAGACGGCGTGTGTGAGGTAATACACCAGTGGTTCAGAAGTTCAAGGAGAAGCTGAGAGGGAAAACAGAATTGGCACTTTGCCAGGAGCAAGCATGCCTGAGGAAGGGACTGGGTTAAATCCTTCAGTCACATGCCTCCTTAATTCAGAGGCCTCTACTCCAGCAGCTTTTCCTTGCCTCCTTTGCCCTCTCCATCCTGCAACCTCAATCTCTTTCCGGAAGCGATCTCCACCGTGGGTGTATATGCTGCTATTCAGCTTCGAGCGGTAACATGTCCACCTTTCCCCCGGTGCCTGGAGAAACCTAACCAGAGCTGACCCTCATCCACAGGAGAGAGCTGTTCTCAAGGAAATGTGGGTGTTTGGAAACAGGGGGGATCCGTTTGGGTTTTTAGGTGCAGAGGACACAATGAGGTGGGGGGGAAGGAGGTATCTGGGAGAGAAAGCTGAGGGTATAGCTGGATTTGCTAGTTTGGGGATTCAAGCAAACGGATGGCTGATTATCATGCAGTCTGAGAGAGGGGTGCATGGGACAAGTTCTTTAGTGGCCATCAGAGAAGCCCTAGTCAGACAGACTTGAGGCCCTGTTGTTGAATCTATCACCTACTCCCACCTTGCCTAGGGACTAGTCACAAGGGGAAAGGCACGCCGGCCAACAAAACACAGGGAGCAGTTTGCAATTCAATTCTGGCGTGGCTGTTTTAACTATAGATATAGAGAGATATAAACGTGGTAGCTGCGTGGCAGCTGGTCTGGTAATATTGAAATGGGAATACCTTGTTCGTCTTGGCTTCCCAGAAGTCTTGTGGGCCGGGATGGATGGTGCTCCATCCCTGTAACAGAATAAAATTTAGAAACAAAAATCATTATATCGTTTGGTGGTCGCTGCTTTTTTTTCTTCTTTGCTGGGTTTTTGTCTTTCCGTTATTTACACAGAGTTGCAAAGTTTGGCTTGGTTTGGCCATTTCAAAAAAGAGGCGGGAGGGGCGTTCCCTCCACGGGACGTTGAGCAATGGTGTGAAGGGATGGGCTCTATTAGAGTGTGTCAGTTGTGTAAGGAAGGCCTCATGGGATTGTAACCGCACTGCCCTCTCTCCTAGGAATGTGAATCGCTCAAGGAGGCAAAGGGCACAGACTGCCTGGATCCTAGCATGTCTCAGATGCCAGACCCAGCACACTGTGCATCTTCTATACATCTTGATAAAGGAACAGTTATGGGGACCACCGCTCTGGGTCAGAACACCACTAATACCAGCTCCAGGCTTCAGCGCTAACCCTGCCTCGCTGGTGGGGTGGAACCAAACCGTCGAGGCGAATGCTGCTGAAGGGTGGATTTGGATTCTGACAGGGACGCTGCATGCTGGGCCCTTCTACTGTGCTCAGCACATCGAGCTCACGCCCCAAAGAAGACACGGAGTGATCCTTCATCGTTTTTCAGAGTACAGCGGCGACCACACAACCACCCAAAGGAACGCCTAAAGGAACACAGCAGGAACACGGCCCAAAGGAACACGGCGTCACCATGCCGTGGGGGAATTACGAGACTACTGGAGGGCAAATGGGAAAAAAACGGCGCCTCTCTCCCCTGCATCGCATGCGAGAGGTGAAAGACGAGACCGTGTGATTCAAAAGATTAGGCCTTGGGCTGGAATTGACAAAACGGGGATTCTGCTCTGGACTCCTGCCTGCTCTGTGGAATTGGCCAAGTTATTTCTCCTTTCTAGACCTTGAATTCCCCCTCTCGCTAGTTCAGCTTTCTGATTTAGATCGTAAACTTGCAGGGTCAAAGACTAACTAGCTCCGTGTGTGTCTCCAGTAGGAATCTGATCTCATTTGGTGCTTGCACCCTTTACTTAACTATAACAAAACAGTAATAATGAGAAACGGGCTATGGAACATGCTCTTTCCACTCTGCACAAAGCTGTAGCTGATCAGAGCCAGGAAAGCTGCAACCAGCCACGCCGGGTGTGGAATCCGCAGATGCCCTGTTTCGCATCTGTGAAGATGAGGAACTCCATGTCATGAAAGGAGCCTTTTATTACACAACATCAGCAGCATCTTTCTGAGTACACTGGTGCCCTATGAATCAGATGTGTGACTGAGAACTGGCAACAGTTCTACCACAACGGACTTTGTTAAACTTCCCTTGGGTGACATACTAAAAAAAACACTTATTCCCTACCACTTAAAGACTCGCCCCCCACCCCAAATCTAGGTAAATGCTCATTATGTCCCCTATCTATCTTGTAAACTTTCTAACCAAGATTTGTAATTGTAGATAATCCAAGCTTGACCGCAGATGTACAGAGCATTTCCTCTAAACCTGCGTGAACTTGATTTCAAACATTAGCTTTAATAAAAAATTGTATATCCCTGCATCAGAAGTCACTGTGTCTTGGTCTTGTTGATCTAGTGAGCCTTTTCCATATCTAATTAGGGTGAACCTGCATTTTGATTCATAATATATTTATGACACGGTTCTTTACCAAAAATCGAACTTCTATCCCAGACATAACAAATGTCAATAAAGCTTTCTGGAGAAACTTCAGTGGAACCATTTTCCATTGGAATATGCTGTTCTGCCTCAATCAAAACCTTTTGCAAAGTTTTGTCAGAATTGCATTTCAGAAGAAAACTGGGGGAAGGAGGGGAAGTTTCAACACAGTCAAAACAGCCCATTGCAACCTTTCCACAACAGAAACATTTGATTTGTCATTTTGAAAGGACTATTGAAAAAAATTTAAAAGCCACAATCAAAATGAAACATTTCAAACAGTTTTTCTTCTCTGAATTTTCTTTCCAGAAACTATGGAAATATTCAGCTTTGGCAATCTCAGAATCCTTTGTGAAATAGGATCCTCATCCTCCGCACATAGTTCTAGTCATTTGACACGAGAACTTTTTATGAGATTTCCTCTGACTTACAAGTACAAAATCTACCAAGACCTTTACTGAGTATTTTTCACAGACATCTCTTCAGCCCACATGATTTGGCCTGGTTTTGTTCTTAAGCAACCAGAGAGAAGCAAGAAAACAGAAAAAAGGTGGCTTCTAGGAGATACAGGAAAAAATCTCCCACCCCCCTCCCATAACACTTTGCCTGATCATTTTAATAGGTAGATATATTCTCTTTGTAGAGAGAAAGTAATAACAAGATACTATCTTTTACAGCATGTGAAACTGAGCTACTGCCATGAAGGTGTGATTGAGTAATAAATCCACCAACTGCTGGAAAAGAACAAGTGGTTAACAATTAGCGCTTCAAATAGGAAAGGGAAAATATTGGTTACTAGTGCAGCGTCGCTAACTCTTGTGATTTTATAATGCACCTCAAGTCCTTCACAAGTATCTTAAACCCCCAGCTCTTGGAGTCATGTGAACATATCAGGAATTCAGCCCTCAGTAAAAAAGAAAAAAAAGTTGTACCCTCATGGCTGCAGAGAAAAGTTTCAGAATGTAACTCCCTAGGCTCACATGCTAAAAGGCGAATGACCAGTGCTCCAAATGTATTATTGATAATAATCATGGTTTTTAACCCCAATCTCGGTCTGTTTGGAGCTGGACTCATGAGTTTTGTGCACTTGTGTTGAGCAATATTGCACCCAAGAGCTGAGGTGTCTTTCAAAGAGCTGAGATCTCTTCTGTGGTTGGGAGTGAAGATACCTAAACCACAAGGACATCAGGTGTCTGTCAGCGGAAGGAGGTATCATTGCTCTTAACGCCTTCTCTCTGCTGGGGCCTTGCCCTCCAAGCTGGAGGATAACCAACTCCCAGAGAAGTTCCCCTGGTCGGCAGTACTCTGAGATGAAACCTTAACGGTTCACATCATCAGAACCCTCAGTGCCTGGTGCTCTTTAATGGGGGAACGCACTGAATATCCAGCTCATTAATGCACTCAGCCCCTTATCTGTAATAACCCCGCCTCTGAAAGGACTGTCTGGTTTCTGCTCGGGAAGGTCTGACAGATGCCTGTAGGCCAAAATGGTGCCCAGAATCCAACACCTCCCCCCTAACTACATCAGCCTCAGTTGCACCCTGGAGCTGCGGGAAAAGAGTCCTTGGGTCTAGAAAAGACCCAAAGGCATGCAAGGCATATATGCCCGAGCAACATGTGAGGTGCTGCTGGAACGGAGAGGTTCTCAGAGGCTGGAGGTGTCCATGGGGACTGCCGTGCTAATTTAATACCCTTTGGATGGGTAATCATCTGCTTAGGTCAGACCTGAGACTGCGCCCGAGTTTGTGTTACTTTCCCACTGGTCCCAACCCTCTGGCTTGAGAATTCAGGCTATCCTGGACTTGATGCTTGGCTGCTTTCCCTGATTCCATGAGAAGCTTGGCTGGACAACCACATTCATCCTTTCCACACAGCCTTTGTGCCCATTTCAGTGTCAGGGGAGGAGCTCAGCAAGGAGGGAGATATAACAGGCAAAGCCATGCCCAAGCAGGAGCTAGGAGGCCTCGCCCCCTCCTGGCTATGCTCCTGAGGGACCACTACTATTAAAATCCCTCACACATGTGGCACCTTCAAACAGCAACATGCGTGACGGGACACTCTACCACATGGCCTGTGCTAGCCATGCCCCTGGGCACCGGGTCAAAGCCATCTGCCTTGTGCAAAGCCAGGCGCAACGCACCACACTCTTTTGTATCCAAGAAGAATTTTAATGAAGGAAGCAACGGGCACTGGAGGAGACGGATTTCCTACTGGCAGAGTTGCCAGAACGAAGCATTTTGTGCCCCTCCGTTAGTGCTACTATTACAGCATTTGTTTGTTTATTCAGGAAAAGCAACAGGCTGTGGCAGCTTGTAATTACTGCTCCCCCTGCACTAATACAGATAAGCCCTTTTTTTCCAAGACGAAAATGGGTACTCGTAGGAATAATCATTTGGATGGGCTGCTGCTCTTTCCTCACGGTGCATTTCACTGTCACCGAAAACCTGTCTAATGGAATTGAAGCTTTTCAAAGGATTCAAGAATTCAGTCCCTTTATGTGAGGGGTGAAGGAAGGAAGATAGGAAGAAAGGAAGGAAAATATTCTTTTCTGTGGTAATGTTGTACAATCCATTTTGAAACAGACCTATTGTACACCAGGTCCGAGGGAAATGTTTTTATTTATATAACACCATTAGCTGTGCCTGAAGCGTTACTGATATCTATGATCACAAGACCATGCTGATTTCAGGGGCAGTTAGAAATCTACCTATGCTTGAGGATCTGGGCTCGGGGGGAATAAAGTACTTCTGAGAAATTCTGTTTCTACATTTGAGCAGATTTTGGTGGTGCAGGACAGCAGTGTGAGCGCTGCATAAAGTCTTATCACACTATGGCCTAGTCTACACTGCTGCGAGCCATCGATCTAAGTTACGCAACTTCAGTTACAACAAGGCTGTGTCTACATTGGCACCCCTTTCCAGAAAAGGGATGCTAATGTAGACTTTGGAATAGGCAAATCCGCGGGGGATTTAAATATCCCCCACGGCATTTGCATTAACATGGCTGCCGCTTTTTTCCAGCTTGGGAAAAAGCCGGAGAAAAGCGCCAGTCTAGACGTTATTCTCCGGAAAATAAAGCCTTGAAAGTAGGAATAAGAAATCCTCCGGAAAAGGCTTTATTTTCCAGAGAATAACGTCTAGACTGGCGCTTTTCTCCGGCTTTTCCCCAAGCCGTAAAAAAGCGGCAGCCATGTTAATGCAAATGCCACGGAGGATATTTAAATCCCCCGCGGATTTGCCTATTCCAACGTGCTACATCAGCATCCCTTTTCCGGAAGGGATGCCAGTGTAGACGTAGCCCAATAGCGTAGCAGAAGCTGACGTACTTAAGATTTATTTCCTGTGATGTCTTCACTGCAGTAAATTGACAGCTGACGCTCTCCCATCTCCTGCCTTCTCTTCTCGTTCTGGAGTACCGGAGTCGATGGGAGAGCTCTCGGTGGTTGATTCAGTGCATCTATACTAGACACGATAAATCGAACCCTGCTGGATCAATCACTGCCTGGTGATCCAGCAGCTCGTGAAGGCATATTAATAAACAATGGTTATTTTTCACCTGGTTTTCCCCCTGTCTCTCCTTTTCTTTTTACCAAGCCCTTCTGTGCCATGACATCTATTCTGACCACTCGGGTCATTGTGTTGAGCTAGTTTCCGTTCCCACTCGAACATGTTGTTGCTCTTGATTTCCAAGCTGTGAACAAAGCCACATACTGCACTGGTGTGTGCTGGGTGTATGAACGTAAGTGACTTACTTTCAAATGAGCCATTCTGTGCAGTGGCACAGGAGTACAGATCCCCTTTAGGATGCTTAACCCATTTCTTTGCTCTTTGGTACATTTCGTCTCTCCTCCTCCTCCAATTTCCACTTTCAGACTGTATTAGCTTCCTCCACCAGTTGCTTTGAAATACCCTGAGAGATGCTATAGCAGCAGGTGCCAAAGGTGAGCAGATATATGCCCTGGGTCTTTGGCTACGTTTAGACTGCATTGCTTTTTCGGGATACCAGAAGTATCCTGACAAAGCAACGCCGTGTCCAAGGAATGCATCCGCTTTTTCGAAAAAAATTTCAAAAGAACGGATGTGCTCTTTTGCCATCCCTGTAAACCTCATTCTACGAGGAATAAGGGATGGCTTAAAAGAGCACTTTCTTTCACAATTTGGTGACGTGTAGAGGCGTCAAACTTCGAAAGAGCCTCTTTTGAAAATAAATGGAAAAAAGATATGCAATGTGCGTATCTTTTTCTGATTTAACAGTGCAGTCTAGACATAGTCTAAGTAAAAAGTCTTTCCCACTACCCCATCAATCGGCCCTATTTTGCAAGATGCTTTTTTTTTTTTTAATAGCACTCAACCCTCGTGGAGGTGGAGACTATTTTGTGTAGAGGACGCAACTGATTAGTGATCAAAGACTGTCAGGGCTTGCATATGGAAAAGGCCTGCTGCGATGTTTTCCCCCAGCAGTCTGTTCACCAATATTGGCCCAGTCCAGTTTGAAATGGCGCAACGGATTGATCTGGTAATGCTGTTTCTTGTGCTTTACAAAAGGGCTTTGAGAACTTTTGACAAACAAGAGCTTCTATTGATCAATGATCAGCACTACTGAGAATCAGGCCACTGTCCTTTGGTATTCACAGACAGGGCCACCAACAGGTAGGGGGAGGCTGTCCATTACTGGCCCCAAGCTCTACCCCTTCCTACCACTGCCTCTCCCCCCCCAAGGCACTCCATCCCCCAAGCATGCGGCTTTCGGGGATCAATGGAGAGCCTGGCGCTGTGCGGTGGCAGTGGGCACACTCCCAGGAGCCACAGAGGAAGTGGAGCACGGTGGAACCAGTGCGCCCGCCTAGAGTGCTCCACTTTCCCGTGGCTCCTGCCACTTCTGGGAATGTGGGAGGATGTGACTGCTGCAGCCACGTGGCACCAGGCCCTCCCAGTGATCCCCAAAGCCATGTGCTTGGGGGACAGGGTGCCATGGGGGAAGAAGGTGAAGCAATGGTGGAAAGGGGCGGGCCGGTAATGGACAGTCCCCCGGACAGTAGACCAGTTTGCGCAATCACTCTGGAAGGGACAGGCCTGCAGGCTGGGAGTTTGAGATCCCTGCACTAGACAATAGCTCATCATCAATCCCTCTAGGCTTCAGATTGTTTCCTGAACACAACTTAGCGGCACACATCCTGAAGAGGTTTCTTATTACTGCTTGGCTGTGCGCACTCGGTCGATAGGGTGAGCTAAGCAGTACAAACTCTGTCCACCGAGCAGGGCAGAATGTTTCAGGGGGTGGGGAAGGCCTGTCACTCACTGCCTTCAATAATTCCCTCATACAACTTGCAACACCACATACAATGCCATAGAACCATAGAACTGGAAGAGACGTCAGGAGGTTATCAAGTCCAGACCCCTGCTCTAGGCAGGACCAATTCCAACTAAATCAACCCGGCCAGGGCTTTGTCAAGCCGACACTTAAACACCTCTAAGGATGGAGACTCAAAGGGAACACAAAGGGAAGTGGAGTGGGGACAGACCCTGCACAGGCCGACCAAGCTAGCCATGGTGCTTGGTCATCGCCTAACCTAGTGTACTCAACACATGACCCACGGGCCGCATGCAGACCACAGCCTGTTTGTTTGTGGCCCACAGTGCGGTTTGGGTTTACGCCGGGCTCAACACATGGCCCGTGGGTGGGATCCTTTGAACACGGCTTCCACTGGAGCATGCTTCACGACGGCGAGGTGTCTCCCAGGAGGGGTAAGCACTGAAAGACGCAAGCAGAGGGGCTGGCTGGAACAGACGGGTACAGGGTGTTGGCATTTCTAGACCACAGGGCGGAGGTGCTGGGAGCGCCGGGGCATTGTGGGAAGTGCTTAGCCTTGTGGTGCTGACTGACTCACACTGGCCACGTTTGGGTCTGGCTTACGGCTTCATCTTTGTATTCATGCCATTGACGTGCAATAAACTATTTGCATATATATTTGCATGTATATGCAACCACACTAAAGTTGCGTCCCTCGGCATGTGCTATGAGTATCATTGTGGCCTCCGGGGCTTCCAAAGTTGAGTAGCCCTGATCTAATCCATCCTAACAGATAATTCCTCAGAGGACGCACAGCTAAAATCCAAGGTCCCTGCCTGTGTGCACAGGGGGAAAATCCCTCCCTGACCTCACTTCTGAGGATCAGTTTAACACTGTCAGCATGAGCAAGGAATGGCTGTTCTTCCACACCTCGCTGCAACTCCAGCCCAAGACTGGGGTTCAAGCATGGTGGGTTGAACAACAACTAGTACTTTCTATTGCATATTCACAGACCCATACTCTCTCTGGTAAGCGGTAACGAGCGCGGCTGACCAGCGAGGACTACAGAACGGTACAGAAGTTACAGGCCACGGTTTTGTACTGAGGGAGGACAGAAACCTACCAGCCAATATTCAGGCTACTGCTGATGAAATAGAATGTGATGGTCAGTAACTGCATCCATTTGGAGCATTTCAGTGACACCTCCAGTAACACGTCAGTTAATCTTATTCAGAGAGCAACATTCCTCGGGCAGACAAGACAGAGGGAGCGAGCCAAACCAGTGAAATGATGCTGGGGTTCTAGCCAACAAAGAAATGAATCCCAGGTCCAAGAGCACTCGAAATCTCTCTCCCCAGTTCAGAAGAGAAGTGGCCTTTCTTTGAGCAGCGGTGGTGCTGTGTGAGAAACTCAAAGGGAGCCTACACCCTCTCTGGGGTAACTCTGCTAAGGCATTGGAGACACATTTGTGCATGTTCATGTGCACGCTAATTATATTTTTGAAGCCTGCTTGGGGGAGGCCGTGTCTACCGTTTCAGCAGAACATGTGGCTGTCAAAACGCAGGGTGGCTGTGATTTAGGTCAGTGGTGCTCACCCTATTTTAATTCGCGACCCCCGTGACTGGGAAAATTTGTGTTGAGCCAAAAAAAAAAAAAAATGCCAAGAACATTTTCTTGTGTCTCCTTTAATTTAAAGCGCCCGCCCACTCCCTCTGCCCCCGCTGCATGTACATTGAGCGCCAAGCCGGGAAAAGAGCCGGACCGGCACTGCAACCCCCCTCCAGGAAGACAGACCCACAGGTTGTGCACCGCTGATTTAGGTGAATGAATGGCTGTGGGGCCATGAGGAGAAGCAAAACCATTTTCAGACCGTTTTCAGCTCCTCGTTAGTCTAAGTGCTCCATCCCTAGCTAAGATCACGTCACTTCCCCGGTTCCCAACACACGGGCTCTCAGTTCGATCCCTCGCTTCCGCAGGCCTTGGGAGACAGGCCAGTCCTTGCCTACAAGACAGCTCCCCCACCCCCTCCAACCTGAAGCAAATTATTTCCATGTGCACATAGCACTCCTCAGACGCACTCACCCAGGTAACTACCTTTGCAATAAAACCTGTTAACTCTGTCCACACATCTATACAAGTGACACCATCATAGGACCTAACCTCAGAAGCCTCTACATCAGAGGTTCAGACAAGTACACATCCACTAATGTGGTCTATGTCATTGCCCCTCTGCCATGGATATTGGCCACAGTGGTCGTTTTCTGCAACAAAGGATAAATAGACATAAAACACCTACATATATTGTTAGTCTTTAAGGTGCTGCAGGACCATTTGTTGTTTTTTAAGCTTTTCCAGTTACAGACTAACTTGGCTACCTCTCTGAAGCTTTTAGACATAAAACAGATATTTTAAATGGTAACACACAGAAACTTGTAAGGGACCATTTTATCCTGCCTGGGCACTCGTTAATGGATTTACAAGTAGCCATTCTTCTACTAAGGAATTTCATAAGCCAACTACAGAAAGAGAAAGTGCAGAACTGACCTTCATTTGCAAATTTGACACCATCTCCCTTGGCCTAAACAAAGACTTGAACTGGTTAACAAATTATAACACCAGCTTTCCTTACATTCAACACCCCTTTGACATCAAACTTAAGTATGGGACACTTTCAGCCCACTCAACTAGCCTCATTAGCACCGGCACTACAACTGACAGGAATTTTTTTCTCTCTCTGCCTTCTTATTCTGAGAGCTCCCACTTTCTTCTCCACTCAAGATCATATCATCTTCAGTTTTTGGAGAGAGAGGGTTATGCTTCAGGCTCACTCCCTGGGGGTATGTCTACACTACCCCGCTAGTTCGAACTAGGAGGGTAATGTAGGCATACCGCACTTGCAAATGAAGCCCGTGATTTGAATTTCCCGGGCTTCATTTGCATAAGCGGGGCGCCGCCTTTTTTAAAACCCCGCTGGTTCGAACCCCGTGCAGCGCGGCTACACGGGGCACCAACTAGGTAGTTCGAACTAGGCTTCCTAGTTCGAACTACCGTTACTCCTCATTCCACAAGGACATTCCACGAGGAGTAACGGTAGTTCGAACTAGGAAGCCTAGTTCGAACTACCTAGTTCGTGCCCCGTGTAGCCGCGCTGCACGGGGTTCGAACCAGCGGGGTTTTAAAAATGGCGGCGCCCCGCTTATGCAAATGAAGCCCGGGAAATTCAAATCACGGGCTTCATTTGCAAGTGCGGTATGCCTACATTACCCCGCTAGTTCGAACCAGCGAGGTAGTGTAGACATACCCTAGGTGGGTGACCCTGTGGAGAGGAGTAGCATCACTTTCCATGAGGGTGACTCTCTGACTTCCTGCCTCACGCAGTGTAGTGATGGTGAATTCTCTCCAGACTGGCATTCAGAACTAAAAGGAACTGTTCGTTCAGCTACCAGCATATGCTGTCTCCCCTCCCCCAGGTCTGACAGTGCACTAGCGAGCATTAACGTAGTCTGGGTAAGTCTACACTGCACCGTTATTTCAAAATAACAATGCATGCGTCTACACAGCCGTTCTGTTGTTTTGAAATAATTTTGAAATAATGGATGGCTTCTTCTGAAATCTGTAAACCTCATTCTACAAGGAATAACGCCCATTCTGAAATAGCTATTTCGAAATAAGGCATGTGTAGACACTCCACTGCTGCTATTTCGAAATAGCCCCTCAGCAAGGCCATTCTAAGTTCTTCCTCCCCCATGCCACCTGTGGCTCTAAATCGAGGTAACACGTCTACATTAGGGAAACCTGCCTTGGACTAATTTGGAGGCTTCCCTGCAGCGTGGATGTGCTATTTTGAAATAAGCTATTTTGGAATAACTATACTGGAATAGCTTATTTTGAAATAGCCGTGCAGTGTAGAAGTACCCTCTGTGCGAGCGTGAAAGTCTCTTTTCCAGGATCCCTTTGATGGGTGGTCCAGTTCTACTGAAATGAAGGTTAGTGGTGATGACTTGCTAACAGCAGAAATGTGATTCCGAGACTCTGACCCCGCCAGGAGGAAAACACAGTAGAATAATGCCTAGTTTTCTCGAAAGTTAGCATTAGGATCAACAGTTGATCTGGGCCAGTTCATGACAGTTGGGTGCACCTGTGGGTTTTTTTTTTTCTTGTAAGCTGCAATTTTGTGAGGAAAAGAAATCAGCCCCTCTGCTGGGGATGCAAGAGGGTCTGTTGGCTTTCTTCAGGGTGGAGGGGAAGCCCACTGCAGCCTCAGCTCCCAAGCTTGTGTTTGGAGGGGTGTTGCTGGTCTGACAGGGCCAACATACAGGAGGGCTACGTCTAGATTGCGCGCCAGTCTAGACATGGATCTTTCGGAAAATAAAGCCTTTTCCGAAAGATCCCTTATAGGATCTTATAGGGATAAGGGATCTTTCGGAAAAGGCTTTATTTTCCAAAAGAGCCACGTTTAGACTGGCGCTTTTTTCCGGCAAAGCTCCGTGCCGAAAAGAAGCAGCAGCCATTTTTATGCTAATGAAGCAGGGGAGATTTAAATCCCCGCTTCATTAGCAATTGCGATACGTCTAATTTGCATCCATTTTACAAAAAAGGGATGCACTCTAGATGTAGCCGAGAGGTTTACCTGAGAGTGAGGCCTTCAGAGCCTTTTCTGTAAGATATTTTCTGAATCTGAGCTCACCAAATTCACGGTGGAAAAGCGCAATGGGCAAGATGTTTCTCACTCAATCAACAGAGCGGGCATTGGTGATCGCTGCCCCCAGGGAAGGAGAAAATTTCTTGAACCCAGGACTCTGGTCAGAGTCCCAGACCATGAAGTGCAAGTTCACGGTAAGGAGGAAAAACCTAGAGCAACTATACTAAACATTCCAGCTGGGCTAATCTAAACTATCCACTAGCCACAAAATTATGTACAGAAGTATAAGGATAAAAGCTGCAGAAATCTGTGGACACAGGCCCACCATGAGACGGTCAGAAGGAAGAGGAGAGGTGCTGGCCTCCGCTGCCTCTCATGCCCTCAATCCGGAGCACAAGGTGACACTGTTTGCTCGAATTTCTGGACTCAGGCACGTGAGGCAATTCCATTACTCTGTCCCCACCAGAGTCAAACCCTAGGTAGAAGCTCTCCCTGCATGGGCTGTTTGTGGAGAACAGAGACACCACAAAATGATGCATCTTCAGGGTGTCTCTCTTTGCAGCATCATTAGCTGAGCACTTCAAAGTGTGTCATTCCTCCATCCATGCTTCCTCCTCTCCCAGACTCGCAGCACCAGGGACCTGAAATATAATTCCTAGGTGCTGCCCCACCAGGAAGAAAACACAGCAGAATTACACCCTGGTTTTCTAGAAGTTGGCATCAGGACCAACAATCGATCTGGGCACATGCATTATGAATTCAGTTCAATGTTCAGGCCTGCATTTGCTTCTCCAAGCTCCAAAAACTGATGTCCAAGAGAGAGATCTATCCTGCTTGATGAAAACCACTAACCTCACTACATTGAGGGAAACTCTCAGGATGGTAACCTTCATTCTGGTGATTGTCTGATACTAGCGGAAGACAAAGTACAGCAAGCCAAGACTGGTGCATCTGGCAGTAATTTATATGGCAAACACCACTTTTAGTTAATCATTTATTGCAGCTTCTGCGTCTAGGAATCAATAAGGCAAGTGCACTGTGGATATTAGCATCCGTCGCCTACATAAATTTATCAACAGGCAGCCTCGAGAAGAGGCTTAAAGAGATGTTTCATGCGTAGGCTTTTCCTCCCTTAAACCAGTAATACCACACAGGCAAAGCCTTACATTTTAACACCCAGCCCAGTGTACAGGCAAGTTGATCCTTTTCATTCTTAACCTTCAACCCTCTTGACTTTTGATGCTGCCAATGGTAAAAAACATTGGCGCTCCCAAGCTAGCTTCCCAACGCAATGCTTCTGAATCTTTCAGACATTGCGTAGGACATGAGCAGGGCTCTGCCATCTCTGTCTACACTGAGTTGTTCGTTACATTACTTCTGAATAGAGTCCTATACATTTTCCTCCTCCAAGTGCTCTTTGACAGAGGGACTCTCATGGTCCATCCCCTTTTATGTCTAATGGCATGACCACATTTAGGCTCCTGAAATAAGCATGTTTCCTTCCTTAGCTATTCATAGGAGAGGGTTTTTCCTCTTGCATAAAATTTCCATTATTGAAGTGACCTACGTCTCTCTTATTCCCCGTATTGATTCCCTAGGTCACAACGTTAGTCTCCTGCCCCACGTGCGACATGATTTACCGTTGAGTTGTTATTCTGCTAGAGCGAGACGGCTTGGTAAGAGGGTTTTACTGTCCATCCCTGGCATATAAATACTGGGGGGCCGGCAGGAATCAACTATTTATTTCAACTGCCATAAACACAGTCTCTGGAGCAGCGTATTTGGAATGGAATTAAGGCCCATATCACTGGCCTTATTGTGAATACGATGTAGCTGTTTAGAGGACGAGTGCAGATAAATGTGGCCGGATCATACAAACTGGCTCAGTAGGGCTGTGTCCAGACTCAGGGGTTTTTTCGGGAAAAGTAGCCTTTTCCCGAAAAAACTTCCCCTGCGTCCAGACTCAAGCCACGTTCTTTCGAAATTATTTCGAAAGAATGCGGCTTTTCTTTCGATGGCGGTAAACCTCGTTTCACGAGGAAGAACGCCTTCTTTCGAAAGTTCCTCTTTCGAAAGAAGGCGTTCTTCAATGTAAATAGGGCTTCCTCGAAAGAGAGCATCCAGACTCGCTGGGTGCTCTCTTTCGAAAAAGCGGATTGCTCTTTCGAAAGATCCGCCTGCAGTCTAGACGCGATCTTTCGAAAGAGGCTCTTTCGAAAGATGCTTTCGAAAGAGCCTCTTTCGAAAGAAGCCTGCAGTCTAGACATAGCCTAGGAGTAGGGAGGCAAGGGGGAATTAGAGAGGTACCAGGTGTCAGGACTGTACAGGTCAGACATTGAGTATGATGCCAAGTCACAATAAGCAGGCGAGGGACCAAGATGGCGGAGTCTGAGGAAGGCGCACGGGGAAGGAGCAGATGTGGGAATGTGGTTGTGACGTAGCGAGGGGTAACTTGCTGGGGCTGTGGGTGACCTCTGCTGTCTGTAGCATGACCCAGCAGGGCAGGGGATGAGTCATTATGCAAAAGGGGTCTCTCAACCTGTCTGACCAGCTACCCCCCAGGGAGAGAAACAAAGGAAGGTGGAATGCCGCTCCTGGCTGGGGGGCAGGGCTGGAGGAGAGTGAGTTAGTCTCTGGCTGGTATCATGGAGGAAGCAGCCTAGGCAACAGGCTGGGAGTTAGGAGCCCAGACTTCCCCATATCAAGGGGGGCTGAGGCATCCTAGGCCTGCCCTGTAACCAGATTACATCTGTGCTGTGCTGTATCCTGGAGAAGCAATAAACCCCCTCTGTTATACTGGCTGGTGGAGTCTGTTTGTGCCATTTCAGGAGTGCAGGAGACGGGAAAACCCCAACACGCCGTCACAGTGGTGCTGGTAGGTGAGATGGGCAATGGGAAAAGGGAGCTGGGAAGAGGTCTCCGATGGGAAATGGGTGGGCGGCCATCAAGGCCTCATCCCCAAAGATGCAGGTTCAGAATTGCATGTGGAAAATGCTCGTGTATTTGCTTTGCACCTGTTTGCCGATGACTGTCCGTTGCTGGCTCATTCGGTGAAGGATGCACAGGAGCTTTTAGATCACTTTGTTACTTCTGCTCACCATTTTGGACTCACAGTGAGCCTATAAGAAGACAGAAGTTATGCCTCAGCCTGTCTGGAAAGAGCCCTCCAGTGATTACTGCTGCTGACAAGTTCTGCTACCTGGGAAATGTACTGTCCTCTAGCACAAACGTGGATCGTGATGTATCTGCTCAACTAGCCAAAGCCAGAGCTTTGGAAAATTGACCAAACGCCTATGGAATGACCATGGTATTAAACTCCATACCAAGATAGCAGTTTATCAGGCAATTGTCCTGAATGTGCTGCTATTTGGCTCGGAGTCATGGACAGTATATCATTGCCATGTTTTAAAACTTGATCAGTTCCATATGTGTTGTCTGAGGAAGACTGCCCACATGAATTGGTAGGACAAAATTCCTAATATGGAGGTTTTTAAGCTGCGTGGTGTCATGAGCATGGAAGCAATGCTTATGAACAAACAGTTTCGCTGGATTGGTCATGTTATAAGGATACCAAAGATGGTCTTTTATGGCCAGCTTGCTCATGGAAAGCGCTCTTTCAGTCGTCAGTATAAGCGCTATAAAGACATCTTAAAAGCCAATATGAAGTCATGAGGCATATCTCCCAATGATCTGGAAATTCTAGTTCAGAACAGATTGTCCTGGTGACAAACCATTGTACAGGCTCTTAACTGCTTTGAGAGTCAGCATATCCAGGCATTGCAGGAAAAGTGCAGGATCCGAAAAGGGCATACAGTGCCTACAGTTGACGGCTTTTTATGTGACATCTGTAATCGGCTCCGTGGATCAAGAATTGGTTTAGTCGCTCACAAAAGGCGTCATAGAAGATGAGATCTGTCGATCGATGGCTCAGTCCAAGAATATGTGCAAATTGTCTCTTGTGTGAATGTGGGCAAATAGCCACCTGTTTATCTCTCTGGCCATTTGCGTGTGCAAATGATCAGTTCTCTCACGCCACTGCAGTAACTGCATGAGAAAATGTGGTCAATGATTGCATGTACATTCTTTGCATGCATAACTGCACCCATCAACTTTTGAAAACCAGAACCCTCCCCAACTTGCTTTCAGGAATGGAAAAAGTGCCCAGATTGCTCTGATATGAGAAGATGCTTCTTAGAACTGAATATCTGACCGAGATAGATGGCTCTAATATACACCAGCTTTACCCACAGCCCTCAAAATACATTACAAAGGAGGATGGTTATTCCCATTTTAGAGAGAGGGAAATGGAGCCACTGTGCCGTGCCAAGAACAGAATCCAAGTCTGGTATGACATAGCACCAAAATTCTCATTTTTTGAGGTTAGTTTGAGCCAAGGGGTTTGGTTTGAACTAACATGTCCCAGTGCACACTTCCTGGTTCGAATCAGCTGTTGAGCAGAGTAACACGCCAGCGAGACCATGCTAATGAAGAGCGGGATATTTAAATCCCCGCTTCATTAGCAATTTCGGTCCCCTACATTTGCATTCCTAGGTTGAACTTGCATACCCTAAGACTTCTTTCTTCTAGCCCTCCATAAGATGCACACTGCACTATGAGATCAGTCTGCCAGTACTGCGTGAGTTCACTTCTAGGGTTATGAAGGTCCCATCTGTCACACTTTTAAATAATTGGCTGATGGTTACGGATTCATTCGGTATACGTTGTGATAATGTTAATCAAGATGAATTAATAGAGCCCTCACCCAGATGGCATACAGTATGCACTCCTTTGGGAATGCCACTGCCGTTTCAAAATTAATTAATGGACCTATAATTTTATAGTGGCGCTGCCCAGGCAATTGCCATAATTGTAGGAATTTAATGGTCACCTGATTTATAAGATGTCAGTGCAATATAGCCAACAGAAAAAAGAGGAGAAAAGCCACAGATCACCATGGGCCAGTCCTTAGCCAGGGCCGACTTATCCAGTAGGCACAGTGCCTAGGGCCCACAATACTTTTAGGGGCCCACGAAAATGTTTTAATTTCTTTTCAAATCAGAAGAAAAAAAATGAACTTTAGGGTCGAAGAAAACGTTTTAATTTTTTTCTCACATCAGAAGAAAACGTTTTAATTTTTTTCTCACATCAGAAAAAAACGTAACTTTTAGGGCCCACGAAAATCTATTACATTTTGCCTAAAACAGAAAAAAAAATATGGAAGTGTTTAAAGTTGTATCAAACATCATTTTTAATGTTTTTTTTTATGGAGGAAGGGGCCCACGAAAGTCATAAGGCAGCCCTGTCCTTAGGGCCAGTGTTTGAGCGCCAAATCACTGCAATTAAATCCATCTGAAATGGCAGCAAACCCCACCCCCACACAACTTCCTGCTGATGTGTCCCCTGCCATAGCTCCTCCCAGCTCACTCCTCTGAAGGAGCTCCGCCAGACCCAGTCCACTGCCCTTCCTCAGCCAGGCAGGTTCCCTGCACCCCATATAGTCTACCTTCCTGCTTTAAGGATGGCACCTCTTCTACTAGGCACTGGCTCTGGGCTTCTGACACATCATCCTCTAACATCTGATTCAGGGCTCTGTGGCCTTAAATCCTTTTCCAGACCCAGCTCATCCTGGGACACCGTCTCAGGGAGAGAGGATGATTCTGGAAGTGACTCTTTCCCGTTCACAGTCATGAGAAAAAACAGATCCCAAAGTGCTCACGAACCGAAGCCCCTTTGGGCTCCATTTGTTGCCCACCGCTGACTGTTTCCTTCATAGCACCGAGTGATCCCGGGCGCCCCGCACGGAGCCTATAGAGTCTACATCACAAAACGCTTTCAGGGAGGGCACGTCTACACAGCCCAAAAAAAACCCAAGGCAAAGAGGTGCAAAGCCCAGCTTAAGCTGATGGGGGCTCACACGGTGGGGCTAAAAACAGTCGTGTAAATGGCTGGGCTCGGGCCACATGCAGCCCGTGAGACATTTTGTTTACCACAGGCCACACGCAGGCTTGCCAGATTCTGCTGGTTTCTGTCCATGTCGTTTTTTTCCTAGCGGGATTACTCAAGCGACACACCCGTAAAGCCAGGGCACGTGCACTGAGGTGCAGGCCGGTGGCACACAACACGGACTGTGATTGCCGGGCGCTCCCTCTGCATCCAATCCCAGCGCTGCTACAGTTCCATCGGCACCCCAGCCGCACGTTCTAGGCCCCGCAAGCGCAGTGAGCCGAGCTACCCTCTCTCCGGAGGTTGTGTTGGTTACAACAGTCTTGTAGCCCCCTGGGATGAAGGAGGGCCACTCCTGCAGCCCACTCACTAGCCTAGGTTGCCCGTCGCTCCTCTATCGCCACTCCTCAGATGTAATCCCGAAAACAATCCATCCCCTCGAACTCAGTCCTTGATTCACTCCAGACTCCTGGCACTGCCGACAGCCAAGAGCCCGGCTGCATTTTCCTCTGAAGGCCAAAGACTTTCCTCCCTCTTCCCTTCCTGTCCCTGTCCCCTGCTGGATTTGCTTTCTTCGCCCCAGCTTGTGACTTTTGTCTGTCAGTCACTTCCGCTTGGCAAAGGCAGGGTTGATTCAGGACATCGTGTGCTCTCTCTCCTCTGTTGTCTGCCAGAGGACTGTACCTGCTGTGGAGTGAAGTCAGTATCCCCGGGGGTATTGTGGGAAGCTGAGGAAGCCAGCCTCAAAGCTAGCTTTACCTTCCAAAGGCACAGTCCTCTTACCTTCCGGGGAGGGAGGCCTGTTATCTGCTTGTAGAGCCAGCTGTGCAGTCTCTACCTCTTACACAAGAAAACACCATGAGACTCGTACCCTTTCTGCGGCTGCCTGAAATGCAGGCTTGTTGCTCGCGTAGGGAGGGATGTTTCTCACGTCCGTTAATACTATACAGAGCCCCAAACAAAACGCTCTGGATCCCACCAACTTAAAAACCCGCAAATCAGGGTAAGAAAGGCGAGAGAAGAACAGCTGAGAATGAGACGGACGAGCATTCAGCTTATCTGCAGTGGTGGCTTCTGACTGGAAATGGCGCTATGCCACGGAAAAGTCTGGGGCAACGCGGCCCCCGTCCTGCTCTCCCTCACGCTCACTCAGCACCCAATTCACAACTGACCCCTACCAGAGGCACATTCTGTGTCTGAGCCAGAACACAGATGTGTATCTTAGACATGGTTTTCCCATGGCTACCAAAAAAGTCCTTGTATAACACCCAGAACATCTGCTGGCATTTCCAGCCCTCCACAGAGCAAAAGATATTGCTGCTTCCCCTCCGGAAATCTCTACTCCGGACACTCAGGGTTGAGTTTGCAGGGGTGAGGAAGGTTCCCTTTAGGAATTCAGTACTCTGCAGTTTGCTCTTCCTGGAGAACTAACCCTTCCCCCTAGCCCCATCCAAATGCCCTTTTCATCCGTTGCCTTTAGAACTCCCAAGCACCCCAAGCTGAGGCGGCTTTGACATTTGAAGAATCTGCATGTGCGGGTCCTTAGATGACCCCGTAAATCAAGCGTGTCAGGGTTTGTTAAGCACTAGACACAGCTCCAGCGCTGCCCTGTTTAGTTAATGCTCTAGACCAGACTTGCGGCTCTTCAAAGAGACACATCCTGCAGCTCTGCCCTCCCACGACTATTGTGACTCCGCAGCACAGAGAGCAGCACAGAACGGTTTTATGTGTCAGTCAGCACAGCAGATGTGATTCAGAAGGCGTAATGAGATCAGATATCAGTGATGGGAAGGATACCAATGGAGGATTATTCACAGTCACTCTCAAGTCATGAGCAGACACTGGCCAATGCAGCCCTGAAGAGTCACTGTCAAGTAGTGAAAAGCTCTGAAGAGGTCACTATCAAAATTAATTTTTTGGGAGGGGAGTGGGGGGAGAGAAGGCCAGTTTTACAAAAACTAAACAAACAAAAATTCAAGATTTTTTTTCCTCATGGAAAACACAGGACTTCAACTTTTCTCCTACAACACTGGAAACCCCAAAACAACTGCACTGGATGAGTGCATAGGACTCGAAAGTATAAGTGACGGCAAAGAGAAAATGAACCTAACCAGTCTAGTTCAGCCTATGTGAAGTGCAAAATATAAACCAAGAACCCCATGAAGAATAAATTAGACTGAAAACATTCTTTCTGCTTTACTAATCGGAAGTGCTGAAGGGAAAGCATTTTATTAAACACGTGATTTGTATTTTGACCGTGTCCTGTTTAATAATCTACACCAATTTTCTGGGATTTAATATCATTTCAGATCATGTTATCTGTAAAGGATGGACCAGATCAGATTACAGTGCTTGTTACCCAACATATATCTAATCCAAGAGCCTTGTACTTAAAATGATAGCCCTGCGTTCACACCTTCCTATGGGCTGTACAGCCTTCTGAAAATTGGGAAAGATTTTTAAATACAAGGCAAATCTATATCTTTTGGTTGCCTTCCTCCATGCCACTGGACAATAATATCTGATGCTACCCAGGTCTTGCTTTGCTTCACCCCTTTGAAACGAAGATCTTTCTTTGGGCAGATTAATACACAGCAATATCATGTCACATAGTGTAAAATTACTTGGGTCTGTGTAACCCGAAGAATCTGATGAGGTGACCACTCCTTATCTACTATATATTTTAGAGAGTTTGTCCATCTGTCTGTTTGATCAAGAACTTCTAAATGATATGAGCTAGGACCACCAAATTTGGTAGGCAGCTTCCTCTTTTCATAACTTAAAGCAACATAAGGGCTTCTTGGTGCCAGAAAGCCAGGATGTGCTTGGAATGGGATTGCCGCTGATAAAACCAAACAGAAAAGAGATCCTGCTGCCAAATCAAGTGCAACCCTCAAAACCGACATAACTGAGAGTCAGACTGTTGAAAGAGATTGAGCCAAGAAACAAGCCAGAAAAACAGGATAAACCTGAAATAGGAAAGTGTCTCAATAAACTTTCAGAAAAAAATGATATAACAGAGAAATTTGGAGTAATGCTCTGTTTTGGCACAGCTAAATTAATGCTTAAGTTTTGACAACTAGAAGGCAATATTACTGGAAACCAATTTGACACTAGCCCTTTTTTGCTAACACATCATGAATGATCAGCGCTTATCGAAACGAAGAAAAAAAATGCACTTGATGCAATTCTCATTTTTAAAAAAAAGTACTAAAAAAAATTAAACCAATTTTAACCATCCCTTTTTAAAGAACTCTAACATAAAAATGAACTTCACTAAAATACCCCTCGTTTTGAAAAATAAATGAAGTGAATACGTTTTCCTTTTAGTTCCCAAAATAAGTAAGTCAATAAATAAATAAATAAAATCCACTGTGTTAAGGATTCCAGGTAAATCGCCTAGTGGGAAATAAAAGCAGCAGCATGGCGCGGAGGCTGTTCATACATCTCCTATGGCTGGTGAGGGAACTAAGTGAGTTACTTAGGCAACAGCCTTCTCTCAGAGACACATCTGGCCTTGCACCTTGCTACTGGGCACCGTGGAACAAGCATAGACTATACGCAAGAGAGATATGCACGGGGAGAAAATCCACTCTCTGTGTAGCAACCAACAGCATAATCAGGACCCATAGTGACAGCGTTGGCTTTTATTCCTGGCTCCATTCACAGTCAGCAACAAAAGGGGCTTAGTGCAGGTTTTGTGTGTGTTACATTGCAAGGCTAGAAACAGGAGGGAGGTTCTTCTTGACAGACTCCGGCTGACGGTGTGTATCTGAGCACCTACCGGGTCCACTGCACCATGCCGGCCAGTGTAGGGCGGGCCGCTGCTCTGTTTGCCTTACCTTCTCGCTTCATGCCCATAGCCAGACACTTCTGATACCGGCAGTACTGGCACCGGTTCCGCTGGCGCTTGTCAATCAAGCAATCCTTGTTGTCACGGCAGGTGTAGGTGAGGTCCTTCCGCACGGTGCGCTTGAAGAAACCTTTGCAGCCCTCGCAGCTGTACACTCCGTAATGTTTACCTGCAGGGGCGCGAGGGGGATGAAGAAATTCAGAAGTCACGCAGATGCCCTGAGGAACAAACAGCCCCCATGCCAACCTCCAGTCTCCTCTGGGGACTTAAATTACCTGAGGCCTTGTCTAGCATAGAGTTTGAAGTGGGGGTCAGGCTTTATCATGGCCAAATTAGTGTGTGCTAATGTACAATTGCTTTGTCTCGCCTGGGGTTTTTGCAGGTTATAATGCAATCAGGCTGGTTAGCTCAATCAAGACATCCCAGCCTGGACAAGGTCCTGACCTCCCTTTATCCGCGCACTGAAAAGGTACAACATTCAGGCAGGCTTCCCCCATGTTGCCCTGGCAACCTGTCTCAACCCCATGTTTGCCATCATGTCTGCTGGTTGTGGATCAAACCCAATTAGAAGTACAGGCCTTGGCGTACCCACATGCCAAGACAGTACTGGTCTAGACAGTACTGGGTCCTGCCATGAGGGCAGGGGACTGGACTCGATGACTTCTCGAGGTCCCTTCCAGTCCTGGTATTCTATGATGATGGACAAGAAGTCCCTGTACATGTGGGCTACAAATCATGTTTAACATCATGTGTTCTAACCCAGGGGTGGGCAATAACATGGTGGCAGTTCTCCAGGTTTAGCCCCTGGCGGGCCGCTGCCACTGTATTTACCTGCACAGCTGCAGGTACCAGTGATGACGGCTCCCATGGGCCATGCATCGCTGTTCCTGGCCAATGGGAGCAGTGGGAAGTGGTACACACAGGCATACTGCTTCCTACAGCTCCCATTGGCTGGGAATGGTGATCCGCAGCCAATGGGAGCTGCAATCATCTTTACCTTCCTAGGTGCAGGTAAATAGAGCAGTGGGGGCCTGCCAGGAGTGTTATTTGTCTCTTTGTCAGTGGCACTTGGGGTATCAAAAGAAACGAACAAGCAACCTGGCTGACTCGTTGCTGAGGTTTCCAACAGCACACGCAATAATCTATGTGAGAATTAACACCCCTTTCAGCAGCTTCCTCATGGATGGGACTGAGACGACACAGTTTGCTCTGAGTTACATCAGATTACCTTCCTCTGTGAAGTCATGGAGGTGTAGCAGAGAGCAAAATTTGCCTGTAAGAGTTCAGCGAGAAAGACAAGCAAGCCCAAGCTGGCTGGCACGGATCAGCTGCAGGTGTCTAGTTGCTGTGTAAACAGACCCTAAGTCAGTGGCTCTCAACCTGTGGTTTAGGGACCCTTGGGGGGCCCTGTCTAAGAGTTACAGTGACATGAGAAGAAAAGGGAGGAACTTACTTTATTGTACAGAGTCAGAACAATCAATCAGAAGTGTATCTTTCATCCCGGGATGGGCAGTAATTTTTGCAGGGGGGTCATTTACGCTATGTCTGCACTACAAAGAAAAGTCAGAAAAAGGTACGCAAATTGCACTTTGCAATTTGCGTATCTTTTTCCGACTTTTCTTCTGAAAGAGGCTTTTCCAACATTTGGCCCATCTATATAGGGCCAAATGTCAGGAAAAAAACCCTCTTTTAGAACATCCCTTCTTCCTCGTAGAACAAGGTTTACAGGGATGCCGAAAAAGGCATCTGCGTTCCTAATTTTTTTTTTTTTCGGAAAAGCAGACGCGTTCCTTGGATGCAGCAGAGCTTTTCCGGGAAAGCTCTGTAATCTAGGTCAGTATTTCCCAAGTAGAGCTCTGCGGAACACTGGTGTTCCACGAAGTGAAAATAAGGGTTCCGCGAGAACCTAATCACTCCCCAACTTCCCCTTGCTGAGCTGCTCTTAGGGGCGGGCAAGCCCAGGGCTACCATTTTCAAGGGGCCGTCGCAGTCTTAGGGACAGGCCGGCTTTTTTTTTTGCTTGACAGCTCCCCAGCCCCGTTTTTTTTATTTGACCAGTTTTCCCCGGCGTTTTTTTTAAAAAGGGTTCCGTGGCCAAATAAAATTGGGAAACACTGGTCTAGACATACCCTTAGTGAATTTTGCTACATGGCCACGAGCCAGCTTTCCCTCCCCTTTCTCCTGCAAGGGGCAGGGCATGGGGCAGAGTTGGGGACTAGCCTCCCCCCAGAGTGGTTTGTGGCTGGAGGCTTTGAATTAAAAATGTGAATTCCACGTGGCCAGGAAGCCGCCCAGGTTTCTGCAGTGACTTAAAGAGCTCGTGGCCCCGGCCCCTGCCAGGGTAGCACCGTGACTGGGAACCATGAGCTATTTAAATAGGATCCTGCTGCCTGAGCCACCGCCTGGAAATTCGGTGGCATGGGCAGCAGGATATAAATAGAAAGAGTCTAGATGCCGTCCACAGGTCGGATCAAAGTGTTTGGCTGGCTGTATCTGGCCCCTGGGCCGCATCCTGCCCAGCCCTGTTTTATCCAGAGCGGTGTAAGAGCCTCATCACTAGAGAAAAGGATGTGGGATAAGGAGATGGATAAAAAGCCTCCAGCAGAAGGAGGAGCTGCATTGCTCCAGTGGCAGCCAGTTTCTCAATATATAATGACGTGACCAGCTTCTAAGCAGAGGTTGAGGGAAAATTTCACCCTTTCCCCACATCATGTTCTCTGAGCACAGAGGAACCTGCCAAGTGCCACTTGGATGGTGAACCAGCATGACTGGGTCTGATCAGGCTCCCTAGGGTAGCCTGTGAACCGAAGCTCCCTCTGAGTGAACTCACTGTGAGCAGAGCGGTGGTCAGGGCACCTTCAAACCACAGGTCGCTTTGGTTTGTTTTCAGCAGAGGGTTGAGGCTACTCTAGCCCCGCCACTCAATTAAACCCAATCCCCTGCAGCCCCATTGCAAAAGGGTGACGGTAGGGCCTATAAATGGGTCATTGCCCCCTACATATCGCTGTCCACAAAGAGGCTCAGCTTTTACTGCTCCAGCCCTACCAGGTAGGGCATCGTAGAGTCCTGCATGGACACACAATTGGTACCCGCATCTGCAAAAATAATCCACAGACAGACACATCTGCAGGTGCAGCTACCTGTGGATATAAAGCAGATGTCTGTAGAGCTGTAGGGCTTACGGTTTCGGATGGCCCTGAACATTTGGCGTGGAGATTGCACTTGTCTTATCTATTCCTATGGCACCTTCAGACACTGGGGGATAGCCCTTGTGGCTTTAAGGGGCCACAGACCAGTCGGCTCTTTGGGCCCTGATGGAAGCGGGGACTTGCTCTATATTCTCTCCAAGGCAGGACTCAGGTGAGGAGAGAAGTCGGGTCAAACTGAAGCATTGCATTGCCCTGGCCCAGGAATCTAAGCCTTGTGAATGTTCCTGCTGGACAAATGCAGACAAGCAGAGGGGAACTCCCCTTTCACCAGGTCCACCACCCTGACCCTCTCCTCCATGTCCCATTTTCCGAGCTATCATGGGCAGGGAGGGAGTTACCTGAAGATCTGTCCCCACAGATGGCGCATATGTGCTTGGTGAAGGAGGCCATGGTTCCGGAGGGGTGTGCTGGCACTTTAAGAACTCCATTGAGTCCCAAGGGCGGTTTAATGTCTTCTGTGCTGCTGACGGGGTTCATAGGAGAACTGAGCTGTGCGGAGGGAAACACGGGGCAAGCAGTTATCATCAAGCAGGGGAGGCAGGCAAGCTGGGGGAGGGGAGGGAGCGCGTGCATAAATATGGCATCCTCCCACTCTGGTCTGGCCCTTCATCCGGACCTCAGTGGTCTCCAAATGCCTCTCTGGTTACTCTGTAGAGGATGGGCAAAGCCGTGCTCACCAGAACAAGCTCTGCTCTCTTTGTGGGATGTGAAGGGAGGGGTGTGAATCTCCTGCATGACAATGGGAGGCTGGCAGTACTGGTTGGCCCCTACACACTCACGGTATATGGAAAATTCTTTGCACATGCCTCCGCAGAGCCAGCCTTACTCATATGTAGAACACACAGCTGTGTAGGGCGCCTGAAAATGTGGGGCACCGCTGGGTCGTCGTGTCCACCCACCCGCCTCTTCCTATCCTTGCTCTGTGGCTCTGCTTTCTCCGGAGAGGATTTACTGGTGGACCACTGAACCTGGGAAAGACCATTCAAGTGGTAATAGCCATATCACAGGCGTTTGCCAACCCCAGGTCTAGACTGTCCGTTTCTGAATTTACCGTGTGGCTCGACAGGACCTTAGTTAAAATGAGCTTTAAAACTATTTCATTGGGGTGTGGCTGAAGATTACACAGTCACATCTCTCAAATATTATCCCTCCTCCAGGTTGCCATCGGGCATAGAGGCATCAGTTTAATAGCACTGTGCAGGGCCCCAGAAATCTTAGGGGCAGCCCTGCTCCTCCATGCACCTTCTCTGGAACTGTTACCTCCCGACCTGCTGCCCCACGCAGTTCTGCTAGGACGCTCAGTCCTGAGCTGCAGGATCCACTCGATTCAAATCCTAGGACTCACAAGGCTCTGCCAATCCAACTGGTCCCAACCTTGTAGTGCCCCTGGGATTTCAGTGCTAGGCTCCCCGACTGCTCTGAAGATGCCCGCCCAATCCTCCTCACGCCCCGCTTTGCTAGTCCACCCCAGCGCGGACTCACAGCACCCCCTGCTTTTGCACTCCTGAGCTTCACAGTGGTACACTGCCACACCCCTCAATTCTGGTTTCAGAAGCCTGACAGGGGCCCCAACCTATGCAAGGTTCTTGCAACTGAGCATTCGACCAATGTGACGATCTGGGTACCATCAGGCCCACCGACGCTGGGGGAGGCAAAAGGGGCGGCTGGCCCAGCGAGGCAAAGGGCCTGGGGCCCCTGGCAGCAGCTGCTGCCTCGGGCCCTTTAAATTGCCATGGGAGTGCTGTGCAGCACACTCTAGTGGCACTCGGGGACGGGAGGGGGCAGAGTGACGTGCTCCAGACGGAGCAGAGGGCTGACTGCCCCCAGCCACGCCTCTTCCACCTGAGGCCCCGCCTCTTCCGGGAGCACGGCGTTACCCCCCCCCACACACACCTTGCCCAGGGTTCCAGAGAGGCTGTTGGCACCTTGGGTATTATTCACAGCCAGGGAGGGAGCCAGGCCCAACCTCGCTAACTCTGAAGTTGATTCTTTTAGCCCAGTCCCAATCCCGCCGCATCCCTGCCAACCGCATCAAACCAAAGGGTTGCACATGGAAAATGTCCCCTTGTGGGCATGACGCTCGACTGAAATTGCCAGCATCTTCTAAGCCAAGACACAGATTTGAACACAGATCTCCAGAGATCACAAATCCCCGGCCTTGGAACACGGGGAAGCAGCAAATACCCCAAGCCAAATGTACTCAGCTGGGCTGGCCAGCTCGTCCCTGCGGCAGGGTAACATCACGCCTCTGTGAATATGCAGATCACAGGCTTCATGTTACCACAAGGGGAAGGGATGACGGGTCCGATTAATCCTTCCATAAAGCCAGAGAAGCAGGAAGAGCAGACACCACTGTCAAATAAGCTAGCCCCATAAACCATTGTTGCCGGGTGATTTAATGGGAAGGAAAAATTCCTTTCAGGCTGCCAAATGTCCACCCACCTCTGCAGGAAAGCCTTTATCTAAATGTGTGAGGAAGATTCCCCTTAACGCCGCCTCAGGACGCAGAGCGGGGAAAATGATTTGCAGGGATTATACGTGGGAGCACCCGGCTGAGATGTCCTAGTCTTCTTCATCCACTCAGGCAAACACAGTTTGGCTGCTTTACACCCTGGGATTTAGAGACCATCTGCTAGTGTTATCTCTTGAAGGGAAAGATACTTAGTGAATGGATACGGGTTGCAGATGCAGCCGGGCTGGAATTAAGGCTGTGGGAGTGTGGAGGGGGTCCCTCCCCTCAATTTCTTTTTATGTTCCTTCAGCAAATAGACTTCTCTTGTCCATGTCCCCTTTCTTCTCCTTCCTCTATACCCAGCCCGGTCAGTCAGAAAAGGCTGTGGAGATTTAAACAGGTCCCTGAATGTATAGCACCAAGCACAATGTCAGCCCATAAAATAGCAGGATCCCTTGAGATGCGTCAAGTTATATGGAAAGTATTCTGAAGGCTCAATGCATGGTAGAGATGGGAACAGGACTCAGAAATGGGAAGCATGAAATTCAACCCACCAGACAATGGGACTTTGGTGGTTTGCAATTATTTGATTTACAGTAGCGTGAAGAAAGCAACATCACGGCTGTCTTCCTTCATACTACCTAACTGTCCATCCATCCCCATATGTATGCATCTATCTAATCATACTTATGCGGGCCTCATTACAATAATCCACACTCCTTAATGTACTTCTCACTTCAGCCTTGTGAGGCATATCATATCTATAGTAGCCCAGTGTCTGTGATTCTGTAACGCTGAAACACTGGCTGTTCCCTCTGGGTGGCGTTGTTGCCTCCCCCCGTGGCACTCGGCTGACTTCTGCGCCGCACAGCCAGGCCGCCACGCAGGAGCAAGAGGCACAAGTGGCTGTTTGGGGTCCATCCTATCCGTGCATCACAGGGGTGCTGCATTGGGAAGCGCAGGGCTTAAATGGCTGCTTGCGTTGCTTGCTCCCGTGCGGCGGCCCGGCTGAGCGGCGCAGAAGTCAGCCGAGCGCCACGGCAGGAGGCAACAGCTCCACCCAGAGGGAACAGCCAGGGGATGGGGCCTGGACGAGTGTGCGTCTCTGATGACAGGAAAGGGCGCCGGATTCAAGAGGAGGAAAGCGGAGCAGACACAGAGGAGGCGAAGGAGACAGAGAGGAGGCGGAGGACAGCGAGAGAGAGAGTGAGAGAGACACAGCAGGAGGAGGAGAAGAGAAACACAGAAGGGGAGAAGAGAAAGAGAGAGAGAAGGAGAGAGAAGCAGGAGTCAGACGAGAGCTGAGAGAGAGAGAGAGAGGGCGAGGCAGTAGGAGGAGAAGAGAGAGAGAGGCCGTTTGCACTGCTTACTCCCACGTGGCAGCCCGGCTGAGCAGCGCAGAAGTCAGCCGAGTGCCATGGCGGGAGGCGAAGGGGGCAGAGCAGTGACGTACACGCCCAGCGGGCGGGGCCTGGATGAGCATGCATCCCCGAGGGTGACAGAGGAGAGTGGAGAGAGAGTGAGAGGCAGGAGGGGGAGAAGAGAGAGACGGAGAGATAGGCAGAAGGCGGAGGAGAGCGGAAAGAGACAGGGAGAGGCAGTAGGAGGAGGAGAGAAAGAGAGATGGAGTGAGAGACCGGAGGCTCAGGAGAGAAGACCGACATGGAGGAGAGACCTGAAAATCCCGTCTTATGATGGGCTAATTGGCTAGTTAACATAAAAATGGCCATACCAGGCTAAACTAAAGTCCGTTCAGCTCAGCGTCCTGTCTTTGGACAGTGGCCAGTGGCAGATGCCCCAGAGGGAGTGAACAGAACAAGGAATCATCAAATGATCCCTTTCCTGTTAACCATTTCCAGTATCTGACAAACAGAGACTTAGGGACACCATTCCTGCCATCCTGGCTAATAAGTATTGACGGTCCTATCCTCCATGAGTTTATCTAGCTCTTTTTTGAACCCTGTTACAGTCCTGGTCTTCACAACATCCACTGGCGAGGAGTTCCACAGGTTGACTGTGCGCTGTGTGAATTAAAAATTCCTTTTGTTTGTTTTAAACCTGCTACCTATTAATTTCATTTGGTAATCCCTACTTCTTGTGTTATGGGAACAAGTAAATAACTTTTCCTTATTCACTTTCTCCACACCAATCATGATTTTATAGACCTCTATCATATGCCCCCTTAGTCTCCTCTTTTCTAAGCTGACAAGTCCCAGTCTTTTTAATCTCTCTTCATATGACACCTGTTCCAAGGTCATTGCCATTATCCACATTGCCTCTATGGGGAACTGAGGCACAGAGAGATTGAGGTTTATGTATACACAGCAGCAGGGAGGTATAATTCCCAGCTCGGTGAGACGTACACACACTAGCTTTGACTGAGCTAGTGCCTAGCAATAGTCATGCAACCACAAGCCAACTGCCAAGTCCATGCTCAGGGTTCTGAACAGGACTAGCCCAAGGCACTGAGGCCCACTGCTTGTTAGCACTGTAGCTTGATCAAAGCTACCTTTTGGCATTGGAAAAGGTTCAGAAAAGGGCAACAAAAATGATTAGGGTTTTGGAATGGGTCACCAAATGAAATTAATAAGTAGCAGGTTTAAAAGAAACAAGAGGAAGTTTTTCTTCACACCGCGCACAGTCAACTTGTGGAACTCCTTGCCAATGGATGTTGTGAAGACCAGGACTGTAACAGGGTTCAAAAAAGAGCTAGATAAACTCGTGGAGGTTAGGTCCATCAATGGCTATTAGAAATGGTGTTCCTAGCCTTTGTTTGTCTGGAAATGGATGACCAGAAAGGGATCACATGAGGATTCCTTGTTCTGTTCCCTCCCTCTGGGGCATCTGGCACTGGCTACAATCAGCAGACAGGATACTGGGCTAGAGGGACCTCTGGTCTGACCCAGTATAGCAGTTCTTATATTCTTATGTTCTCATGCACATCTATCCAAGCTGGGGATTTGACCTGCCCCTTGCAGTGATGTACCCTACTGGGGACCTCACAGACCAGCGTGTTCTTTTGCTTTTCACACTCATCCAGGTGGCGAAAATACTTTGTGCCAAATTCCCTCCTGTAGGAAACAAAGCTCTCCCAATGTCATGGGTCACGCCCGCCAGCGGGAAAGGAGGCAACTTCCATCTCAAAAAACCACTCCCTGCCATGGCACCCAAAGTCCCTTTCGCTGCAGATATTTTGCCTGGCTTCTCACTTCTTCGGTCAGTCCCTGGCCTGTGAGACACTTCACAACCAGCCCAGCATGGGGGTGGGGTGGATGTGTAAGTCACCATCTCAGGAGAGAGTGAAGTGATGAGTAAGCGTGTGGTGGGAGAGGAAGGGAGGGTTCCCGCTCTTATCAGGTGTGGTGCACAGCCTGCGGCTTTCCAATCTGCCCCTCACCCCAAGACAAGGGCGACTGTTCAGTCTGCTCAGGCCCTGTGAGCCGGATCCAAATGCCATTCACGTCAGTTCCATGGGTCTTGCTGTCAAATTCTGCTCTCAAGTCTCTCCAGCGTGACTCCAAGCAACAGCCGCTGAAGTCAGGCTAACTTACTAACCACAGGGCACACCACATCAATACTAACCCTGGAACTTTCCCTTGCAACAAACCCCATTGCCGACTTTGTCCACATATCTACTCTGGTGGCACCATCACTGGACCTAACCATGTCAGTTATACAATCAAGGACTCATATTCCTGTTCATCCAGCAATGTGATTTATGCCATCATGTATCGGCAGTGTCCCTCTGCAATGTATATTGGATAGACTGCTCAGTCACTTCGCCAAAGAATCAATGCTCAGAAATCAGACATCCTACATCTTCACGAAGAAAAACCTGTTGGTCTACATTTTAATATACCTGAGCATTCTCTTGAAGACCTGACAACGTGCGTCTTACATATTTTTTCCTTTTGTTTTACCAAGATCAGACTACAGATAGTCCCCGACTTACGAACAAGTTACATACCAAACACTTGGCTGTAACTCGATCTGTTCGTAAGTCGGACTCCATTCATTTAAATGTGACCGTGCTGTTTGTAAGCGCGGCTCATGCGTTTGTAACTTGGGGACTGGCTGAAATGCACTTAATGGGCAGTTGGTCGTAAGTACGAACAGCTGTAAGTCGACGTGTTCAAAACTCGGGGACCACCTATAACACGGGTGCCTCTCTATTACAAAGTCAGTAGGATTACTCCCGTCTAGGGTTCCCTGTAAGCTGGGCGCTTGGGTGACCATCCGGGAGAGAGTCAAATGCTGCCCAGCTGATTAGCAGAGCGCGCACACCAGTGTTTCTACTGGTGGTGCACATCTACACATGTCTCTGTGCACATAACAAAATTTATTACACCGAGATGGAAAAAACGACAGGGAACATTGCTCCAGACTTACCCCAGATCCCCTGCGTATAGAATTTGGCTCTAATTATCTCCTCTAATGTACAAGGGCTTCTCCTAGCCCTGCCAAGGATGCAGGAATAAACATCACTAGGGCTCTCATGATATTTCTGCCCTATGCATTTTTTTCCCCATTAAAGCGAAACCTCTTCCTCCCGCTCCAGAGACATGCACTGGTTTCAAAAGGTAAGTCTGATGAGTTCGTTCATGCTGAAACGCTGGGGTGCCCTCCTGGCATCTACATTTTTAGAAGGTGCTGGGGAGGGTTCCGAAAAGAGTCATGAGCTAACAAGGCGCCCCCATTAGCTGGCAGACGCAGAGGGGACTAACGCACGAGTTGTTCTGATCACGTCCAGTGGAGGGCAATAGTGCTCGTCTATATTTTGCCCATTCTCTGTCATATCCACCCTCCTTCTCCTCGTGAATGACCAGGCACTTTTAGTTCCTCAAATGCCTATGGCAAAAACTGCATTTCCTATCTAGCCCACCCACTGCCCCCCTCCTGAATAAGCTGATGTGGTTTCCTCTCTCGACATGTCATCCCCTCTGCTCCATCCTGTCTCCATTAAGACTTCTGCTGAACCGCCCCACCATCTCCTTTCAGCTGACTCGCCTGTTTCCTACCCAAATCTGGGAACACCAGGGGGTTTGAAAATATCTTTTGTCCTCTTCATGCTGCCCTGTTGGCACCAGTCCATGAGAGACAAGGGCAGGAGGGAAACTTGAAACACAGAAATGCTACTGAGTGCAAGATTCTTGCTGTAGGTGTCAGCGCTGGTGCTCCCAGAATATCTGTGGCCTCCCCTTCTTTCTCCGCACCCTAAGCCCCAACATCAGCAGCACTGAATTTGTATTCTAAAATGGGAGAGGAAAAGGAGGAGTAAAACCAGTTTGGATCTCGGGGCTAAAAAGGTGTTTCCCTGGCTCGCTCTGTGGAATGCTCGCCATGGGCTTGGAGGTGATTTTACCTGCAAGCATGGTGGCGTCTCCGTGGCTTGACCTTTTAAAATCCAAACTGGGGGCCTCTCTAAACTTTCTAGCTTGGCCAGAAGTCACGGACTTGGTGAAGGAATCATTTAGTGAAATTCCAGGCCCTGAGCCTGCAGCGCGAATCCCCAAGAGCGGGACCGGCAGCCTCTTTTATTTGGGAAGTCAGGTTAGGTGATGAGCATGGGCCCTTCATCCCTATGAGTCTGTGGGAGTTAGACAAGGATATGCTTTTTGAATCATCACGCGATTTAGGTGCACACAGGTCCAGCAGTTGGCTTCAGTGCCTTATAGGAAAACGGAGCGATTGCAAAATGTAGCTAATGATTATTAAGAGGGCTGTCGAGCAATTAAAAAAATGAATCACAATTAATCGCGCTGTTAAATAATAATAAGACTCCAGCTGACGGCAGGCTGGAAAGGAGAATGGCGGAAAGGGATCTAGGGGTCATAGTGGACCACAAGTTGAATATGAGTCAACAGTGTGATGCTGTTGCAAAAAAAGCAAATATGATTCTAGGTTGTATCAACAGGTGTGTTGTAAGCAAAACTCATGAAGTCATTCTTCCGCTCTACTCTGCACTAGTTAGGCCTCAGCTGGAGTACTGTGTCCAGTTCTGGGCGCCACATTTCAAGAAAGATGTGGAGAAATTGGAAAGGATACAGAGAAGAGCTACAAGAATGATTAAAGGTTTAGAGAACATGACCTATGAAGCCAGGCTTCATGAACTGGGCTTGTTTAGTTTGGAAAAAAGAAGATTAAGGGGGGACATGATAGCGGTTTTCAAATATCTAAAAGGGTGTCACAAGGAGGAAGGAGAAAATTTGTTCCTCTTGGTTTCTGAGGACAGGACAAGGAGTAATGGGCTTAAAGTGCAGCAAGGGAGGTTTAGATTGGACATTAGGAAAAAATTCCTAACTGTCAGGGTGGTCAAATATTGGAATAAATTGCCAAGGGAGGTGGTGGAATCTCCCTCTCTGGAGATATTTAAGAACAGGTTAGATAGACATCTGTCAGGGATGGTGTAGACGGAGCTTGGTCCTGCCTTGAGGGCGGGGGGCTGGACTCGATGACCTCTCGAGGTCCCTTCCAGTCCTATGATTCTATGATTGTGCTGCCCCTTTGAAATGCCGCGGCAGCGTTTCAAAGGGGCAGCACCGCCTGGAAAAGCCTGCGATTAACGCACATTAAAAAAATTAATGCGTTAATTCCACTCTGTGTTATTCGCAGGTATTAATTGACAGCCCTAATTATTAAACATCTTTCAACAGCATCCGTAGCCACAGGCTCTGGGTGCCCTAGTAGGGTCAGAACATCAGCTACCTGTGGAAGATGAAAGTTTTGTTGACCCTCTTCCTGTGCTGGTGTGGAGGGGAGGAAAGGAGGGTCACAACTCCAGAAGGGAACAGGGGAGAGCTGGTCTCCCATGATCCATAGTTCTCAGCTCGGATCTGTGCCAATTTGAACCTCAGTCAAAATATTTGGGTGTGTTATGAAATTTGGGTGCTGGGTAATGTAGGCAAGGGAAGGCATTGCCTTCCCAAAACTGCCCACAGGGCCCAGCCGCCTGGGAGGGGGCTGGGGCCGCACCGTGCAGCAGCACGGCTCCCTGGCAGCGGGGGAAGGCTGGGGCTGTGCCATGCGGCAGCACCAACCATCAGCTGGGGTTTGGCGAGGCTTGGCAGGGGTGGGAGGTTGTTGAAGGCGCATGGGCTCGGGGAAAGAGGTGTGGCTTTGGGTGGAAGAGGCGGGGCTTCAGCTTGCCTTCCTCAGCTGGCCTTCACCCGTCACCCATGTATGAGGAGCAGATAGAGAAGTTCTCATGGAGCAACCCAGTCTCAAGCCCATGCCGGGCTTTGGGGATGAGGAGTGGGCCTGGCATTTGAGTGGCAACCAAGGTACAAAAGGAGCACTGGTGTGCAGCATCCACACTGCTCCTGCCTCACAGGATCCACGTCCTGCATCAGCTTCTGGGGAGAGCTTTCCAATCAGGCCCAGGTGGGAGCAGTGTTCAGTGGTCCAGTCTGCTGGTTCCAAAGCAAGACTTGCTGTGGCTGGATCGGTGCTGGAGAGGAATGGTGCGGTCCAAGGGGATCAAAGCTGTTTCTGGCTTATTTGGACATCCAGGAGCAGTAAAGAAAATCCCAACTGCCTACCCCACTTTGACTGCTGGGCAGCAGACCCTTCGACAAGCCAGGGAGGAGTCACCCGCAGTGTTCCCTGTAAGCTGGGCGCTTGTGCGGCCGCTCAGGGGAGATTCCAGTGCCGGCCAGCTGATCAGCAGATCGCCCGCAGCGAGGTGTCTTCTTTCTAGTGGTGGTGCACAGTCACACGGGATGCAGTGCACATAAAATTATTCCACACATGGTTGGAAAATATTAGAGGGGACATTGGTCACCCATTTATTCCAGGGCTGTGCTAATAGCTCACTCCTTGGAGAAATCTACGGTCCTCCTGACTTCGATGGGTGGGAGAAACTAGCACTATCAGACCAAGCATTTCTCGGGGGCTGGCACAGTGTGACTACAGAGGACAAGGGGACTTAACATAGACAAGGGCGGGATGGCTGATAGAATGGGCAGATCCCATGGAAACTCCATTATCCCCCATGGCACATGGCTAAGGGTTAGCCGGCCCTGGCTCTTCGCTTGCCTGTCTCCCAGGGACTGGGACCTGAAACTGCCCCAGGGAGTGTTCCCCCATGAGTCAGCAGGAGCCCCGGCTAGCTGCTGAGTCAGCACACGGGAATGGGAACCTCCTCCGTTTCCTCTTTCAGCAGCTGCCCGAAACCACAGCCATGCTACACGTGCACCTCTTGGTTCCCACATTACCCCTTCCTCTCCCCTCTCCCCTCCCCCCCCCCCCCCCGCCGGCGCCTGCTGCTCCTTCCTCTTGGGTGTAAGGATCCAAAAAAAAAAATCTGAAGGTGGGCGCCTGAGAGAGCCAGCCAGTCCGGCCCCAAACCTCACCCTCATTGCCATATGGAACCTAGTTCTGCTTTGTGATGAGCACAAACTCAGCAATGAGCTGAGCAGAGGGCCCTGGCGCAGATGGCAAGGAAGTACTTTGAGTTAGCTCACGGTGGATGGGAGGCAGCGTTGCCTAGCAATTAGAACACGTTCCTGGGCATCGGGGTTCCATTCTGCTCTCTATTGTTGACTCTTTGTTTTAAGCTCCGAGGACTGAGTCCTCTCTGTGGGGGCCTGGGAGCAGCCAGCTCTAAAAACCGCTGCTGAGTCCCCAGATGTCCTTGAAATGAATCAATTGTGTCTGAAGGGACGAGGCAGCCCTGCGAGAGTGGCCGCAGGCACCTGCAGAGCTGCTGAGAGAAACGCCTGGGGGGAGTCTGCAAAAGTCCTGCAGGCTGCTCCAGCAGCTTGGGTCTTCCTGAGAATGGCACTGAAGTGAGCAGAAGGAATTATGAAATAGACTTGAATGGAACTTTGCTTCTCTCTCTTTTTCTCTCTCTCAAATATGATTTTCAGAGATTCCTGGGGTTGCCAAAAAGCTCTAAGTCCTGATCTGTTCATCAGGATACCTGGGTCAGTGGACACTTTGCTGCACCAAATTTTGATGCCATAAGCATATGTCTGTAACGCCAATGGACAGACCCAAACCTGGGACCTCTGGAGTTTAGTGCGTGAACCTCTACAGCTAGGCTACGTCTACACTGGCCCCTTTTCCGGAAGGGGCATGTAAATTTCACTAGTCATCGTAGGGAAATCCGCGAGGGATTTAAATATCCCCCGCGGCATTTAAATAAAAATGTCCGCCGCTTTTTTCCGGCTTTTAAGAAAGCCGGAAAAGAGCGTCTAGACTGGCCCCGATCCTCCGGAAAAAGTGCCCTTTTCCGGAGGCTCTTATTCCTACTTTGAAGGAACCTCTGATCTTATTCCTACTTTGAAGTAGGAATAAGAGCCTCCGGAAAAGGGCACTTTTTCCGGAGGATCGGGGCCAGTCTAGATGCTTTTTTCCGGCTTTTTTAAAAGCCGGAAAAAAGCGGCGGACATTTTTATTTAAATGCCGCGGGGGATATTTAAATCCCCCGCGGATTTCCCTACGACGACTAGTGAAATTTACATGCCCCTTCCGTAAAAGGGGCCAGTGTAGACGTAGCCCTAGAGTTATAAAACCAGCTGGTTCTCGGCTAAGGCTGTAGAGGAAACTCATTCGTTCTGTAAGTGGTCCAAGTGCCACTATACACAGTAAAACCTGTGTTATCCGGCACGCTCGGGGATTAGGGCATTCGGTTATCTAAAAATTCCGGTTATCTGAGGGTGTGTCTAGACTACAAGTTTTCTTCCAAAAAAGTAGCCTTTTTTCGAAAAAACTTCCCCTGCATCTAGACTGCTGCTGCGTTCTTTCAAAAATAAATCAAAAGAATGTGGCAGTTTTTTTAACCGCGGAAAACCTTATTTTATGAGGAAGAACGCCTTTTTTCTAAAGGTTGTAGTCTAGATGCTCTTTTTCAAAAGAGGCTTTTTCGAAAGTATCTTTCGAAAAAGCCTCTTTCGAAAGAGGCTTGCAGTCTAGATGTAGCCTGAGAGTCCCATCAACCTAGGAAAAAACAACGGACAATAATAGTAAAACTCAAGTTTTTAATATTGGTAGTTTTGTAGTGTGAGGCAGTGGGTCTCACATTTCTATTTTGAGTTAAAGATGATTAGTATTTCTTAAATAAAAAATAGTTAAGCCAATCATGGTAAACCAAGCCAGGGCTGTGCACCTGAAAATGTGACAGTATTGTGGCTAGGGGCCAATGCCAGTTAACAAAGTGTGTGTGTGCGTAGATAGATAGATAGATAGTATTGGGTAAAACCTACTTCTTCAGATGAGAGAGGAGAAAAAAGGGGGCAGTTCCAACTGGAGGTTCCCCCTTTTTTCTCCACTCTCATCTGAGGAAGTGGGTTTTCCCCACCAAAGCTCATGCGACTATATATATGTGTATATATATATATATATATATATATATATATATATATAATTTTTTTTCTTAAGTCTCTAAGGTGCCACAGGACGACTTTTTTTTTTTAAAGTTACAGACTAACCCAGCGAACCCTCTGAGACTTTACTAAGAACAGTGCACACTCCCAGTAGGTATGTGGGTTACACCTGCACACGCCAGAGAGAGCCCTTTCGATAATCCGGCCTTGGAATCGTCTGAATATCCTGCTCTGTGCGGTCCCTGACAGATTTCTTGGCCTCTTCTGTGCTGTTTCCCCCTTGCTGAACTAAAGGTGCCCACCTCCCAGGGGAATGCCCCGTGAGGCTACAATGTTTGGAAAGCAGTTTGGGATCCGTGGCTGACAGGACCCAGTGAGAGTGAGGCATGCATTGCTACCCACGAGAATACACTGGAGTGCCACAAAGGGCACTTTGGGCAGGACTGACTTGCTCACTCCCTTCTATTTCTGGGGCATTCATAAGAGGAACTCAGGCCAGAGCAACGGAGCTGTGCAGCAGTGGAGGTGGGCAGGGGGTCAGGACGGGAAGAGCAGGCCGAGACCGAAGTGGCGTTCAGGAGGGAGGTGCAACGGGACTGGAATGGCAGAGGGAGCTGAAGGGTCCTGACAAAGCTGTGCAGTATGGGGAATTCGTGTGAGCCCTGCCTTCGCTATGCCTCGTAGAATCCTAGAGCTGGAAGAGATCTCACGAGGTCATCAAGTCCAGTCCCCTGCCCAAGGCAGGACCAATCCCAACTAGCTGCATTGAGTGCTACCGGCACCTCAAGTTCCCCAAAGAAATCCACCCTCTGGAATCTACAAGAGTTGGCCCTAAATGCCATTTTGCATCCTCTGAGACTCGGCTCTGGCCCAGCCCAGCCCATCCCTTGGCCTTTCTTTAGCCCCGTCCGCAAAGCTTGTCCCTGGGCACCAGCATCCATTCAGCCTGGAGGGAGAACGCAACCAACTTTGCAAAGGAGAGTGAGTGGGGCTGGGAGGAAAGCGGCTTTGCGGCTCTTCGCCCTGCACACCTCATCCTGCCGGTGTCCTTCTGCTCGGCTAGGTTCCCAGCGCTAACGAGGCGTAGTCTGATGGCAAGTGGCATCTGCCATCTGATTCAAACCACCTTCCATCAGTGCCAGCTCAGCTCGGCAAGGCGGGGACACGCTTCATTAACCCCGGGGCTTTGTGGGCTTGTAGGACGACAAAGGGAACCGTGTTCCTCTCCCCCTGCCTGCCCTCCAGTGCGCCGTGGTGACAGGGTGCATCTCCCTCCCATCTCACTGCCAGCTCAGGTAGGTCTTTCTGCCCCTAACAAAGGTGGGGGCCTAATGCTCCCAGACAGGGGACAGATGGCAAAAGCCATTAGACTGAAAACATCTTAAACGTCTCCTCCAGGAAAACCACTTAGGACAGCCCGTGAGCAAATGACAGGCGGACCCGGGGCTCCGTCGGGGTCTAGAGACGCTGTACGCGCCAGGGCGCTGCTCAGCACCATCGGAGTCACTCTCGATTCCCCTTTCCCGTTCTGCGGCTTTTCGTTTCAGTTCCTCTGGCTCGGGCATCTCTGCTTCCTAAAATAGCCACAGCCTCTCATTGAAACTCCGGCGATGCCGCCCTTTCCCACCCCAGCCTCGCACTCCCTCCCGCTGGCTACTCACATGCTTGCATTGCTACATGTCTCCCGCCACCCTGGCTTCGTGCTGCAGGGTGGCCACAGGGAGTCGTGCAGCACGGTTTCAGTTCTCCCCGCCTGGCCATCAGAGGGAAGGCAGCCTTGTCTACCCAAGGTATGCCATGCCGGGGATTAGGGATGTTAAAATGCGTGTAACCATCTATTTCAGCGGTTACGTGGTTACACGCAGAAGCCGGTGCACACTGGGAGCTGGCTTTTAAGCCGGCTTCCCACACATAGGGGCTGTGTCTAGACTGGCAAGTTTTTCCGCAAAATCATCTGCTTTTGTGGAAAAACTTGTCAGCTGTCAAATTAAATCGAAAGAACGCGGCTTTTCTTTCGATGGCGGTACTCCTCATTTCACGAGGAAGAATGCCTTTTTTTGAAAGTGCTCTTTCGAAAAAAGGCGTTCTTGAATGCCAACAGGGCTTTTTCGAAAGAGAGCATCCAGACTGCCTGGGTGCACTCTTTCGAAAAAGCGGCTCACTTTTTCGAAAGAAGAGGTTGCAGTCTAGACGTAGCCTTCCTGGCTCCCATCTGCCACCCTGCTCCCGCGGTTGTTGACTGCATTGCTGACTCTGAGACAGAGGCAGCAGTCCGGGGTGGCAGAGGGCTCCCCAGAAGCCAGTGCATGCTGGGAGCCAGCTTTTAAACCTGCTCCCCATGCGTACCGAGGTAGCAGCACGAGGTGGCAGGCAGCTCCCTGGGAGCCGGTGCACACCAGAAGCCAACTTTTAAGCCGGCTTCCCGCACATAGCAGCTCCTACCTGCCACCCCACCTTGCTGACTCTGAGACAGAAGCAGCAGCCAAGGCAGCAGGTGACTCTCCAGGAGCTGGACGGGGAGCCACATGTAACCACTGGGTAACCAACAAGCATGAGCTTATCAGTTACCCATTTAAACGTCTCCACTCCTCCATCCCGACTGCGGGTAGGCGTATGTAGTGATTCCCCTAGTGCGCAGCCCTCTAGGAATCCTCTGGGAGCCAAGAGATCAGGGTTCTGGGGTGAGCAGAGCAGAGCAGAGGAGGACTAGGGGCAGGCACAGGAAATGAGGCATCTCCTCTTGCAGTTCTGCAACCCTGCAAAATCATACATCAGAGCAGCTGTTCTGGCTGCCCTTGCTAGCAGCAAGCCCATAGTGGCCCCTGCAATCCCTGAACCGACACATGCTGTCCTCCTCCTGTCTGTGCACCCGCACCTGGGCAGGAATGAATATCTCACTATGTAGCTAAAGTCACTGACCACCAACGGCACTGACCACCCCTCCCCAGACACATCCGTATGGGCGAGGTCTCCATCCCCTCTGGCACGGACACTGGGTGCCGAAAGCTCCAGAAGACGCGGGCTGATTTCAGACATGCTCCCGAGAGGGACTTCTGCTCAGCCCTGCATTCCCATGCTGTGCTCTGGAGCACAAAGTCAGGTGGAAACCTGTGCGAGGACGTCTGCACTACGGCATTGTTTCGCAATAACTCATGTTATTTTGAAATAACAAGGTGAACATCCACACAGCAAGTCCGTTATTTTGAAATGATTTTGAAATAACAGGCTCCGAATTCCGGAATCATAAACCCTCATTTCACGAGGAATAACGCCTATTCCGAAATAGCTATTTTGAAGAAGCGGTCGTGTGAACGTTCCGCTGCTGCTATTTCAAAATCGCTCCTCCCCGGGGCCTTTCAAAATAATTACACCCCAGTGCTTCCTGGGGCTCTAAATCAAGGTAGCACGTCCACATTAGGGGAGCCTGCCTCGGACTAATTTCGAGGCTTCCCTGTAGTGTGGATATGCTCTTTTGAAATAGTTATTTCAGGAGTTGTTATTCTGAAATAACTTATTTCGAAACACCCTTAGCCTACATCTAGACTGCCCCCTCTTGTGCAAGAAAATATGCAAATGAGGCAAAGCGGTGAATATCGCCGTGCCTCATTTGCATACTTAATGAGATGCCATTTTTGCACAAGGGGCTTTGCACCAGGGGCAAAACCCGCCTCTTGCGCAAGAGCCGTTCTTCCTGAAAAAAGCAGGAGAATGGCTCTTGTGCAAAAGCCCCTTGCGCAAAAATGGTGGCTCATTAAGTATGCAAATGAGGCGTGGCAATATTCGCCGCCTCGCCTCATTTGCATATTTTCTTGCGCAAGAGGGGGCAGTGTAGACGTAATCTTATAGTGTAGACATAGTGTGAGTGAGGAATGGGGAGGGAGAGGTCCCAATCTCTGTAGCTCCATCTCAGGCATGCACAAAATACCGCTCTACCTGTCTCTAGCAAAGACAGTGGTTATCCCTAGAAAATAAACCAGGCGGATATAAAAATAAAGGTGCCGGCAGGTGTTTGACTCCCAGAGCGGCTGTGAAATAAATAAACCAGCAACCAGCGGCAGGTGGTAGCCAACTTCTTAATCTGCCCTTTTGCTCAGGGTAATACGCAGTCAGCCAGCAACAGGTGGCAGGGCCTGGATGGCTCTCCCAGCTCCTGCTATTTTTAAAAGGGGCTTATCTCTTTATAGCAAGAGATATTTACATAATCTTCAATCAGCAAACCCCAGCACATCCACCCAGGAAGAGAAGGGGAAAACACTCAGCCTGGGAGACAAGAGGGAGCCGTACGCAGAAGTTACATAGAAAAGGTTCCTAAAGGGTCCCCTTGCCACTGGAATGGCACTAGACTTATTCTGGTTGTTCTCAGCTATAGGATGGGATGGTCACAGCACAGACACTGGTGTTGAAGTAGCCTCAATACCAGTAGCAGAGCAGCCCCCAGCCAGCCCTAGACTAGACAGCTATTTTTTCCTTGTCTCCCACATAGTTCCTGGCTAATCCCCAGGCCCCCGGATCCAGTGGTCCCAGTGCACATCTATCGGGGACGGTTCTGCTGACATCCATCAGCGAGCTTTGCATAGGGTCCCAAACATTCATGCGCCAGCCTGCTCCTAAGAGAGGCACTAGGTGTCCTTGTCGTTCGGTTTTTCAGTTGGATTTTTGCTGTGGCCCAGGCCTGTTTTTTAGATGGCCCAAGTGACTCTGTCCGCATTACAGCCCAACCACATGAAGCCCAGCCAAACAGCCTGACTTCCTTCACTAATGATGGAGGCTGACTCTCTTGGGCCATACAGAGGTGCAACTCCGGAGTACGCCACCGAGATCTATGGGGTACATCAGGCTGAGGCTAGTGCAAGCCAGTGGAGAACCCAGACCAAGATTTGGAAAGGCAAGCTCCCATCCCGAATTGCCCTGAGTCACCTCCCTAGAAAATTCTACGAGGGCGAGTGATCCTTGCAGAAAACCTTGCTCATGTCTTGAGTTTCTGGATCTGGAGGGACCCTATCTGGATAGTTCAGAACGCCTCACCGGCTGTTCCAGTCTGGGGCTTTGGTTTGGACCCACCACTACTTTTTTAAAATCATGTGGATAAGACCCATTTCATTTTAAAGCAAACAAAAAGGAAGTACTGCTTCACACAACGCACAGTCAACCTGTGGAACTCCTTGCCAGAGGATGTTGCAAAGGCCAAGACTATAACAGGGTTCAAAAAAAGAGCTGGATAAATTCATGAAGGATAGGTCCATCAATGACTATTGGGCAGGAATGGTGCACAATGGTTGACAAGGGATGAATCACTTGATTATTACTTGTTCTGTTCCTTCCCTCTGGGGCACCTGGCATTGGCCACTGTCAGGAAACTGGGCTAGACAGACCTTTGGTCTGACCCTGTATGGCCACTTTTATGTTTCCACTGTTCGTAAATAAAACTCTTTCCCCATCCCTCCCCAGCACTCTCCTCCCCACTCACCTGTGGGCTGCCAGTTCCAAATCCAAGGGTGGGAGTTGACGGGACAGACATTGAGTGAGGCCCCATGGGGGAGCTGATGACGGAGAAAGGGGGGCCCATGCCATTGATGGGGGAGCTCAGAGTGCTGATGGGCGAATGAAGCTGACCGGAGGATCCGATGCCTGGCCCGATGGATGGATGGAGGGAAGGTGCGGCCATAGGCCCCCGGCCACTCGGGGAGTTCAGGGACGTGGAATTGACTTGAGTAGAAAAATCTGTAAGACACAAAAGAAATGCTGTGGTTCAAAACCCCACCGGTGGTATTCTGAAGGGACCTCTCGTGCGCAATCATGCAGCATTCTTAACGAGCCAGGCCTTGCCACGAACGATACCCATCCTCCAGCTTTCCCTCAGACACCCTTGTGCCATCTTCCCGGTCATCCCCGTGAAAATCTGAATGGCTATCCCATCGCTGTCCTTCACACCTAGCACTCCCCTTCCACAGGTAACTGGCTTAAAACCTGACACAGTGTCGAGGGAGCTGGTGTACAGAGGCCATTGCTTAGAACGCCCTTTCCACGTGCTGCACTGTCCCCTTGCCCTGCCCTCGACTGTTTGTCGTATCCATCTGCTGTTTCCTGATTGCAGGCTCTTTGGGGCTGAGATCGGCTTCCCATTGTGCATGAGCAAGAGGGCAGTGGGGCCCCTAGGCACCTCCCCATCTATGACACTATTCCTCAAGGCTGGTTGCGTGTCCATGAATGAGGGATGTATTTTGGCGCCACTCTCTATGTGGGGGATGTGTGTGGTATTTTCGGGAGGGTTGTGTGTCTCAGTATTTTTGTGTGTGCAATGGAAATGTGGGGTATATATGAGGGAGGCGTGTGTGTTTATGAATCTGTGTAGGTGGGTTGTGTTTGCGTCCATATGAGGGGGTGGCGTGGCTTGTGTTCACAAGGCGGAACGTATGGGTTTGTGTGGCATGATGAGCATATGTGGAGGAGGGTGTGTGTGTGTGTGTGTGTGTGTGTGTGTGAATGAGACAGGGAGCTGTGTGTCTGAACAGTATGTGTTTGTGGAGCAGAAGTGTGTGGGTGTGTATGTGACAGAGAGTAGCTTTGTGTTTGTTAGGTACATGTCTGTGAGGTGGAGCGTTTCTTTGCACAGACCCCAATAAGCCCTGGTCACTCCATGCCCTTCTGGGACTTTGAACTGGAATTCAACTTTGCTTGGGAGTTTTCTGCACGCAGCACCCCCCCCCTTCCCCCCCTACGGCTCTACAGTCCCAGGAGAGTGGGGGGGATGTTTAAAAATAGACTCCAACTCTGTGGAGAGGAGACTCGGAGCCACTCCTGGCACATTTCCTCCTCATCCTGTCACGCTGCCTGAGAAACAGCCCAAACCAAGAGAGAGAAGAGCTCTTAATGCTCTTTTCCAAAGGTTGTGGAGAGAAATCGCATGACGGGGCTTTGGGCTGTCAGGGAAGCAGCTCCCACTGTCCCCATTTAGAACAGCTTGGGGGCGAGGGGGAGGGAGGAAGAAAAGAAGAAACTCCAAGCCGAAGTCCATGTGATTGCTGTCTCTCACCCACACAGGTGTGACTGCGTCGACATTTGTCTCCCAGCGCTGGATTAAAGCATTCTGGGACCCTCTGCACTATGGCAATGGAGGGGGCATGTTTGGCTTCTCTCTCTCCTCCCCTCTGGCCCTGGTTATGAGGGAAGGGCACCTGAGCCAAGCCTGAGTGGTGCTGTGTACACTTTTCCCTGAGGGCCGTAACGCCACCCCTATCCAGGGGCTGGGGCCCCCTGTGAGGCAGGGGCGCCGGGCACATGCACTGAGTGCGGTGCACTGATTAATTCAGGCCTGGCCCCACCTTGGCCACTGGGGAACCAGACGCCCAGAGACTGGAAGGTTCACATTTTCGAAAGCGATGAGGGGCCCCTCCGTTTTTCGGGGTCTCAAACTTAGCAGATGCTTCTGGAAACCTTGTGATTTGCCAGAGGGTTGCAAAGCGAGGCTGGAGGAGACGCCTGTCCGGCCCATGTCACAGCCCTGTCCCTCCACTGGCTTCGGCGGGTACTGCTGAGTCACGTCCGTGCTCGGACCACTCAACCCAATGCTGGGCCTGAATGTGATCCCAGTGAGCAGAGACCCCTTGGATCCCTAATAAACAGTGCCCGGAGGGAGGGGGCAGTCTGAGTCACAGAGTACACGTTTCTGCCGACACAAAGCAATACACATCGTGGTTCTATGGCAAATCTCATCTGAAAATCCGCAAGTGCTTCACCGTTGGCAATTCATGCACTGGGCCTGACGATAGTCACTTCAGGCAGGGAAACATTATCTCAGTTTTCCAGAAAACAGGAACAGCACTGTCATTCCTTACTCAAAGTTCACCTGTCAAGTCAGCAGCAGGGTCAGGAACAGAACCTGCGACCCCCACCCAGGCTCTAAATCAACGGTGGGCAATAAAATGGCGGCGGTTCGCCCGGGGTTAGCCCCAGGCGGTTTGCCACCTCTATACTTCCCCGAGCTTCCGGCAGCTTCCGTTGGCTGGGAATGGCGATCCGCGCCCAAGGAGGGCTGCGGTCGCCTGTTCCTGCAGCGGCTCGGGTAAATCTAGTGGTAGCGGTCCGCCAGGACCAAACCCTGGGGAACCAGATCCAGCCCGCAGGCCGGCATGAGCCCGCCCCTGCCCTGACGACTCATCAAACTGGCCCGTGTAGGCACGATTGAGCAACACGATCCATTTCGATGCTGACGGTGCCTCGATAACTCTCATTGGCTGCCCTGCTGACCAGCCCGTTTGTAGGCCGGCTCTATAAAGGGAGGACAGGGAAGCTTCCTGAGTAGCAACACCCTGAGAGAATCTCTCTGTGTGGAGAGGCATCACAATGGGGCGACGCGCAGCCGGGCCCCCTCAAGCCAAGGAACAAGCCAGACAAAGGGCCGCTGTGTCCTCTCCACACTGAGCACTCCGCTCCCATCTTGTAATCCCGTGTAGGCCTGTGCCCATTGTGTCTGGCAGGCAGCGAGCTTTCCCAAAGTTGTCGCCGTAACAGGATTACAAGTGTGAAGAAAGAGGCTCCCTCCCTGAGGAGATCATTCTTAAACCGCCCAGAGAAGGGCCAGAAAGTGGCTTCCCGGGGGCTCGAACACAAAAGCAGGGAGGGATTAGGCTCCAAAAATCTGAGCGGCGGCAGAGGTTTCGACATCTTCCACAGACGTTTCTCTTCCCGCTGGTTGCTGTGACATTGTGGGACAGCTGGTTGTGGAGAGTTCACCTGGCAACAGAGGGGAAGGGCTGGGAGATTGTGTGCGGCATGTCACACGGGTGCACCAACACTGCACACCCATGCCTGACCTACAATGGCAGGCACCCTTGACACTGCATACTAATGTTAGATTCATGGATGCCCTGGGCTCACGGAGAAGCACAAGGCCACACCAAGTGCAGGGGTGTAATAGTGTAGTCGATGAACCAATTAACCGATACGTTTATCAGTTAATGCTACAGACATTAGCAATGCTAATTAACCAAAAAGTTTATCGGTCAATGCTACAGAATGCTACACGCATTCCCTCTCCCCTCCCCCCACCAGTAAATTTTTTAGCAGGCTGGCCAGCAGCCCAGCTTAGTCCTACACCGGGTCTGGGACCTACCCCTGCTGCAGCTTTGCAGCTAAAGTGTATTAGGAGCCAGGTGAGCAGGCAGCCTGGCCCAGTTCCGACTTGCGCTGGATCCAGGAACTCGGACCCCACCCCGCACTGCTGCTCCTGGCATAAAGTCCCCTCTTGGATTTGAGCTGGGTAAACAGAGGAAGCATCCTGGGCAGGATGGCAAGAAATTATGACCAAGCAATTTGAGCCCCACCCAACTGGTCCCAAAGGATCCCAGAAATGATCAAACCCTGCTTTGGCTTGATGTAGAGCCATGTAGAGCCCTGCGCAGCTGCAAAATGGTTGTCCAGATCTGCATCGAGATCTGCAAAAATGAGCTACGGAGTTCTGCATCCACATGTCTGCACATTTGCAGGGCTCTATTCCCAGGCACAACAGAAATGCTACTTTGGCGAGACGGCGCGGGCGGTCCAGGCTGAATCTGCTCCTAATAGGTGTGCGGAAGAAAAGAAGAGGCACGTGAACTGAAAGGAGAGGGAAGGAAAGGAGGCTGAGTGAGGGGCAGGGAAGTTTTTTTCCTTTTAAAGCAAGGCCCGGAATAGTTAACGCAAATGCACGAAGTGGCAAAGGTCACGGACAGGTTCCTGGAGATCAGCCCACACCCAGAATAACAGCAGAAAACAAAAAGCTTGCTGAACCCAGCCTGCTGTCCAAATGCCTTTCCCAAAACACACAGCTACCTTCCAGCAAAATTAGAACCAAACGCAAAAACACCACCGCTTCCGTTGCCACATATACTCGCTCTCCTCCTGAACCGGCTTCTATTACTCATCCTGTTTACACATTACTATCCAAGCAGACACATTCCCAGGCACCCAGGGAGGAACTGGGCGTGTTTTCTGGGGCAGGTCTGGAGAAAATCATCTAAGCAGAAAGAAAAAGAAGAAAAATCGTTTGCGTTGAAGGAACGTGTGAGTGCATGAATGTGTGTTATGTGGGGGGTTGTGTACATGCAGGCATGCCTGTGCATTGTTCATGTGTTGTTTCTGCAGGCATGTTATAGGTGCATGTTTGTGCACGAGTGTATGCACAAAACACACTTGTACGTGTACACAAACACACAGCACATGCATGCATGGCCCTTTTTTGCATATGCCTGGATACATTTGTGCCTTGCATGCATGTGCTGTGTGTTTGTGTATACGTACAAGTGTGTTTTGTGCATGCCCCTTTCCATGTGTGTGTTTAGCAGAGAAAACGTCACTCCCTCCAATCTGACCCAGCTCTGAATTTTTTAGGAAGCCCTTGTATTTATAACAGGCAAGACTCAACTCCTGCATCCAAACAGAATGTTGGGGTGCTTAACATCCCAATCCAAATAATGCTATCGTGCCTCGTGCTGCCTCACAGCTTGTCCCAAGGAGGTGTTTAAAGAAGGGATGATCTGTAACATTTCACCAGGAAAGGAATTTTAGTTAAAAAAAATTAAAAAGGGAATGGAAACGTTCGATGAATTTCCCTTCCCATTTTCCAGCCACATGCGCACGCAGTTTTGCATATGTGGCGGGTACAGATGGCAGGGGTATCTTTCAAAGTGCTTTATTAACACTACAGAATTGCCTCTCCCACGTCAGGATAAATAAAACTGCGATCTCATAGGAGACTGCAGGATCTTGATCTGCATGGCTTTGGTAACCGCTGAGTAGCTCACAGGCTCCGTAACAAGCCTGACACTCCAAGTCACAAGTTCAGAAACTGACCCCCCGCCCATTGACCCATGTGAAACGGCTTTGGTGGGTCTTAGTCCAGCCCCAGCAGAGGAGTGTCCGTATCACACAAAAACCACTGACACTAATTGCCCCCTTTGTTTGCACTCTCTGCCAAGACACCAAGGGCTGAATAGAGGCATTGAGAGCCTGAACTCGCCCAGGGAAAAGGCTCTCTCCAGGCTTGAGTTAAGGAACCCTCACCAGGAAACTGGATTGTCACAGCCTTTTTCTGTACAGGATCTTGCAAAAATACAAGTCTGGCTGGTGGTTTTGCCCGTGTGGGGGGTCTAAACGAGTATCGCATTTGGGGGTAGGAAGGAATTTCCTCCCTAGGTCAGCGTGGCAGAGAGCCTGGAGGGGCTTTGCCTTCCTCTCCACTATGGGGCACAGGTCACTGGCAGGCTTGATTGAGTGTCAATAGTGAATTCTCTGTAACTTAAAGTCTTTAAATCATGATTTGAGGGATTCAGTAACTTAGGCAGAGGTTACGGGCAATGTTCCATCTAATTTTTTCCATGCACAGAATAAATTTTATGTGAACATAAGAATATAAAATCGGCCAGACTGGGCCAGATCAACGGTTCATCCAGCCCAGTATCCGGTCTGCTGACAGTGACCAATGCCAGATGCCCCAAAAGGAGGAAACAAAACGTGATCCCTCCCGTCACCACCTCCAGAGAAACAGAGGCTAGGGACACCATTCCTACCCATCCTGGCTAATAGCCATTGATGGACCTAACCTCCATGAATCTATCAAGCTTTTTTGAACCTTGAATCAAGTGATCCATCCCCTGTCACCCATTCCCAGCTTCTGAAAAACAGCAGGTAGGGCCACCATCTCTACCCATCCAGTCCAATATCCATTGACAGACATGTCCTCCATGAATGTATCTAGTTCTTTTTTGAACCCTGATAAAGTCCTGGTCTTCTCAACATCCTCTGGCAAGGAGTTCCACAGGTTGACTGTACGCTGAGTGAAGAAAAACTTTCTTTGGTTTGTTTTAAACCTGCTGCCTGTTAATTTCATTTGGTGACCCCTAGTTCTTATATTGTGGGAATAAGTAAATAACTTTTCCTTATTCATTTTTTCCACACCAATCATGATTTTTTAGACCTCTATAATATCCCCCCCCCCTTAGTGCACCAAGACATATGCGGATGTGCACCACCAATAGAAACGCATTCTTGCAGCTGTGGGCGCTCTGCTAATCAGCTGGGAGGCACCTGAATCTGTCCTAGATAGCCGCACAAGTGCACAGCTTACAAGGAACACTGGTTTGGGGTCAGTTACAGGAGTGGGTGGGTGAGGTTCTCTGGTTTGCGACGTGCAGGATAAGACTGGTTGATGATGATGGTCCCTTCTGATCTTAAAGTCTATGAAACAGTGATTGAAGTATTTCTTCACCCAATGAAGTCAACCTGTGGAACTCCCTGCCAGTGGATGTTGTGAAGACTGGACTTTTCAACAGGATTCAAAAAAGAGCTAGATACATTCATGGAGGTTAGGTCCATCAATGGCTATTAGCTAGGATGGGTAGGAATGGTGTCCCTAGCCTCTGTTTGTCAGAAGCTGGGAATAGATGACAGGAGAGGGATCACTTGATGGTTACCTATTCTGCTCATTCCCTCTGGAGAACCTGGCATGGGCCACTGTCAGCAGACAGGATACTGAGGTAGATGGGCCTTTGGTCTCACCCAGTATGGCCGTTCTTATGCTCATATTTGCTTTTTCTTAAAAAGATCACGAAAAGAAAAAAAGAAACCCAAACACAGATGTTACCAGGCCTTTCGCTCTAGCATAACCATTTCCAGCAGCAAAGTTCTGTCCTGGGAAAATCACGACTCAGGGCGCCAAGGAAGATGAAGTAGCAAGCTGTGTGCATGCGTAACACCTTCCATCCACAGCTGCCATGACAAAATCCTCCTACAGCTTTCGAAATGCATTTCTCATCCGAAGAAGCCCTTTTCTCATCTCAGCGAGGATGCTGCAGCCGCAACCGCACAGGGAAAATCGTCTTGACCCTGAGAGGCGTTGAGTACCGTGTGACTCTCTCTGTGCCCCAGAGTGGCACAGGAACATGATGACTTCCACCAGGGAATGGGCAATTTCTCCCTGTTTTTCCCTGCCTCCCTCCTTTATCAACACCTGTTGCTAGAAACTGGGAAAAGTTCTAAAAAAGCACAGGATATGACTATACATTTTGCGCAAAAAATATGCAAATGAGGTGAAGCGTGGAATATTGCCGTGCTTCATTTGCATAATTAACGAGCGGCCACTTTTTGCGCAAAAACCCCCTCTGGCGCAAGAGCCGTTCTCCCGCATTTTTTTCAGGAAGAACGGCTCTTGCGCAATAGCCTCTTGCACAAAAATCAGCCACTCATTAATTACGTAAATGCGGTGTGGCGATATTCTACGCTTTGCCTCATTTGCATATTTCTTGCACAAAACAGCGCAGTATGGAAATAGCCTTAAAGTTTTATTAAAGTGGGACACATAAAGCCAGGGTTCATTCTCTCCTTATGCACACAGCAGCTTTTATGAAAAGTCAAGAAAAGGATGGGAAACTCTTTAGGGAACTCACCCTTCCTCAATTATACCTTGGAATGTCAGGGCTATTCTTTACCTAGTCCGCTACCAGCACAGCAGTCATGCAGTTAGAAGGCGCAAGCCTTTTATTGTTTTGTGGGTGAGTTTGTATCTATTAGTGAATAATTAGTGAATTATCAGTGCAATTAAAATACAAGGAGATCCTGCACTAATGTCAAAGAATGTACGGGCGCACCTGCGTGGGATGGGTTCCTACAGCTCTCTCTCTTTTCTCTCTCCTCTTAATCATCCATCTCTTGTTTCTCTCTCCCCTGTTGCTGGCTCGGCATCAAACAAGGAAGATGCTGAGTTCAAATGCAGCAGAGCAGCAGTTTTCAAAAGACGGGCCATGACCCAGCACTGGGTGGCGGAATGTCAGGTCCTGGATCTCATTGCTTCAGGGGGATCAGGTAGCTCCCTGCCTGTCCTGGCACCGCAGACTGTGCTGCACCCCAGAAGCAGCCAGCAATAGGCCTGGCTTCTGGGAGGGGAGGGAGAGCGCACAGGGCTCCGTGTGCTGCCCCTGTGCTGAGCACTAGCTCCGCACTCCCATTGACTGGGAACCTACTGCAGGCTGCTTCTGGGGTGCAGCATGGTTTGCAGTGCCAAGAAGCTGCCTGAGCTCCCCCCACTGCACCACTGACTAGGAGCCCCTCCTGCCCCAACCCTGACCACCCCCCCAAGCCGGAGTCCCCTCCTACAGCCTAAAGCTCTCCTCTATCTCACCCCGGAGCCCACACTCCAGTCAAATGATGTTGGGTCGCACCAGCAACAATTTTCTTCAATTGGGTCATAAGAAAAGAAGTTTGAAAACCGCTGCAGGAGAGAGCCTCATGCACAGAGCAGCTAGCAGAAGGAAACTCATTAGCCCTCTGCAGCTGGCTGTGGATTTGAGCCTTACACCAAATGTGGCTACAGAAGGGGGCATTTCTTATCCTCTAGTGTTCTGGAGCCAGGCTGCACCCTGAGAGGAGGAGAATTAGCTCCCAGGAAGAGTGGTATTGTGCCAACAAGTCAGGCCAGACCCAACATAAGGGCCGCTGGGGCTTTGATGAATGTGTCTGCCTGTGAGTGTGATTGTTCCCAGTCTTCCCCCTTTCTGACTGATCTCCTCTGCCCTGGAGATCAGCTATTTTTCCTTTTCTTACTTTCTTTCCCTCTCTCCAGTGGTGTCTCTCCACACGGTGCCTTGAGAATGTAAACACTCTGCCACGTAAGCTTTGCACTAAAAAAGAAACCACCTGTGGTACGTACAGAGAAGACACAAATCTTTCTTAAAGCAAAGAGCTCCACTGAGGGGTCATTGTATAGCCGGATTTTAAAAGAGCCGTTTCTCCCCCAGGCAGGGCAGCGTTATGGTCCTATCCTGGAACCCATACTGTTTGTTTTCAGGGGATACAGATACACTGTGTGGGGGGGGGGTTGTTTCGGGATACCAGATGTATCCTGAAAAAACTCGGCCATGTCCAGGGAACACGTTTGCTCTTCTGCTTTTTTTTTTTTTGCAGAAGAGCAAACGTGCTCTTTCTGAAGCCCCTGTATTCCTCGTACCACGAGGAAGAAGAGGGCTTTCGAAAGAGGGGTTTTTTTTCCAAAATTTGGCCCAAGTTAGACGGGCCAAATTTCAGGAAAGCCTCTTCCTACAAAAGTATGGGGAAAAGATCCGCTCAGTCTCAGGCTGTGTCTACATTGGTGCGATATTGCGCAAAAGCAGTCGCTTTTGCACCAAAACTTGCTGCCTGTCTACACTGGCCGCGAGTTCTTGCGCAAGAACACTGATGTTCTAATGTATAAAATCAGGGCTTCTTGCGCAAGAACTATGATGCTCCCGCTCAGGAATAAGCCCTCTTGCGCAACTGTTCTTGCACAAGAGGCCAGCGTAGACAGGCAACATGAATTTTTTGCGCAAGAAAGCCCGATGGTTAAAATGGCCATCAGAGCCTTCTTGTGCAAGAGAGCGTCTACACTGGCAAGGATGCTCTTGCGCAAAAGTACATCTCTTGCGCAAAGGCACATGCCAGTGTAGACGCTCTCTTCTGGAAGAGTTTTTGCACAAGAACTCTTCCGCAAAAGAGTTCTTGTGCAAAATCATGCCAGTGTAGACGTACCCTAGACCAGTGGTCCCCAACCTTTATGGGCTCCCGGGTGCCTGGGGGCGGGGCCACTCACGCGCCGGGCGCCCGGGGGCGGGGCCGCGTGTCCTGAGGCACGCCAGGGCCAGGGCTGCCCGAGCCCCTTGTGCCGTGGGTCCAGGGCTGGCGCCGCCGCCCGAGCTGCGCGCCTGGGGCCGGCACCGGCGCCACGCGCCCGCATGTGCCCCGGGACTGGGGCCGCCCGAGCGCCGCGCACCAGGCGCCGGTGAGTGTCGCGCGCCTGGGGCCGGCGCCTCCAGTGCGCCGCGTGCCAGGGGGCGGGGCCAGCCCGGGTTGTCGGCGGGCGCATACAAATGCCCCGGCGGGCGTCATGGCGCCTGCGGGCACCGCGTTGGGGACCACTGCCCTAGACGTACCCACGGTCCTTCTGTGGGGATGTTAATGACAACAGATTTGTGTTTCTACCTCTTGTACACACCCATGTGGCAGACTTTAGACTACCCCTGGCTGCTTTAACATGGCAGTTGTACAAGTGTTTCACTCAGAGGTGCTAAGGAAGGAAGGTCCAGTGGTTAGGGCAGGGTTTCCCAAAGTGTGCTCCCCGGAGCCCTGGGACTCCACACCATGGGCCCAGAGGCTCTGCAAGAAAATATTCATGACAGTTGTATGGTTGTTATTAATTTGTTATTCATTTACTGATCGTTTTCTTGGAGCGGGGGAGAATGTACAAGAAATATACAAGAAACAGAATTCCAAAACAATGTCTATTTATTTGGGTACCTACTGAACTGAATATCACGCCAGGGCTCCACCAAATGTTCGGGACTTCGTAGGGGCTCCGCAGCTGAAAAAGTTTGGGAAACCTGGGTGAGCTTGGGAGACCTAGCCTACGGTTACAGTGGTCTCTCTACTCTAAGCCTATGGGAGAACATTTTGAATTACAGGCAGTCCCCGGGTTACATGGATCCGACTTACATCGGATCCCTACTTACAAATGGGGTGAGGCAACCCCGCACTAGCTGCGCCCCCCCAGCAGACCAGGGAGACGCGAAGCTGGTGCCCCCCGCAGCAGACCAGGGAGACGCGGAGCGGCTTTTCTCAGCAGACACCTCAGCTTGAGAATAAAGGACTGAGGGAAGTGAGGTGTGGGAGAATAAAACTGAGCTCTGGAGAAATGTTTGGCTAGAGTTTCCCCTACAATATGTACCAGTTCCGACTTCCATACAAATTCAACTTAAGAACAAACCTACAGTCCCTATCTTGTACGTAACCCAGGGACTGCCTGTACTCCTGCCCCCATGAGCAGCAGTAGCTGTGTCAATAGGAGAAACTCTCCCACGTCTGTACTTAAATCGGCATAAGTTATGTTGCTCGGGGGGGCGGGGAGGCTAATTCACACACCTGAGTGATCTCATTTATGTCGCATTAAGTGTTGCATATACATAGCCCTACCTTCCGTTCCCTGCTTTGCTGAAGGCACGGGCAAGTGCCATGATCTTACTGTGCCCCCATTTTATAGACATGCAACTGGGGCACAGAATTTCCCATCTCACGGGGAGGGAGGGAAGTGGTGCAACACTCGGATGCTATAGGGACGAGGGCCATGTAAATGTGCAAAGTGAGATCACTAGGAAAAAAAATCCCCAAATTCACGTCTGGATTTAAAAAAAAAAAAACTGTCAGAAAAGAAGAAAAAAATCCACCCCTAACAGTGATGGGTGTGAATTGGACTCTGGTTGTGAGAGGGTGTGACGGGGTGTCTGCCCTGCAACTGGCCCTTGAAGGGTAAAACCCAGCCCTAGGGGAGGGCTGAAAGGAAAGCCCTGCAGCTGAGGCAGATACGGCCACTTAGGGCCCAGCTGGGGGCTGTACAAATAAGGGCTCAGGGAGACACACTTGTTCTAGCTGGGGAGCAGGAAGGACCTAGATGCAAAGTTTGGAGGCGACCCAAGACAGAGTGGGGCTGGGGAGCGGCAAGCAGGCAGGCCTAGGGAGCTCTGGCCTGACTCCACGCTCAGGCTGCAGGGCCTGGGAAAACTAGGGCTGCAGGGGAGGCAGCCAGGGCAGAAGGCAGCAGGTCCATACCCCCTTGTCAGTGCTGCGTGGCCATAGGTCAGGCTGCAATTTGCCCCTGTGGCAGGGGCTAGATGACGACTGGCAGCGGGTTACTGAGGCAAGGTGGGTGTAGGGGAATTGGGGGTTCCCTGGGAGGGAGGACCCCAGAGTGCAGGGAGAGATAAACACACACATTCCCCACCAAAGGGGATGAGACCCAACAAGCATGGGAGGGCAGTGTCCTGAAAAGGGCACCGTGTTCTGGGAGTGACGCGGGTCCAGAACCGACACGGGGAGACACGAGCCAAAGGGAGGTGCTCTGCGGGCTCTTAAAAGCTAATTCCTAGTGTCGCTCCCCGTGACAGATGGGGATTTTCCAAGCACATTTTAAGTGACACAAGGAAATTATTTGTTGGCCTAGTATGTGCCGTTCATTTTTCTTCTGCCGTTCTGCCATTTGAAATGGTTTTGTGAGGCTAGTTTAAGACCAAAATAAACTCTGTGTTGTGTGTGCCTGTTTCTAAATCAAAGAAATACATTATCAAGGCATTTCCCCCTCCCTCTCCACCCTTAAATTGCAGCTATTTCTCTGTCTCTTTCTCTCTCTCCGCTTTCCTTTTCTAAGGCACGGATGATATTTACATATTCACATGATGCCCCACAACAGACAGAAGTCAAAGTTGGATCTGTTAGGCAGTGAAATGAATAGCAATGAAATTCTTCTTTTCTTTTCAAACTAATCATGAAGCCATAAGCCACAACGCTGGTATCGGAATTGTCCTAAAGTTCAAGGATATTTAGATCCAGGAGATTTGGTTTGACCTACTGAACAGATAAGAGACCTGACTTTTTTTCTATCTTTGGTACTCATAGGGGCTCCTTTTGCAGGGCAGCAGTATTGTCCCCGTGTACTGTTGAGAAACAGAGGCGCTGACAGGCTAACTGACTTTTCCAAGGTCACACAAGAAGTCAGTGGCAGAACTACTAGCCAAGACCTGCCTTAGTGTCCCGGCCACGGGACCATCTTTCCCATACCCTTCTCTACTGCAGTGTTCCTTACATCCTCATGAGAGCCGAATGAAATTATTTAAAGTTTGAACATGTTCAGTGAAAAAGGGGACATGATTTTTGCACAGATTTACACTAGAAACTGTTCCATGTTTGAGCCATTTATAATTGTCATTCACACGGGAGCAAAGTGAAATGCCACTATTCTGATTCACCAGTGTTTTATACCCATTTGCACTCTCTTTGCACCCATTCCTAGAGTCATACTGCAAAGTCACAGCCTGATACAAGTTCCACCAAGTTTTGGGGTGGGTTTGGATGTACAAATGTGGGGGCTGGATTAGGTCCCCTTGCGTTCGCTGCTGTTTTGGAGCTATCTGCACTGAAAGCCTCTGAACGAAATTGATCCCCAGATGTAATTTTGACATGAAGGCTGTGTCTAGACTTGCCAGCTGTCTACACTGGCCGCTTGAATTTCCGCAAGAACACTGACGATCTCATGTAAGATCATCAGTGTTCTTGCGGAAATACTGTGCTGCTCCCGTTCGGGCAAAAGCCCTCTTGCGCAAATCATTTGCGCAAGAGGGCCAGTGTAAACAGCATAGTACTGTTTTGGCAAAAAGCCCCGATGGCTAAAATGACGATCGGGGCTTTTTTGCGCAAAACTGCGTCTAGATTGGCCACGGACACTTTTCCGCAAAAAGTGCTTTTGCGGAAAAGCATCCTGCCAATCTAGATGCGATTTTCCGAAAATGCTTTTAACGGAAAACTTTTCCGTTAAAAGCATTTCCGGAAAATCATGCCAGTGTAGACGTAGCCGGAGTGTCCTGAACGAGTTTCTTTTTTTGCTGTGTGAAATTCTAATTGATTATTCTCATCCCATTGTTTTCTCCTTTCCTTCCCCTTCCAATCCCCTCTCTTTCTCTGCTGTTTATTTGAAATTTGGACCCTTTAAACTCCATTCGTCTGAAGAAGTGGGTTGTGCCCACGAAAGCTCATGATACCAACTACATTTTTTGTTAGTCTCTATGGTGTTGCAGGACTATTCATTGCATTTTAAAGTTTTTTTCTATTAGGGTACATCTACACAGTAGAACGTACCTCAAAATAAGTTACGCAATTCAAAATAGCTTATTTCAAAATTTGGCGCTGTATACACAGCACTTATTTCAAAATAAATCGCTATTCCAGCATCTTCCTTATTCCATGTGCAAACGAGGTTTACAGGAAGCCAAAATAAGATGCCCGTTATTTTAAATGTATTTTGAGATAACGGGAATGCTGTTAAGACGCGCAGAATGCTGTTTCGGGATAATGGACGTTATCCTGACAAAGCGCCACTTTGTGAACGAACCCTTACAAACTAACACGGCTACTCCTCTGAACCTTTATGGGGTGTCTCTGGACTGGGTTCCTTATTATCCCTGAAACTAGAAACTTTTTTCAGTATCATATCATCAGTTAGGCGGGTGATTTTTTTTTAAATAACATTTCTGTCATGGGTGCTGGAACTAGTTTCTGGGAGTGCTACAACACCACAGCTGTGTCTAGACTGGCCAGTTTTTCCAGAAAATCAGCCGCTTTTCTGGAAAAACTTGCCAGCTGTCTACACTGGCCACTTGAATTTCCGCAAAAGCACTGACTTCCTACTGTAAGAAATCAGTGCTTCTTGCGGAAATACTATTCTGCTCCCGTTCAGGCAAAAGTCCCTTTTGCGCAAAGCTTTTGCGCAAAAGGGCCAGTGTAGACAGCTCAGATTTGTTTTCCGCAAAAAAGCCCCGATCGCGAAAATGGCAATCGGGGCTTTCTTGCGGAAAAGCGCGTCTAAATTGGCACAGACGCTTTTCCGCAAAAAGTGCTTTTGCAGAAAAGCGTCCGTGCCAATCTAGACGCATTGTTCCGAAAATGCTTTTAACGGAAAACTTTTCCGTTAAAAGCATTTCCGGAAAATCATGCCAATCTAGATGCAGCCCACCTGTCTTGAAGTGGTTTCCATTATATCTAGGGTTTACAGTTTGGTTTCATGGCTGTCAGCATCCCTCCTCCCCCAAATTGTTTCAGTCCCCCAATTTCTATACCAGCAAAAGCCCTAGTAGAGAACAGTTATTCCAGCATAATGACGCTTTTGCCCAGCTAGTTTATTTCACACTGAACTGGTAGGAGCACTCTTTTGCTCGTATGAGCTACATCGATGCAAGTATAGTTTGTCAGTCTAGCTATTGGCAAACCGTTTCTCATGCAGACCTGCCCTCAGTCAACTACTTGCTTCAGAAGACTCATGGTTTAGCAGTTTCATGTGAGACAGAGAGGAAGCGAGGAAAAAAAAATCAAGTCACAACAGATTCTTAGACCTTCGCCTCCTGCACCCAACGAAGGTTGCATTCACCAGGGCAAAACCAGAACTGTGTGGTGAAGAGACAACATCCGGGAAATCTGAAAGGTTGACTGATGTTTCAGTTTTACAGCTCTCTGTGGTCTCGGCGGGGAGGGAGTTTCTGTTGTAAGTCCCACACGCGGATTGCAGCTAACCCTGGGAGTTCCAAACCCGGAAACTAACGCAGATTTGGAAGGTAGCTCACACCCCAGCTCTTCCTTTTTTAAAAATCTTTCTCAATCTCTCTTCCTCCTTAATCAGAAAACAGATAAATTCTGAGTAATTAAACAGCCGGAAATTCTAAATGTGGACTGCTACTCCCTTCCTTTATTCAACCCATTGCACATAACATCTGCAGCATTTGGAGGCAAATGTTCAAGGGCTGGAGTTTCAAAAAGACTTGGGCTCCTTTCTCCTTCGGCCTCTGGTCAGATTCTCAAAAGAACTTGGTGCCTGTCATGTACTGAAGGGGCTGAGCTTCTGAAAACCTGGTCACTTATTTTAGTGTTTAAATGGGAGCACAGCTCCATTGAAAATCTAGCCCATAGCATGTAGTAACGTTCGTTCATTTTCCCCAAATCCCTGCAATAATAACTGCTACCAAATGCTAGCAGGCCTTTCATCCGAAGAACCTAAAGTGGCTGGCAAACTTTGCCAATGCATATACAGGGATCACCAAAATGCAGCTATTTCTGGGGTGGACCGTGGCAGCTGCCTACAACTACACAATGGTGTAGGAGAGAAAGCAATGACGGTGACTATGCTAATTGTGATGCTGCAGAAAACAATTCAATACACTCCGAATGAATGCCACCACCGGCACTGAAATTTGGCCAGAACATCAGAGCTGACCCTGGAAATCACGTGAAAATTGCCTCAGAGTATTTAATGACCACGGGCGGTCAGGACTTCACTTTTACGCCAGATCAGAGACAAGCACTGAAAAGTGAACTTGTATAGAAATATTTAATTTAGATGGATTCTTGCCCAATGTCTTTACATCAGCACAGCTAAGAACAGAATGGATTTCATAGCCTCCAACCACTGTGGCTCCTTGCAGTTTCCCTCTGTCTGTCCCATCCCACAAGGAAAGACGGAGGCAGCTTTCGTTGTGGCAGTAAGGTCACCTCCAATTTCCGCGAGCCTGCCGGAAAGCTCCGATTGCTACCCAAATCGTGTGTGTGTGTGTGAGAGAGAGAGAGAGAGAGCGCCAGACAAGACTGATAGGAAGACGCCGCCTGACGCAATGGAATGTGTTCTCTATTTCTGCAGAAGCTCAGTTGTGTACACTCAGACACGCGGTGGGATGGAGCGAGGCCAAGATCTGCCCTTCTCCTCTCCAGCTCATGGTTCCAAACATTGTTTGCATGGAAGAACTTCCACGGGAGAAGTCCCATGTGAACTTGTGATCAGATATCCTATGACTTGCGAGCAAACCTGCCTATCTCCCCCTGTGGGAAAGAGCCCCTCAGTACACATTCTCTTATTCCGGTTTGGCCTCTTCCTCGTAAGACTGGCCTGTCTTTTGTGAGCAAGGGAGGGGAGGGATCTTCTGGCCCAACTAAACTGCCGTGCATCATGGTGGGATGGCATTTGTATGGCTTTTTCTTTGAGACCCTAGAATGGAAAGGGCCAGTCCCATCACAGGATTCAGCACAAAGTTCAGTCTCCAACGACCCACCAGCCATCCATGGGCTGGAAAAGTTTGGGAGACCTGAAATCCACATGAAGCCAGGAGGCACTGAACAGCTTTGTCACAGTGTCAACATTTGTGTTCAATGGCCATGAACAACAGTCCATGAAGTTCAGGGCTCCCTTGCACGGCTGCCAATTCTTACGACATCCAGTGGTTTTCTTCTGCCTCCAATGTGTGGTTGCCATGTGAGCACTGCTACTGTGTCCTGCGGGCGTTGGGAGACTCTTGATCTCTCCTGCATTCTGATCGGAGTGGGTTGACACCCACTGAGTTTCGTTTTGTACAAACTCAACCTCAAAACCCAATGCTGAGGAGGCCACAATCTTTCTCACACCAAGCTCCTGCCTCTGGAACCTAGGCATGCCTGAAAAGCAGGCTCTCCAGCACTCTACCCTGGGCTCCATTAAATGTACAAAAAACTCACCAAAAATTGTCTTTTGGTAACAAAACAGTGAGAACATTCACACTACAATGCAACTGTTGTCAGGAAAAACACCTAGTTTTGGTCACAAAAAACCCTCTTTTCTCTTTATTGTCAATGAAGAGCCAGTGTGGACTCTGCTGTTTGTTTTGTCGAGAGAACTGGCTTCCATCAGTATCTCACAATAACTGCCCCGATGGCTCTGCTCAGTGTTTGGTGACCTCTGCTGCCCTGCAGGCATGTGCCCCTCCCCTTTCAAAGCTCCAAGCCAGTGGTCCCCAACCATTTAAGGTTGCCGGGAGCCAGGGGGCATGGCCGTTCATCCGCCGGGCGCCAGAGGGCAGGGCCCCCCCCATAGGTGCGCGCCCAGGGCCGGTGCCCCCTCCAAGGGCTGCGCGCCCAGGGCTGGCGCCACCTCCCCCTCCAAGCACCGCGCGCCTGGGTCTGGCACCCCCCCAAGTGCCACGCGTCTGGGGCCGGCGCTCCCCCCATGCGCCGCATGCCCACAGCACGGTGGCCAATCCGCACCCTCCCGGGGCCGGCGCTCACCGTGAGCCACATGCCCGGGGCCAGGCCAGCCCCGAGCACTTGGCGGGCGTACACAAATGGCGCCCGCGGGCACTGCGTTGGGGACCACTGTTCCTCCAAGAAGTAGCTGACACCTGAGTGAGCTGCTCCTTTTGGGGTACAGACAAATCATTACAATGCTTTTGTTCTGCCCTGCTAGGAACACAATGGCAGGCAGGCTGCTGCTGCAGAGGAGGGCTGGAGAGAGAGCTGTGCTGCTTTGACATTCCTTGTGGCGATCTCAGAGCCACCAAGGAATCACAAGAAGCACAGGGATTAGCTCTGCCTTCCCATAACACTGCACGGTGGGATGCTTACCCACACTGCTTTGCTCTGTCTGTCGACAGGTGCTAGCCATGTGGCCATGAAATGTCAACAATGGGAGGCAAAAAAACTGGTTTGACAGGTTTCCACTTCTGGTGACTTTTGCAATTTGACTGCATTTTTGTCGCCAGACCTTCCCAGTGTAGACATAGCCTTAATCTGTGGACACCAATCCTCCAACCTCTCACCACATACAAAAGCTCTTTATAAATGTTAGATGTTGCCTCCTACCAGAGTTTTACCTTACTGGGCTGATGTTATACGGTATGCAGAATAAAATTACAGTGCTGATTAGTGTACAGAGTTACAGTGGAAAAGCACCTAATCTATTCCTCCTTCAGCCCCAAACCTGTCGGCCATAAAGGCTCAATGAAACATCTGCTTTTTTCCACCATGGACAAAGATGGAAAACTACATAAAGATGCCCACAACCAAGAAACACAAGCTGGCAGGAGGTGTCTTTTCCCCCCCCCTAATTTCCAGGGACTGACTGAATAGCAGTACTGAGGTGGTATTTAATTTAGCTATCCACAACAGAGCTGTGCAAATGTTGGATTTTATGTATTTATGTATTTATTTGGTTTGCTGGTAATACAGAAATTTAAGAAAATGGAGTCAAAACGAAAAAGATTTTTTTAAAATTTTCCGCAGATCACAAAATAAAAAAATACAATTTTGATTTGAACAAGGTTTTCTTCGATGCAGACTGAATTGTTTCCTTTGGAGTTGAGGCATTTTCCACATTTTAAAATTTTTTAAAGAGAAAAAGGAAGGAGATTTCTCAATGAAAGAACATTCTGAACTGAAAGTGTGAATTGTTTTTTTTTTTCTCAATCCTTTTTGGGTTTGGAGGCTGTTTTTATATAGACAGATAATTCAGAGAAGCCCACCAGAATTCGCAAAACATTTTGGTGTTAATGAATCTATAACTTTTCACCAAAACAACGGTCTGGCCCAAACATTTTGCCTGCCTCTAGTTGACACATCAACCCACCTAGTTTCAATGCTTTCTCTCGGTCTTCACCTTGCTCCTTTTTGCTTTGTGGGTGCAACTTAGGGATGGGAGGAGCTGGGTGGATAAAATTAGATTTGAGCAGAGCCAGGATGAAGCATCGTCTTGCAACGCACAGGGCTTGGGAAGGAGGATCTTCTCTTTCCAGCTTTGTCACAAATTCACTCTATCATTTTAAACACAATTTTTACAAGTGACCAATGATTTTAGGAGACTCAATTTGGCGAGAGGGGGGCGAAAGGGCTCAGCCTGGGGCCTCCTCGGCCTGGTTTTTGGAAGCACTAACCACCCACAACTCCCAGTTAAGGTCAGTAGAAAGACCTCCTAAGAAAATCAGGTCCCCTGAGACTTCTCAAGAAAGGCACCCATAATTAGAAGACACTCAAAAATGTGGCTCCCCGGCTTCTTTGCCTCATTTCCTAGTTCCACAAAATGGGAATTCTGCAGCCTACGATGCGACACTAAGAAAAGAAGCGGAAACACCAAGTGACGGTGCGTCTAGATGGCAGGCTTCTTTCGAAAGAAGCTTTTTCGGAAGAGATCTTCCGAAAAAACTTCTTCCGAAAGACAGCGTCCGCACTGCCAAAGCACATCGAAAAAGCGATCTGATTTTTCAAAAGATAGCATCCACCCTGAATGTATGTAGTAATCGCCTTTAAGCCGTGATTACTATGGACGGAGTGGCCAACAGGGCACCGGTGCTTTTTCCAGGAGGCCTCTTCTTTCAAAAAAACTCCCTCTTCCCCGCCCACACGCACCGTTTTCCTAAGGAGCTCTTCCGGAAAAGGCATTCTTCCTCATAGAATGAGGTTTACCAATGTTGGAAAACTCCCTGCGTTCTTTCAATTTTCTTTCAAAAGAACACAACAGCAGTGTGGCCGTAAGTGAAGTTTTTTCGGGAAAACAGCCGTTTTTCCGAAAAAGCCCTGCAGTCTAGACACACCCTGAGTCAAAAGCGAGCTGCCAGGAGAGGCCTGGAGATGCACATTTGCCCGAAGATGCCGTGGCGGTGACAGCCCAGCCCAGCACGGAAGAGTTAACTGCCGTGGGCTTGAGGTGACTCTCTATAAAAGCCAGACAGATCCCACGGGATCTCCGTGCAGCCGCTGGCTAGCGCTGGATTCGCTGATTCAGCAGGAAGCCCGGCAGCACTAGTCCCACCTCTATGTGGCAAAGTTTCCAGGAGGAATATACCAGAATCGCTCTTCCTGCGAACGTTACTAGGGCATCCCGACTCGGGCCCCCTTCCAGCAGTCTACAGGCCCACCGCACTCACACGCTCCCGACTTGCCCGTGGGGGCTCCAAAAAGCTTCCCAAACCCAGGATATTTCCATGCTGCATCCTATTTCTCTCCCCATTGATGCAAGGGACAGCAATCATTCCCCATATAACCTAATATTGCGGGGGGGAGGGGGGCTTGGCTTATTTTTGTGCACTGAGCAGGGGTCTCCGCTGGGTGGCCCACTCAGGTCTCCGAATTGTCCGTAAGTGAGAGACTCTGGCCCTCAGGATCTTAGCCCACTTTCCGTGAGGGCGGAAATAGCCTGGGCTGATTGGTGAAGGCAGGGGCAGGAAGTGTAAGCAAGCAAGAGACTGAGCGACTGGAAAGTGTGAGGAGTGTGACGAGACAGGAAATCACAATGTGAAGGAGAAACAGGGGGAGGGGAAGGAGAGAGAACACGCTGTTCCAAACTTGGCTCTTTCTGAGTCCAGGAGCATCATGGGACAACACACGGGTGTGGGGCGGGAGGCGTGGGGCGGGGGTGGGGAGCAGGGAAGGCATTGAGGCAAACAAGGATTGTGCTGATAAAGCAAATGTGACTCAATCGCACGCTTGTGCAAAGATGTCACAACAGTCCTGAGAAATTACAGGCTCCTATTTCATCCCTCAAGGGCCAGCGCTGTCCTGGCTCTCACAATGTGCTCTGTTCTGCTGTCAGCATCTCTTAGCAAGTGCCCCTAATTTACTGGCTGGGAACCCGTGGTAGCAAGCAGCAATAATAGGGACAGTGTAGTGGGAGCTCTTGGGCCAGCAGAGGGCTGGGTGCGGGGGGGAGGCGGTTTAAATGAGTAAATACGGCGACCCTTTCACATCCGTACCGTACTGACTTGCTGTTGCTCTAATCCAGAGCGGCTCCTATCTAGCTGCCTGGTACATCTTCCTGCTCTGCCCCTTCCCCTACGTCCTCCCGGCCAGGTCTGCATCGCCACAGCCGGGACCTACCGGTTCTCACAGCCAGGAAGGGCTGAGGGGAACACTTAGAAGCTAGCGCGAGTGCCACTGTCCCAGCTTGATCACTGCTTCCCCAAGGCTGCCCGCACTGCCCTGGGGACCTAAGAACATAAGAACGACCATACTGGGTCCGACTGAAGGTCCATCTAGCACAGTATCCTGTCCGCCGACAGTGGCCAATGCCAGATGCCCCAGAGGGAAGGAACACAACAGGTAATCATCATGTGATCCCTCTCCAGTCATCCATTTCCAAACAGAAGATAAGGACACCATTCCTACCCAACCTGGCTAATAGCCATTGATGGAGTTAACCTCCATGGATTTATCTAGCCCTTTTCTGAACCCTGTGTCCTGGTCTTCACAACATCCTGTGGCGAGGAGTTCCACAGGTTGACTGTGTGCTGTGTGAAGAAAAACTTTCTTTTGTTTGTTTTAAACCTGCTACCTATTCATTTCATTTGGTGACCCCTAGTTCTTATGTTATGGGACTTGGGAATAGGGGACGCAGCCTGGCCCAGGCATGGGGAAGGGGGGAATTGGCAGGGGAGTCCCTGAAATGGAGGGGAATGAAAGGGTGACTGGGGGGAGGGAGATGGAGGGACATAAAGAGCACATGCGATGAGCTTAGCTGGCAGAAGCTATAGAAGGTGTAACCTCCCCCAGTCTGGCTCAGGGCCTAGGCCACATGGGACCCCGAGCCTCCAGAGAAGCTGAAAGGCTGGGAGCTGGGCCCAGAGACACTTGTGTTAAGAGCAACAGGCCAAATCCTTCACTCTTAAGCAGTGATGTGCCCCCCCTCCCATCTCAAAGCAGCTGAATACCTCCTCAGTTACCTGCCCATCCCCACAGCTAGGCAGAGCACTGCAATTACCACACATTGTACAAAGGAGGAATAGAGGCACAACAGCTAAATGCCCTGCCCAGAGACGCACAGGATGTCTTCCAGAGAGGGGGCCGACAGCCAAGCGTGCCAAGCCCTTAAACACCAAGTCAATCTCCTCAAATCTCTCCCCGGATTGAAGCTGAATGGTATTACCTCAAGGCATGAATTCTGCCACGCTCTGGGCTATGGTCCTCTGACATCCCACAAAGCATTGTAAACGGCGGGGGGGGGGGGGGGGGTGCACCTGTGTGGGTGTGTTGAAATGCCCACACTGCCCTACAAGATGAGCAGGTGGGGGGCTGTTTACACCAGCACTGATTCTGCTTTCGCACGGCGGTCCCGTGTCCAAGCGATGGGTCGAAAAGGTGTAAATTCCAGATGTCCCATCCAAGATGTGCAGCGAGCGGAGGCAGGGCTGCCGGAACACTTGGCCTATTTGGGGCACCGAGGGCCATTGACTCCAACTGCAAATGTTGTGTTAATAGAAACCACTTTAAGCCGGGGACGATGCTGCCCCTAGTTCCCACCCCTCTGGCTGGGCTGCTCTGCTGGCTATCCCAGGGAGACACCGCATGTTCCAGAACCACTCGCCATGCCCAGTGTTCCACTCCAGGGCCGCCCGAGAGATGGAGCTTTTCCCCCGGGGCACCTTTCCTGCCTCTGCTAAAAGTAGCTGCTTGGGAGGGAGAAAGAAAGGGAGCAGGAAAGCAAATGGGGCCCAGGTAGCCCCGTAACCACTGGTTAATCGATTGCACTGGATCCTGGGCAGGGAGCAGCCCCGCAGTCCACAGGGCTGCCAGCATCTGGACCCATAGGGCTATCGGCCCCCACGTGAGGCTGCCGGGCTCAGGCTGCTGGTCCCTGCATGGAGCTGCTCTTGGGCGCCGGCGAACTCGGTAAGCATCACTTGGTAAGGGCCAGCCGCCCCGTGTGGGAGGGGCTGGCTCCGGCTTCCAGCCCCCCGCCCTCCGTGCAGGGGGTGGTTGCCTCCTGCTCCCAATCCCCCCATGTGGGGAGGCTAGCTCCCGACCCCCGAGGGGTTGTACCAGCCCTCCACCCCCGGTCATGGCGAAGCTTACTGGTTAACCAGTGCCCTGTACACATCCCGAATCCTAAATCCAAACTAGAGCAGGTGGTGTTTGTTGCAATTGCGAAAGGAGAAAGACTGTTCGGTGGAGCGCATTACAAAAGCCCTGCACACCTGACCTACCAAAGAAAGTTGACTCTCTGCTGCATGAAGATTACAGCGTTGATTTAACAAATCAAAGGAAAATTTGGCCCAGACCTTCTGACCTCCTCTCACCCAACCCTCCTCTCAACAGACTCCAGGCCCCCTTTCTGCAAACAGATCCCTTACAGTCACAAAGGGGGCAGGACTGATTGGCCCTCCTGAGCTCTGATAGGGTCATATGAGCTTTCAGCAGCTAGTACAGTGTTAACCCTTTGAACGAACACCTATCCCCGGCCCGGCAGCAAAAATGCTGTCCCTATTCTCTCCCCATACTACCGTAGGGGATTCAAGAGCATCCAGAGGCCAAAGTCTCAGAATATCACAAATATCCACAGCCAGCCAGCTCCTATCTGAACGCCAAAGGTTCCAAAAGTCGTCAGGTTGACCACAACAGCTGACCTATCTCAATGGCGCTCCCAGCCCCATGAGGGGGGGGAGGGGGAAGGGAGGCACGACAGGAATCTAAGCTATTTTTATTAATTGCAGAGATCGGCTGGAGGCACTCGAAGCTGATGGGGAACTGACTAAATTGTATTCACGGCACTCCAGTGAGTTCTCCCCTTACTTCCCTGGCGCGATCTCCCCACTTCCTCAGAGTCGGATTGTCCTGCGGCCAGGCAGCTTTGCTTGTTATTAATATACTGGGGAGGATTTGATGATAATTGAATATTTGCAACCCAGTAGTTCCTTGGAGGCCCCATCCTGTTCCTCACGGTGCCAGGTGCTACCCAGGCCCAGAACAAAGACATCGGTCCAGCCCCTAAGAGCTTATAATTTGCACTCGCAACTTTATGGCAGTGAAGCAAGAATAGCACCCGGCAGCCTCAGCCCACTTCAAGCGATGCACGCGGGCGGCTCTCTGTTGCCAGATGATGAGGGGAGCCCTGCTGGATTCATTAGGGACGACACCAGTGTCGAGTCAAGGCAAGATGGCGTCCCACGTCCTTTACACCTGGTTTGCTAGGAATCCAAATTTGCCCTTGAAGGAGACACGGTCAAATTTGGCGCTAGGCTGGGAGCACCAAAGATGCAGCCAGGGGGAGAGGGGGGGAAGGCGGCTTTACACCTTCTTTGCACCTTCTAGAGGCTAGGTCTTGACGCTGCCCCTGGTGTAACTTAGAGCAGCCCCCAGCTGAGCTAATTTACAGCAGCCTCCCTGAGGCCCTCCAATTTCCCAGCCCCACCTATGTCGAGGCTTGAGAAAGAGGCAGGCTCAGGCCTTACAGCGGCTTTACATTGTGCCTGCACCGGTGTGATTCTCCCCTGACCCATTACTGTGTATTAATGGCTTGTCCCTGCTCCCGGAATAGCACATTAGGGCTGCAGCAGAAGTCAGGGCCTTTTCCACAATCCCAATTCACCACTGTGGTAAAAGAGTGCAACTCTACTCAACTCAATGGTGCTGCACCTGATCCCACCAGGGTTGTTCTCTGGCCCAGTTAGGCTTGTGGGTTAAGACCACTAGGAACTTTTCAGAGCAGCTGCTCACAGCTGATCCCCCCTGCAAAGGAAAGCCTGCAATGTGCATAGAGCCTGGGAGAACAGGCTAACGCTGAATTTCCTGGGGGGAGCTGTTTGAAAACTAGCTATGTAAAATTCCAATTAATTAGCTAATCGAATAGTCGATGCAAATTGCATCGACTATTTGATTAGTCGATAAGGGCACCTCTGTCTTTGAAGTGTAGCAACAGCCCCACGCTTTGAAGCATTCCCTCCTCTCCCCCCGCTGCCTCTTTCTGATAGAGGACGCAAGGAGGGGAAGCGACTAGACGACAAGTGTGACAGACGACTAGTCGTCCACATCCCTAATCGAGACTGGTTTCCAGAAACGTTGGCCCACAACCCCTGGCCAGAGAGAGGCTGTGCGCTGCAGTCTGCATGTGTTAATCCAGATTTTGAGATCATGACGGTCATTGGGCTTTAACTGATCCGACATAGCTGACTTTAGTGCAGGCCACCATGCAGCTGGCCTTTAAAGCCCTGGACAACACCGTTACCTTCCACTGACTTCAAGCCTCAGCCCCCTGTCCCTCTTTAGGACTTTTACTTTTTGATTATACAGGTGACTATTTTTTCCCCTTGGCAATGAAAATCTCTCTCCCCCCTTCTTCACCTCAGCCCTACAGTCGCCTCACCTATGAGTCCCTCATGAACCATCTGAACAGAGAGGGTGTGTCTAGACTACAGGGTTTTGTCGACAAAAAAGGACTTTTGTCGACAAAACTATACCTGCGTCCACACTGCCTTTGAGTTATGTCGACATAACGTCGACAAAACTCAGCAGTTTTGTCGACGTATGTAAACCTCATTCTACGAGGAATAATGGCTTTTGTTGACAGAGTTCTGTCGATAGAAGGCATTATTGCATCTACACTGCCCTTTGCGTCCACACTGTGATGTCGACAAAGCGGTTTGCTTCGTCGACAGAACTGGATGTAGTCTAGACGCTCTTTGTCGACAGAAGCTTTGTCGACAGTATCTGTCGACAAAACTTCTGTCGACAAAACCCTGTAGTCTAGACATACCCAGAGGGCTCATGCTTCCATCAGCCTTCTGAACCTGTCATGGATACTGGGACAGACCAGAGAATTTAGGGAGTGGGCAGGGGTGTTCTGTCCTCAGAGGACAGAGAATCATCGAACACTAGAACTGGAAGGGACCTCGCGAGGTTATCAAGTGCAGTCCCCTGCCCTCATGGCAGAACCAAGCACCACCTACTCATCCCTGATAGATGTCTATCCAACCTGCTCTTAAATATCTCCAAAGATGGAGATTCCACAACCTCCCTAGGCAATTTAATCCAGTGCTTAACCACTCTCACACATAGGAAGTTTTGCCTAATGTCCAACCTAAACCTCCCTTCTTGCAATTTAAGCCTGTTGCTTTTTGTCTTTTTATCCAAGGTTAAGGAGAATATTTTTTTCCCTTCCTCGCTGTAACACTCTTTTAGCTGCTATCATGTCCCCTCTCGGTCTTTTCCTAACTAAACAAACCCAGTTCTTTCACTCTTCCCTCACAGACCATGTTTTCTAGCCCTTTAATCGTTTTTGTGGCTCTTCTCTGGACCCTCTCCAGTTTCTCCACTTCTTTCACCATCTCTTGAATTCTTGAGTGTGTCTCTGAAGGCAGCATTTCTGCTGTAACTATAAAGCACTTAAGGGCTACGAGTTCAAATAAAATACCGGGCGCACAAAGAGAGGAGGCTCTTAAGCATGTGGTTCTTTTGGCCCATGTCCTGGTTAGGGATGTGAACAGGAAAGGGTAATGCTTACCGGCTAACCTGCTGCAAGTGGAGGACTGCTCCAGCCCCGTGGGGGTCAAGAGCCGGCCTTCCTGTGCAGGGGGAGCCAGAAGTGGGAGCAGGGGCCACTCCACCCCCACATGCTGGACTGTTGGCTCCTGCTGCTGCCCCTTCTCTCCTCAGGGGGGCTGTCAGCAGCAGCTAGGAGCCTTGCACAAGGCTGGCCTTACCATGAAGTGAACTGAGTCCCCACCAGACTGTGGGGGGGCCTCTAGGACCCAGAGTGTAGAAAATTGTGTCTGCTTCTGGTGCCTATATATTCTCTCTGCTCTAGATGCACAGAGATGGCGGAGTGCTGTGCTGGAGGAAGGAGGGCACAAGAGACATAACAGGCAGGCAAGAGAAAAGGTGGCATGGGGGCGTCATTTGAGCTCCCCGCCTCAGGTGCCAAAACGTTGTGGGCCGGCCCTGGCCTTGCACACGGGGAGTGGAAGGAGAGTGGGATCCCACTTAATCGGCTAACTGGTTAAACCTAAGGATAACTGATTAAGCGGGATTTTACCTCCCTAGTCCTGGTCTTCTGGGAGAATCGGCAACCTCTGGTCTAATAAAAGCCCAATGCCTGAGATCTCAGGGGAGCACCAACTATTTGAAGCGGGGGGAACCCGATTCCTCTTCCGGAATTACACACTCCCCGTCCCCTTCCCTCTGGGGAATAACACCACCCCGTCCGTGCTCCTCTTTTGGCAAACTGGAGCACGTTCCAGGGCAGGTCACTGGCCTCAGGACTCCCGGGTCCACCCGCCCACCCACTCGCTGCACTGCAGCGGGAGGTCTGGGGAACAGCAAGCCTGAGAACCGGGTGCCTACGTGCTGCAGGAAGAGGCCAGACAAGATAGCGAAGGCGGCTGCCAAATCCAGTTCCCCTTCGCTCCCCCTGCAAGCGAGACAGCGTGCTCCTTTTAAAGAGACAGGACCCGATGTGCTGTTCCCGTGAACCCGCCGAATTCGGGGACATTCTGTACGAGGGAGAGCAGGATCTGGACGCCTGGCCTCCCTCGGCAAATCACCCGTGACCAAGCTCCCTGTGGCTAACGAAAAGAGGTCACGTGGCTACCGACCACTCTCTCCCAATTGCTCCTGTGCTGTCGTTGTTGCTCAGTCACTCTGCCGCTTTTGGTCACTGGCCCCTCCCAAACGCTAAACCCGGGGGCGGTTTGGAACTCCCATAAGCCCCTGGGGAGCCTGCGACCGCCTGCAAGCGAATGACGGTCTGTTTGGATGTGGCCTCAGGGCTTCCCTGCCTGGATTGGTTCCCGGCCTAATTAGGATGCTCCCAAGCCCAGTCCGATAACCTCCATAATTCCAATCCAGAGAGGTCCGGGCAGTGGCCGGAGGACTCCAGCGTTCCAGGCATTCAGGGAGGCCTCTGGAGAGATAGAGAGCTCTGGGGCGGCAAAGGGAAGGATCCGTCCAAAATAAAAATGTTTGTTGATCCCCCCCCCACCTCCTCTTCCCTGATGAAATAGCCATTAACCCCTTCTGTGCCATGGACTCACACTTCACCTTGCCTCCTGCAATCACCCGGCCCTGCCCTGCAAGAAGAACCCAGTTTGGCAGCCCCGGAGCAAGGCTCAAAGTGCAGCGGCAGTGGAAGAAGGAAGGGATTTCTCTCACTGTCTCTAGCATCCCTTCCGGGGGGTCTCATTTCAGCCTCTTCCCTTCCTACCACTTCCCGGGTTTAGGCACTGACAGATCAGCATTTGCTACCGGGTAATTTACAAAATGTGAAGGGACTCCGGTGAAAGGCGGGACCTCTCTCGTGGGGGCATGTGCAAACCACGGGACGGAGTGTGGTAAATTGTGGAGAGGATGAAGGACTCTAGCACCTAGTGCCACTCAGTTACCAAGTTCCAAAGCTGAATCTCAGACCAACTAGCAGCCCAGAGAACTCCCTCATCACACAGCTACAGCTGTTCACAGCAGCTTAGCACAATGGCAGTGGCATTTACTTTAGAAGGCATCCCTTACAAGAGGGGGATGCCATGTGTTGTGCTCATTGGCAAAGAAGGAAACTGAGGCAGAGAGAGAAGTGACTCTGCCAAAGTGACAGAACTGGAATTAGGACCCAGAGCTTTTTATCTGCCATTCTGTGCTCTAACATCAGACCACACTACCCCTGAGTGTTTCCACTACACCAGCCCAGCAAGCCATGACGGATGCCCCTTTCCCGCCCCAAGCATGGAATTATTATTAGCATTATTCACATTTTTTTTCTTTCCGGAAAGCCAAAGCAAACCACAAACACTTCAGGAATGAGGACGCTACCCAAGGGGGGTAAAGTAGCCCACCAGCCAGCAAATGACCTAAAAATACAGTGCAGGAAACGTTTTGAACTCAAGCATGCCGGGAAAGCTAGACAAGCGTATGGAGCGTGCCAATTGCCACTGTACGGTTCAGACAGAAAAGACAAGACACCTCCTCAGTCAGCTTTGTGGCTCAGCTGAGAGAGACACACAGATCATTGTCAACCTGAGCTGCTTGGCTGGCTGATTTCAACCAGACTCCCCCCTCGTGCCATTTCCCCACCAGCATGACTCAGAGGTGAGCCAGGCCCTGGATGTGTTGCGGTACATTACAAAATGTCAGTAACCCGAGAATGACACGAACAAAAGGAACCGGAAGACAACTGCCGAGGGGACACCTAAAAACTGACTAAGTGAAAGCCAACCACCCCATCATTTTTGGTTTCTACGATGTCTTTCTCTATTAGTCCTGAGACGAATGCAGCTAACAAGCACAATTGCCATGGTATCTCACCCACACCTTCCCGCTGATTTCCTCCAAGACGAGCAGGGTGGAACAACAGGAGCAGAAGTCCAGTCACCGTACGACCCCTTGCCGAAACAGCCACTAGCTTCTTTTTCCCATTTCCTCCCATAACAAACCAGGCTTGGGATGTCCCCTCTCCAGGGACGGAGTGGTGGCTGAGTGAAAGGAATGGGTGCTGTCCCCGGGGCAGGTTCTGAACAGGGTCCTGACAGACACCGGAGAAGGAAAACTGCCACTAAAGGCATCTTGAACATTCTCAGGAAATGACCTAGAACCAACAATGCTCTTGATCCCTCGGGACCCTCCATCCATGAACGATACTGGTGGGCATGTTCAGGGCATTCCATGGTCTCTATCATTCCAAGAATAAGCAAGAATAAGACATTAGGGGGTGTGCAAGACATGAGAACGGTAATGGGATAATCATTAGGGTTTGGCTTTCACACCACAAGCTCTCCAGACTTAGGGTACGTCTACTCTGCAAGCTTATTTAGGAAAAAGCTATTCTGGAAGCTATCTTCTGGAAGAGCTTGTTTCGAACTAGAACGTCCACAATACAGGGAAGCCTCCAAATTAGTCCAAGGCAGGCTCCCTTAATGTGGACGTGCTGTCTCGATTTGGAGCCCCAGGAGGCACTGGGGAGGAATAACTTTAAATGGCTCTGGGGAGGAGCTATTTTCACATAGCAGCAGTGGAGCGTTTACACACCCTCTTCTGAGAGAGCTTTTTCGGACAAGGCGTTATTCCTTGTGGAATGAGGTTTACCAACGTCGGAAAAAGCCCTTGGTTATTTCGATTTTCTTTCAAAATAACGCATTTGTGGTGTGGACATTAGTATTGTTTTTCCGGAATAACGGCCATTATTCCGGAATAACACTCTTTAGAGCTGTGGTCACCAACCAGTAGATCGCGATCTACCGGTAGATCTCAGGGGCTCTAAGAGTAGCTCTTGAGCCCTCTCTGAACTGCGCACCTGCGCAGTACATTTACATTAGATTTCCTTATGTAATGTAGGCGGGGCTTCAAGGAAGGGGCGGGGCAGTAGATCTTCACCTGTTCTGAGACTTAAAAAGTGATCTTGCGTGTAAAAAGGTTGGAGACCACTGCTTTAGAGTATATTCCTGGTATGTCAGTCTCCAATATGAACAAAAGTGGTTCCTCCTAGACATTCAGCAACCACTCATGGACAGATGGGCGTTAGAAGAACCTGGTTCTGTCCACAAAAAGAATGTACGTTTGACTCTGTTAAATTAAAAATCTCCACCGAGACAGCCAGCAGGTTGGTTGTGCAATGGTCATCACTATAAGAAGCTACATAAATAGGATGGGGAGCCAGATGGTTAATAGACCAATGTGGTGTGCAGTCGGCACGCACCTCGCTTCATGTACCTTGGCTTTACATGCATGAAATACCCGGAGGAAAAAACGATGTGGCCAGAAACTAGCAGAATCTGGTAACCGTGTGTGTCATCAGCAGCAAACAAAGGGTACGTCTAGACTACAGGCTTTTGCCGACAAAGCTTCTGTCGACAAAGAGCGTCTAGACTACATCCAGTTCTGTCGACAAAGCAAGCCGCTTTGTCGACCTGAGAGTGTAGACATAAAGGACAGTGTAGATGCAATAACACCTTCTGTCAACAGAACTCTGTCGACAGAAGGCGTTATTCCTCATAGAATGAGGTTTACCACCATCAACAAAACTGCAGAGCTCTGTCGACATTACGTCGACAGAACTCGGCGGTAGTGTAGACGCACGTATAGTTTTGTCGACAAAAGTCCAGTTTTGTCGACAAAACCCTGTAGTCTAGATACACCCAAAATGTCTCATGGGCCACACAGACGCCCGATAAGCAGCATGTTGCCCACGGGCCGTAGGTTATCCACCCCTGGACTAGAGAGTAACTCGGAGAAGAGTCTGGCTCAGAGACTCAATAATATTGTGGCAGCGTGACGGTGTTGGGCTAGTCTGATCTTCGAAGCAATAATGCTGGGAGCCCAAGAAAAGCCTGAAAGAGGATGTGAGACTGGCGATCAGACGTTGAATGTTTGTGGTTTGATCTCAGTGCCGTTATGGGGAGCGAAAAGGAGAATAAATGCTCAAGAAAGGGAACATTGAGCTTTCTCCTCCTTTCACACCTGGTTTACACCACGAGACAGAGCCGCAAACATTCGCAGCCTTTCCATAATTTCAGTGGGCCAGGAGTGAAAACGAATAACCACTACAGATGTGCTGAGAGGGGACACTCACTACTACAGAACTACCCTCCTTTTCAGTATGAGTTGGACTCCCTGGTCTGGCAGCCTCGGGACCTGACTGGAGTTTGCCAAATGGGGAGGGGGTCAATTCCAACCTCCCCGCTGCCAGATGCCAGGCTCCCCACCTGGCTGTCAGCCCCACGCCCAGGCTCTCCGTATGGCTGCTGACCCCGCTGCTGGGTCAGGGCACAGGGCTCCCCTCCCAGTCCTGACTGGACTCCCTGCCCCTGGGCTGCCAGACTGGCTCCATGCCCTGTCCAGCTCTACTCCTGGCTCCTACCCTGGCTCCCGGCCCATGCCAGGCTCCCAGCTGCACTCCCAGCCCTGGCCAAACCCCCAACCACCGGCCCCTCTACAGTGAGACTCCCACCCTGCTGCAGCATGGATGTTCCTGGACCAGCGAGTCCTGGACTAGTGAGGTTACACCTGGAATGGTACCTGTAATTTGCACTGGGGAGAGCAGCGAATGGGACTCCTCACTACAGCAGTGCAAAAGGGATCAAAACACTAGGGCCTGGGCCAGCGTTTTGCTCTCCAACTGGGGTATCTCAGCATAATCCTATTAAAGTCAAGGGAGGTGTATTGCTTCACACCGACTGAGGAGCCTTTTGCTTTCTACCATTGAAATGACACCGAGGCAAATGCAACCTCCAGCTGCCACGCAAACCTGCACCTCCGCGGTCCCCCTGCTTCTGCCGTCTGCGGTCCAAAACGGCCTGCAAGATGGCAGCCGGGGGGGTCGTCAAGCACCAGACCCGCAGTGGAAATGCCAGGTGCAATCCTGGCACTTCTGCCCCTCCCCTGCAGGCTTCCCGGAGGAAGACTGGTCCTTTTCTGCAGACCAAGAGATGAGCCGTTTCATTACTAAGCCTCGGCTTCTCCTCGCATGTCTGATTACGATCTTGCTACTTGGATCCGTGCTCGTGTTACACGGGCGTCGCACGTCTAGGTTCCTGTCTCTTTAATTCCTGCCTGATCTGTTCTGCCATGTAAATCACGGCATCTCTTTCCTTCCTCAGATTGCATCCTGAAAATAAACGCAGGTAGGTGAGTCAGGGAAATCACATGGGAAAACTGTTGCCACCTCTTGTGTACACAAGTCCTTAACAACATAAGAACGGCCAGACAAGGTCAGACCAAAGGTCCATCCAGCCCAGTATCCTGTCTGCCGGCAGTGGCCAATGCCAGGTACCCCAGAGGAAGTGAATCCAACAGCTAATGATCAAGCAATCTCTCGCCTGCCATCCATCCATCCATCTCCATCACTGACAAACAGAGGCTAGGGACACCAGTCCTTACCCATCCTGGCTAATAGCCATTAATGGACTTAACTTTCATGAATTTATCCAGTTCTTTTTTAAACCCTGTTACAATACTAGCCTTCACAACCTCCTTAGGCAAGGAGTTCCACAGGTTGACTGTGTGCTGTGTGAAGAGAACTTCCTTTTGTTTGTTTTAAACCCCTGAGCCCTGTGACTGGGTCTTTGCCAAAAAAGTGGATGGAAAAGCTTCCCCTGACTTCAATGAACTTTGAGTCAGGCTCCAGGAGGGTGTATTTTTCAATCTGCCTTCCTCAGCGGACAGGTTATTCCGCGTTCGCAACAGGCTGGGTCTTCACTTGGCCTTTACTGGGGCAAAGAGTACGTAAAGGGCTGTGCGAACTCTTAACAGAGAATCATTTGACCTTGTGTTATGGAACGTGACTCTAATTACAGCCCAGCATAAAGCGAGAAGATTTCCCCTCTCCCCCATCATTCGCACCATATCCCTGTGGCAACTACTTGTATCAGAGAAATATTTAGTCATTTTTAACCATTCTGCTGGTGGCTTGGCTCCCTGATACAGTTATATTGGCGTCTCTTCCTCTTTGCAGCTGCTTTTAATAGAAAGAGGAGCAAAATTGTCCGGTAGGTAGGGGCCTGGATGGGGAGTCAAGAGATCTAGGTCCTGTTCCCAGCTATATTGTGTAATCTTGGGAATTTCATTCCACTTCCCTGTTTCTGATTCTCCTCCCACACTTTGTCTGTCTTGGTGGTAAGGTCCAGGCTAACCATATGTTCATCACCAAGCATAATGGGGCCAGTGGAGACTACTGAGACGATGCCAATACAGTTTGAATCTCGCTAGTCCAGCACCCTTGGGACCTGGCCGGTGCCAAACCAGGGAATTTCCCGAACCATGGGAGGTCAATATTGTCTAGTAGCATGACCCACTGCTTGCTGGGCTCTTAGAAGACATTTAGGGATCAATTAGAGCTAAATAATGGCACAGAACACTGAGAGCCAGGACAGGGGGCTGTAGGCAAACTCTATGGGACCGTGGGAAACTTGGCCACACCCATGAAAAGTGGCCATCCAGTTAACTTAAAATCATGCCAGACCACGGATGTTGCCAGACCAAAGAGTGCCGGACTAGACAGACGCAACCTGTAATAAGAAGGCATTTACAAGCATCCAGATTCTTCTCAATGGCAAGTTGGGGAGAAGAGCAAGCAGCAGAGAGGGTGGAAACAGCACTGTTCAGTTGCAGAGTGAGAGGTTTGGGTTGGGCCTTAGGAAAATCTTCCTAACTGTCGGGGGGAGGCTAAGGATCGAGGGTCCCATTTCCAAAAGTGCCTACGTCCTATTTTCAAAAGCGCCCAGGTGAGTTGCGCCTCCCCCCTGTCATTGGGGACAGAGCAGAGGAGAGAACCTGGAACTCTTGAGGCCCAGAGCCGAGCCTCAATCACACGGTGACCCTTCCTCTGCACTTTCGATTTAAGCTCACCTCTGCTGTAAGTAAAACTGCAGCTACACGTTACTGTGACAGCTTGCCCGTCGTGTCCCTGAAGTCGATGGAGCCCAGAGACAGCCGGCCCTTCCCTTTACTGTATAGCAGGGGTGGGGAACCTAAGCCCCAGAGGCCGGATGCGACCCCCGGCTTACCAGGATCCAGCCCCTGAAGCTCAGGGCTTCTCCCCTAGCATTGGGGAGCCCACACTGGCACTCCAGTCCCCCCCCCACCTTTCCCCGTGGGGCTGGGGTACACAAAACTACTAACTTGGGCCCCCCTAGGCACTGGTGTGTGAGGGGAATGTGCGGGGAGTGTCTTCTCAGCCAGGGAAATCATTGAGGGGCCTTTTTTTTTTTTTTTTTTGCTTCTCGCTTGTGTGCGTCCCCCGACTGATTTTTCTGTGGGTCAGCAGCTCCCAACCCAAAGAAAGCTCCCCGCCCCAGTGGTCCGGCCTCAGAGCTGTGCTGTGTCTTTAAGAGGCAAGGAGGTACAGGTCTACAGTTAGTTTGCCAGGGTCACGTGTTTCGCAGCTGCCACCAGGCAGCAATTTATAAGGCCCTGAAGTTCATCAGAGGGAAAAGTACTTTCCCGGAGTCCTTTCCCCCCCCGCCCACCCCTTCCCTCCTCAGCAGCACAGCTCCTCATGGCCAACGCCGTCCTGAAAACCAACCGAGCCGTTCATCATCCCAATGGTTCCCCCACTGCCGCTCCCGGGCACTCCCTTCGTTTGCATGCTAAGAAAACATCCTCTCCCTTCCTCAAGTCGCTGACCCACCAAACAGCAGCCCATCAATAAGGGGGCAGCTCCAATTTAGCTACTTCTTGAACTGTGGTTGTCCGGTAAGTACGCCTCCCCGCCCCGCTCTTCACACCCAGTCCCCATGGCCAAAATAAACCGCATACACAAAACAGACCTTCCCTCCCCCACACCGCCGCCACTCCACTCCCTTTACACTGTCCTGCCGGGAGGTTCAAAAGTTCACGATTTTCACATTTCCCTACCGTTATTTCAGGAAATGGACGGAGAAAGGAAAGAATATGCTGCCTCAAAAAAAAAAAGAAGTAATTCCGAGATGGAACTTTGTTCAGCGAGTCTGCAGCTTGGCAAACTGGACTCAGCGTGGCTTTGAGACAGAAAGTACCTCAGCCATTCAGCCCTGACTCCTGAAATGTACGAGGCTTGACTCTGATCGCTTTGTGCCATTTTTATAGCGGTTTGGCACCATTGACATGGGTGTGACTGGCATCAGAATCAGGCCTGAGGTTCTCTTGCTAGCACTCGGAAAGAGGAACAGCAAAAAAGCATAAATATATTGTAATGAGAGTTTTGCCTTTGTCTGTCTGGGAGTGAGTCTAAATGTAGTCAAATCTCCCCCCGTCAAAGCATGACTTTTGTCTAATAATAGAGACTCTTGCTCCAGTCATCTGAAGAAGTGAGTTGTGCCCAGGAAAGCTCACGATACCGTACATATATTTTTGTTAGTCTTTAAGGGTATGTCTACACTGCCACCCTAGTTCGAACTAGGCTAATGTAGGCATTCGAACTTGCAAATGAAGCCTGGGATTTAAATATCCCGGGCTTTATTTGCATGTTCCTAGGTGCCGCCATTTTTAAATGCTCCATAGTTCGAACTCCCTGCCCGCGGCTACACCCGGCACGGACTAGGTAGTTCGAATTAAAGCTTATAATTCAAACTACCGTTACTCCTCCTGCAATGAGGTTTACCAGCTAATTTGATTTAGGGGCTTTAAATCAGAATCCTGTTTCACTGCCGCATGTAGACGTGGGCAGTTACTTCGGGCTAGTCAATTTCTAAAATGGCGACCGGCCGGGAACATGCAAATCAAGCACGGGATATTTAAATCCCGGGCTTGATTTGCAATTTCGGTCACCCTCATTAGCCTCCCTAGATTGATCTCCGGGGCTAGTGTAGATGTACCCTAATAGACATTACGTCTCTATAATTTTATCCAAAAACAGGCAGGCAGGCAGAGAGAGAGAGCTCAATCCAACACAAAACCAATCTCCCTTGAATGTTGGAAGACTTTTGATGCCATTTCAGTTGTTGTGCCAAGCTCCTATCTCAGATAAGGTTCACATTAGTTTGAGTCAGGATCCGAATTTTCTGGTTGACTCCATTTCTATACAGGGCAACACCAAACTGTTGGATTTCAATGCTCCAATATTTCAGAGAAGTTAGGGTCTGGAACAAGTTGAAGCATCGATCACAGTGTGCAAAATTTGGATATTTCAGGATCTTCCCATCCCAGAGATTCATTCAAACAATTTCTTCTACTTCGCTCTGTAGAGTTTCCCCCCTTTCCTCTAGGAATTTAAAAGTGACTTTCAAAGCTGCTGAGTCGCACTTAGTTTGACATGCAAACTACAGACTTGGCAGCGTCTTACTGAAGATTCATGGGAAAGAACCATAAAATGACCCAAACTTTTCACTAACCCGAACTCGGGTTTGTTACAAAATATAAAAGCAGGCAATTTTCATGTGGTTTGGGGGATTTTCTTACAACCATTTTGTGTAGCCGAATTACGGAGAGGTTGAAGATGAACTACACTATGATGCGTCTCTGAGAGCAAGGAACGAATATGCTAGAGCATATTAAATTGACAGATAGGTAGCTTTTATTGGAAGCCATCTCACTAGCCTATAGATTTGCATGGGACTAGCACATTGGAAGTGCCCTGTTTAAAATGCACTGGCTCTTCTATAAACTTTGGAATGGACGCCTTCACTTCAGATAAAAAGAAAGGATATTTCTAAGACATTTACGTTTGCAGAAAAATGGAAAACCCTGGAGAAGACAATCCCTGTAAGTAGAGCTTTTTGGCACAGTGATTTTCATTCCTTTTGGCCCAATGTAGTGGTAACTATTTGCAACCTGGGGAGACAATTGAGTGAAGTGCTGATCATGGAAACTCGTTCATGTTCAGGAAGTCCCTAGTAAGACTTGTGGTTTGTTTGCTCCATGTCCCTATTCTCTTCTTTGGGCTGCACATCATCTCTCGTAATGCACCACAGCCATGGGACTGCTATGATACACCTCCTCCCCTCCTCAAGACAGGATTCTGTAGTGCATCATGGGAGATGTAGTCTGACCAGGGAACCCAGGCTATAAAGGAAACTACCACTTCTACGAGACACCGCCATGGCATTTTCAAATTGTAATATTTCAGTTGTCAGCCAAAATATTTCAGGTTTTGATTTCTGACCTCCCCCCTCCAAAATCAAAATCTTCCAAAGGAAGGAAAAAACTCCAGTTTTAGTGCCCAGTTTCTAATGCTGAAACCTCTGCCTGTTGGGAGCAAACTGAAAATTGTGTGCCCATAGGCGTAACCACTCCAGAAGGGACGGAGGGGAGAAAAGGGGCAAAAGAGAAAGTGGAGAAGCCCTGGCGTCTCTTAGGCTACGTCTACACTGCAACGCTATTTCAGGATACGAGAGTATCCCAAAATAGCTATCCCATGTCTTCACAGCAAGCCCGTTATTTTGGGCTGGTTATTCTGACGTCCCTGTAAACCTCATTCTACAAGAAGTAATGGACGTTTTGGAATAGCAGGTTATTTTGACATTTGGCACTGTGTAGACAGTGCTCAGTGATGAAAGAAGCTATTTTGAAATATCATTGAAATAAGATACACAATTTGCATAGCTCAAATTGCATACCTTATTTGGAGTTCCAGTGCAGTGTAGACACACCCATACAGAGGGAACCTGAACCAAAGGGAACAATGCTAGGGCAGGGGGTTAAATTATTATGGAGATTGCCTATCTCCTAGAATTGGAAGGGATGTTGAAAGGTCATCAAGTCCAGTCCCCTGCTTTCTCAGCAGGACCAAGTACTAACCCTGATGAATTTTTGCCCCAAATGGCCTCCACAAGGATTGAACTCACAACCCTGAGTTTAGTAGGCCAATGCTCAAACCACTGAGCTATCCCTCCCCCCAATGGGTTTTGAAGTGTTCCGGGCTGGGTGAATTCTGCTTTCATGTAAGTCAGATTTACCACCAAAATCCACAGGAGAAGAGTTAGGTCAGTGCAGCGTGATTTTGAAAACCTGGCCTAGAATTCTCCCTCCTGTGCTGTGTTCTAATGACATGAGTCATGATACAACCATCCCCATTGATAATCATCACCCCAAATGGGTCGTGGGAAGCCCTCAAGCCAGAGTATTTTATTCCTTCCAAGCATAAAGTGTCCACAAAAAGAGCAATATTTGTCCAATTCCTCTGATGCACGTTGCAGTTTTCCTGCTTCAGTTCTCTGGAAGCTATTCTACTTGACAAAGCTGCACTTAACAAAACCAGCACCTAAGGCTTCTTTCATAGCACTTGCCCTTGGCTATTGAGGGCCGGTAGGTGCACAGCCCTCGCGACCAGGTTGGGCCGCGATCCTATAGCCTGCCCTGGAAAGCATCAGCAAGGAACTGTGCCCAGAGGCGGCCAGCGTGGCGCATGATGGAACTGGAAACTTGCTGCCAATCCCTCCTCCGAGCCATGACTTCAAGATGGACCTGCAAGTCTGGGGGTCTTCAGAGATGGGCCCGTTTTACAGAATGGTCTGGATTTACACTCCATAGAGTTAAAAGTGGCGGTTCGGGCCTACAGTGTCTGGTCAGGTTTCTGCCTGCAGTGGCAGCATATGGGGGGTGCATACAGGGTCACATGCGCCCTCAAGCGGGAGGGGCCAGCCAGTAGTTGGCCAGAGGACCTGCACCGGTAGCAGGAGTCTGTGCCATTCAGCCCCCCTCCCCTCGCCAGGAGTGGGGAAGGCGCAGATTGGGAAGCTCCCCGGCCGTGCTGCTCTGGGGAGTGCTGGAAAGAGGTGGGCAGGGATGGAGCAAAGGTGAGGCCGGTACCCCCCCTCCTTCCCATCACCAGTCGCCACTGTCTGCCTGTACTGCAAGTTCTTACACCAGTAATGGGCAACCTAGGCCACTGCGTGGGCCTCATCAGTGTCCCTCCATCACCTCAGGGGGTCGCAGGATTGTCATAACCAAGACAGTCTCCCGGGACAGGGCAGTGTTGCTCACTGCGCTTGCGTCCCTAGAATTGGCGGGATTTGCCGACGGAACCGGAGCAGCGCTGTGATTGGCTGCAGAGGGAGCGCTGTGATTGGCTGCAGCGCTGTGATTGGCCGCAGAGGGAGCGCTGTGATTGGCTGGAGAGGGAGTTCCCGGCTCTCCCAGTCAGTCTTGTGAGCCACCAGCCTGCACCTCGCTGCACGTGCCCTGGCTTTACGGGCGTGTCGCTTTAGGAAAGGAACTGTGTGGAAAGCAACCCATCGGAATCAAACAAAACATCTGGGCTATGTCTAGACTGCAGGCCTCTTTCGAAAGATCGCGTCTAGACTGCAGGCGGATCTTTCGAAAGAGAAATCCGCTTTTTCGAAAGAGAGCACCCAGCGAGTCTGGATGCTCTCTTTCGAAGACGGCCTCTTTACATTGAAGAACGCCTTCTTTCGAAAGAGGAACTTTTGAAAGAAGACGTTCTTCCTCGTGAAATGAGGTTTACCGCCATCGAAAAAAAAGCCGCGTTCTTTCGAAATAATTTCGAAAGAACGCGGCTTGAGTCTGGACGCAGGGGAAGTTTTTTCGGGAAAAGGCTACTTTTCCCGAAAAAACCCCTGAGTCTGGACACGGCCCTGGTGGGCCCTGTGTAGAGCCCCGCTGGGCTGCATGCAGCTCCAGGCCTGCAGACTGCCCCACACTGTCCTGCGTTGCTGGGAATGGGAACGCAGGACAGTGGGTTCTTATATTCCAAATGGAGACAGTGGACCCGATAACAGTCCCTTGCGTGTGTCCGTCCACACAGGCACTTCTACACCTATTTGGCCACAACCGACACTTGAGGTCTGAAATGTGGGTTTCTGTTCATGCAAATACGCGCACTTGCAAATGTTGCTGGCATGATTAAGAAGGCCCGTTGAAAATTAGCACCATCAGCCTCGCGGTTATTGATTTCCTTGAAGGAATGTGATTCTCACTGATTAGTTCTCTCCATGTATCAATGACCCTGTTGGCTTGGTGTTAACCCCTTGCACTTATGCTTGAAAAATGCGCCGTGTTTGGCGTTTCAAGGGTCCCTTGCGTCTTTGCATAAGAGAACGCATCTCCCAGTGAAACAGCTTTCAGGAAGTGACAACGGGCGTCTGAATTCCGTGAGCGTGCAAAGACGGCAAATTGGTTAAGCAGACATTAGCATCACTTAAAATGATTGCCTCCCACCTCGCTCCGAGGCGCGGCATGGCGGGTGTTCTTCTGCTCCCATAACCCTCTGGCCCTATTCAGGTAACAGCAAGCGGAAAGAAACAAAGGCAAATCAATAGCTGCCTTTTCACACCCCCTCTTCAGGCTCTGGCACGCTGTCGGCAAGAGGGACAGAGCTGTGAAGGGGCAGTCCAAGGGACGTGCCGTTGACAGCAGAGACTGAGACACTGGGCATTTTGAGAGAGCTCAAGCCACCAGGCATGTCATCCGAATGAAATCGCATCAGGAACAAAAGCATAGGAGACAGAGAAGAGTCATGCGACAGCAAATGGTGATTCTATTTGGGGCTCAATTAATTAGCAAAATCAGAGCTTCCAAGGAAGTGTATAGTAATTACAGACCTGTGCCGGGTACGTGGGAATACAAACACAGCAAGGATGTCTCTGCAAGTAGGGGAGTTAAATAACGGTGAGTAAGCTAATCAAGTAGTCGATGGAATGTCCATCGACTACTCGATTAGTCAATAAAAGGGTTTGCTGCAGCTCTGCTTTTTGAGAGCCACCAGGCCCTTACTACATTTAAAAGGCAGAGCCACAGCGGTCTGGGACCGGGCACAAGGTGGGACAGTGGGACAGCTGAGTCTTCTAGCTCTGCCTTTTAACTGTAGAGTCCCCCCATTGCAGCTCTGCCTCCCCTGCCTCCCGGCCATGGCACTGCTCCCCCCAGCACCGGCTCCTGCTCCCCCTTCGCTGCCTCTGATGTAGAGAACCATGTTCTCTATTACTTCCACTGCTGATTAGTGATGTGAGCAACTAGTCGACTATCAGAGAGAAGCAGAGAGAGAGACTGTATCAGAGAGAGGCAGCAAAGGGGGTGGAGCAGGAGTCGGCGCCGAGGGGATCTGGTAAAGCTGGTTCCCCTCTCCCCTGTTGCTAAGAACAGGTTAGATAGACATCTGTCAGGGATGGTGTAGACGGAGCTTGATCCTGCCTTGAGGGCAGGGGGCTGGACTCGATGACCTCTCGAGGTCCCTTCCAGTCCTATGATTCTATGATTCTATGATTCTATGATTCTATGGGTGTGTCTAGACTACATGGCTCCGTCGACGGAGCCATGTAGATGAGGCAGGACGACAAAGGGAAATGAAGCGGCGATTTAAATAATCACCGCGTCATTGAAATCAAAATGGCTGCCATGCTGTGCCAATCAGCTGTTTGTCAGCACAGCGCGGCAGTGTAGACGGGGATCTGCCGACCCCAGATCCCTTCGTCGGCAGATCCTGTAAGCCTCGTCTAGACTGCCACGCTGTGCCGACAAACGGCTGATCGGCACAGCGCGGCGGACATTTTTATTTAAATGAAGCGGCAATTATTTAAATCGTTGCTTCATTTCCCTTTGTCGAGTAAACTAATTTACATGGCTCTGTCCATGGAGCCACGTAGTCTAGACATACCCTATGAGAGGCAGCAAGGGGGAGACAGGAGCCGGTGCTGGGGAAGCCGGCTTAAAAGCTGGTTCCCCCAACACTGTCTCCTGGGTGCTGGCTGCCTTCCTCCCGCCCCCTCTGCCTCTATCAGAAGCAGCAACGGGGGGATGGGGACGCTGCTGCAAAGCAGCCACTGTCCACAGGGGTCCCAGTGGGGAGCTGTCCCCTATCAACCTCTCCCCCGCGCCCGCGACCAGGGGCTGTTGCCGCCAAGCAACCCCTGTTCGCAGCAGCCGGGGCTGTCCACAGACGGGCTGCTGGACTCAGCAGGATTCAGGACTGAGCAGTCCCAGCTTATGCTGATTGCTGCGCCTCTGCATTTTAAATGGAGGAAGAGCCCAGTGGCTCTTGTTACATTTAAATTGCAGAGCCGCAGCACGGGTGGCTCTGGAGCCGGCATGAGCTGGAACTGCTCAGTCCCGGCTCGAGTCAGCTTCTCCGGAGCTACCCACTGCAGCTCTGCAGAGGGGCTTATCGACTAATCGTATAGTCAATGCAAATTGTATCAACTATACAATTAGCCAAATAACCATATTTTAACATCCTCACTGCTGATGTAGAGGCAGCGGGGGTGGGGGCTGATTAGTCGAGTACTGATTCGACTACCCGATAAGCCTACGTCCCACCCCGCTCAGTCTCTCTGTCTCAATTTCTGTGCCTTTCAAAAGCCACCACTGCCATCAAACCGAAGCCCTAGACCTAAGAAAAACTGGGACCCATTTCATACAGCTTCACGGTTACATTGCCAGCAAGCTGAAATGTGGTGGCCTTTAATGCAAGACCGGGAGAAAACGGGTGGTCTCCGAGAAATTTTTGCCTTGAGTTTTTGGGGTTGTTCAAACCATGACTCCAGAGTCAAGCCCTCCCAAACTGAAAACAGATCTGTGCCAATATTGCAGAAACTCCAAGTGCATGATAAAAACTTTGTGAGCACATCTCTATTGGTGAGGAAGAGGGAAAGGGTTGGATTTTTTTTCTCTCCCTCCTTATGTCTATCCTGACACCACAAAGTGCAACTTCCTAAAACAAAATTCTTCAGTACACAAAGGCTAAGTCTACACTGGCATGATTTTCCGAAAATGCTTTCAACGGAAAAGTTTTCCGTTAAAAGCATTTTCGGAAAAATGGCGTCTAGATTGGCAGGATGCTTTTCTGCAAAAGCACTTTTTGCAGAAAAGCGTCCGTGGCCAATCTAGACGCGGTTTTACGCAAAAAAGCCCCGATCGCCATTTTCACGATCGGGGCTTTTTTGCAGAAAACAGTACTATGCTGTCTACACTGGCCCTTTTGTGCAAAAGTCTTTCGGAAAAAGACTTTTGCCTGAATGGGAGCAGCATAGTATTTCCGGAAAAGCACTGATGATTTTACAGGAGATCGTCAGTGCTTTTCTGAAAATTCAAGCGGCCAGTGTAGACAGCTGGCAAGTTTTTCCGCAAAATCATCTGATTTTGCAGAAAAACTTGCCAGTCTAGACACAGCCAAAATGTATTTTGTAGGCTGCCCAGCCAAAACTAAGGGTTTGCAGTCTGCTGTGAAGACCAGGACTTTAACAGGGTTCAAAAAAGAGCTGGATAGATTCATGGAGGTTAGGTCCATCAATACTTATTAGCCAGGATGGGTAGGAATGGTATCCCTAGTCTCTGTTTGTCAGAGGCAGGGAATGGATGACAGGAGAGGGATCACATGAAAATTCCCTGTTCTGTTCCCTCCCTCTGGGACATCTGGCATTGGCCACTGTGGGCAGACAGGATACTGGGCTGGATGAACCTTTGGTCTGACCCTGTCTGGCCGTTCTTATGTTCTTAACGTGCTTATAAACTGATTGAAAGAAAGCAGCAATTTTTGCCTGGCAAAAATGTTCTTTAGAGCTTCCCTCCAACCTGTAATTGTTTGAAAACAATTAAAAGTCACTAGAAACACAGGAGCAGACAGGCCAGTAACAGGGCATGAAGCTATTCTCTGGAGCGTGGTTCAGGACAGGGAGTGACTGGAAGTCATTCACACTTGAGCAGTAATAATAAAGACATCCATTTGCGATGTGGAATTTTTTTTCAATACCTGGATCACTTGGATCGATCGGTCTTCAGCTATCGTTAAGCTTGCGCCGATCACAACACGTCCATTTTTTTCAGTACACTTGGTTTTTTTAGTGATCAAGAGTAAAGGTTTCAAATCCACCACGTGACTAAGGAGTCGCAGTCCCATTAGGGGACTCAGGTTTCTAAATCATTTAGGAGCTTTTGAAATTGTTGCCCCGATCTCCGATATTAAATAAGCCCCTTAACTCCACAGCGCTTCCCTCCCCAAACTATGTTCTCTATTATTTCTCAGTTTATGGTCTTAGCCCTGCTCTTAGAGGGCAGGGGATTCCACTCCAAAAACACCAGCCACAGCGGATGACTTTATGGGCAGTGGCAAGCGGTAAATGGCACAGTGGAACCCTGTACATCTCTGTCACCCCTACAAAGGCGCTTGTGGAGCAAGGTTGGGGTGTAGCGTGAGGGACGCCAGCACCAACACCCCTCTCCCTGATGTCACTCTTGTTCAGCAATAAAACAGCAAATTACGAGTTAAAGGCAGAAGAAGGAACCGAGATGTGAAGGAGACCTTTTCCAAACGTACACCTGCCCCAGGAGAATAGGATGTTAACCCCACATAGTGACGCACCAGGCTGGTGCGCTTCTCCCCTCGGCTCGGGCATTCCCAGGCAGCACAGCTGATTTGTGCGCGTTACTCATTTTTATAACCTGACCAGCACTGACTGTGACTAATTGCACTCCAACGTACGGAAGAGATCAGCACACTTAACTCGTTGAGTACACAGAGCGGGGGGCCTCGCGGTCAAGCTTCCCTATGCAGTTCAGAGGGCTTCAGATCCCCAGGACACATAATCGCCCCAAAGTATGAGAGCGTGTTGAGGAAGGGCTGATCCTCTTGTCGTTTATCATAACGCATCCGAGAATCACGCAGATCCCACTCACTCACGAGCATCTCAGTTTTGCACCACTAAACCATCTCTTTCTCCACGCTAAACCACTCTCCTGGAAAAGGGGGACCCATCAGGATGGGGTGGGCAAATACCAGCCCCCGGGCTGCATGTGGTCTCCCAGGGTTCGCCCCAGGCAGGCCCCCACACTGCTGTATTTACCTCTGCCTCCACAGGTACGGGAAATCACAGCTGCTGTTGTCTACGGATCACTGTTCCTGGCCAATGGACCTGCGATTGCCCGTACCTGTGCAGGTAAATAGAACAGCAGTGGCCTACCTGGGGCTGACCCTGGGGAACTGACATGGTTTTATTGCCCACCTCTGCATTAGGGGTTCAGTCCTTGCTACAGAGATGAGGCAGGAGGGCACTGAGTCGGGGCTGCACAGAAATAAGAGAAAGGGGTTGGCGTTTTCCCCAACGTACTAAAACTATTTCCCCTATTTCCTGTGTCTCCAATCAGCCGCCTTCTGCACTTAGGCCGCAAACTCTTTGAGGCAGGAATCATCTTTCGGTTCCGTGTTTGTGCAGCCCCTAGCATGAAGGGGTCCTAGTGCCTCATGTGGGCTCTCAAGCATTGCCACAGAACGACTTGTAAGTGACCCTATGCAACAGGAGCCAGACTGGCGGAATCTAACTTGTGGAAGAATCTGACTCACTCTCATATCTAGCTCTTACCAAGCACAGTTTATGAGTAGATCTCAAAGCACTCGATCCCAGAGGTCAGCAGCATTGTTCCCATGTCACAGCTGGGGAAACTGAGGCAGCGGGTGAGAGGTGACTTGCCAAAGGTCACCCAAGCAGGCCAGTGGCCCAAGACCTCACGTTTCTTAAGGCTCAGTGCAGTACTCAATCCAGCAGACAACACTGGGTCCTCTAAGCCCTGCTGAGTTTGGATCAGGCATCTGGTCATTGAGCTCAACAGCCTTTTGATCAGGTTCTAAGTAAATCAGTTTCGAGCATTTTTATATCAGCTGGCAATTTCGCAAGCGTTCAGCACAGACTGCGTCCTCATTCATACAGACAGGTGGGGTTGAGAAAGGGCTGCAGCGTAGGTAACATCATACATATTTGCACTAACGGGCAATCTGGCAGTCTACTGTTGATGCTTAGCCTAAAGGCCACTCCTAAACGTCCTCGGGCCAGCCAGAAGGTGTGTCCCTTACCTCTGCCTGCAGGAAGGTTGAATGGATGAGCCTGCATCGCCAGACAGGTCTTAATGAACTTGTGACTTGCACCTTCGGGGCGCTGGCCCGGACAGAATACAATTTGGGACCATGAGGCTGCGATACCTCTGGGAGACAGGAACTGACAATAGCCCCCATCTCTCAGCAAGGGACAAGCTCACCGACCTCTTAGCGGGCCTCACGAGGGCCCACAATACCCACTGCACAGTGGCAGAGGACTCAATGAGGCACGGCGACGAAGCTCAAGAGGCATGAAAGAGATTGCCCAGCATCTGAGCCATTCCTGCTCGGAAAGCAGCCTCCTCCACCCAAGGTCGATTCGAGCTCGACCCCTCCAGAACCCTCTTCGGAATTGGAGAAGCAAGTGTCCGAAGGAGTCCGGCAACGTGAGCCCTGGGTGAATGCCAGAAGCTGGAGCTGGTGACAAGAAGCCTATTCACATGGAACCGGACTAACTCAATCTTGGGTTTGTGGCATTCGGAAAATCTCCGCTCGTGCTCACAGAAATACAATGAACAGGGGCAGCAGCTGTTCACACTGCTGGGAAACCAAAGCTGCCTCTTGTTCGCCTGCAAGCCCCGGGACCTCCCTTATTACCTGAGACGTCCTTGGGGTGGCGGGAGGGTGTTCTGGAGATTGGCTCAAGTCCCCATGAGAAGTGCAGGTTTGTCAGACTAGAAGCATGGTCCCCAGGCGGCCAATAACGTCCAGCCCTTGCAAATCCAACTCCTTATGTTAACTGAGTCCTCTGTGTACCCTGACCTAGCACCTCACAATGTCCTTCCTCACAGCAACTGTCTAGGAAGGAGCACTGCAGAAAGGGATCTAGGGGTCATAGTGGACCACAGGCTAAATATGAGCCAACAGTGTGATGCTGTTGCAAAAAAAAAAAATCAAACATGATTCTGGGATGCATTAACAGGAGGGTTGTGAGCAAGACACAAGGAGTCATTCTTCTACTCTACTCTGCACTGATTAGGCCTCGGTTGGAGTATTGTGTCCAGTTCTGGGCACCACATTTCAAGAAAGATGTGGAGAAACTGGAGAAGGTCCAGAGAAGATCAACGAAAATGATGAAAGGTCTAGAAAACCTTCCCTATGAAGGAACACTGAAAGGATTAGGCTTGTTTAGTTTAGAAAAGAGAAGACTGAGAGGGGACATGATAGCAGTGTTCAAGTATCTAAAAGGGTGTCACAGGGAGGAGGAAGACAAATTGTTCTCCTTAGCCGATGAGGACAGAACAAGAAGCAATGGGCTTAAATTGCAGGAAGGGAGGTTGAGGTTGGACATTAGGAAAAACTTCCCAACTGTTAGGGTGGTTAAACACTGGAGTAAGTTGACTACGGAGGTTGTGGAATCTACATCGCTGGAGATACTTAGGAGCAGGTTGGATAGATATCTATCAGGGATGATCTAAATGGTGCTTGGCCCTGCCATGAGGGCAGGGGACTGGACTCGATGACCTCTCGCAGTCCCTTCCAGCTCTACTGTTCTATGATTCTGTGACTCCTCAGCATGTGCGGTTTGACTGCAGGAGTGTTAAGAACCGATGTAAAGGGCTGAGCGTAGAGAGCCATTTGCAGGGCACAAGGGCAACTCTGATTGGTCCTAGAACGCCCATCCACAAGGCTGCCTATTCTTGAGTGCCACTGACTAGCGCCTTTTCCATGAATTAGCCATTTGCAGAGAGACACACCTCTCTGCTGGGAGCCCACGCCCATGAGAGGAGCAGCCAGGCCTCAGTGGGACCAGAAGAGCCCCGAATGCTGCCGGAAAGTCAGTCGATGAGAGTTAGAGCAGGACACGTACCGAATGTCTTCTCAAGCTGTGCTGAACATAACAACAAAGGCCACGCCCCAATCTGACAAAACCCAGACAATGCCGCGTGAAGGATGCAGTGACGTCCTGCAGGCCAAGGTACTACAGGGAAAATCAGAGCAGTGGGTAGGGTTGCCAGGAGTCCCGTTTTTGCCCGGACAGTTCGGAAATCGCCTCTTCTGTCCAGTAAAAAAAAAACAGAAAATACCGGACATATAAAATGTCTGGTATTTTCTGTTTCTCTTGGACGGAAGGGTGGCAGGGCCACTCTTCCCTTGCCACATCTGGTGGGGGAGTGGGAGGGGGAAGGAGAATTTAAAGGCACAGAGTCCCTTTTTTTATTTTTATTTTTTTGCTCAACAGTGGGTGTTCGTAAATATTCCCATACTGTTGCTGCAACAGTTAGAGATAACAGGTAGTGTCATGTTCTGCCTCCCCCTTTTAGAGCCACGAGATAAGATTTTCTGATCAGCCAACCACAGTTTTATAAACATGCTGGGATTTTTAAAAAAAATCACTGCAGATTAACTGTCTCGAGACTGTCCATAGTCTCTGAGATCTCTGGTCTCGCAGCAAACTAAACGGGGTTGCTAGAGATCGCTGCTGTTGCATTTCCCACCCAGAGGTGGCAGGTCGACTGCGCTGGATTTGCTTGATGAAGCATGCGGAGATCCTTTGGGAATGGCAGGCAGGGGATTCAAGGCAAAGCCTAAGGACCGGGTCCACTTCTCTTCGGGTGTGAGTCTACGGGCGGCAGCGGTGTTTATGAGCCTCCGCAGAATCACACCCTGTGCCGCACAGCTGGACTGGAATTTAGTAAGGCAGCTTGGGCCCCCAAGACACACCTCAGCTCCCACATGGGCAAACCACTGAAAAACGAATGCTTCATAAATCCCGCCGGGACTCCATGCCCTCTGCTCTTCAGTGACCCCATCTGGATCTCCCTCCGTCCCATGGTAGCTCGAACAGCTTCACCCCGAAAATAACAAACTCCAGGGCAAACTGGAAGCCTGGACAAATGAATCCATTCCCCCAGCTCCTATGCTGGCATTCAGCCTAGTAGGACATGAAAGGGGCCTGAAGACCTACTTTCCATCTGTCCAAATCCAGTGGCCGGAGATCCCCGCCCTCCCTCGCCGCCCAAACACTCGGGGTTTGGACGGGAAATAGCAGTGACCATTTCCTAGCAGCCGCCCTGTGCACAACCACAACCACCTCAGAGTCAGTTGTGAGGAGAGGCTCTCCCACGCCTCTCCGTGTGCCAGAGGCATTCCCAGCAAAGGGCGTGTTGCGATCCGGGTGCAGGGGAAAGCGCGTGGAGTGAAATGCTCTACCTGGCATTCTCCAAGGGCTGGACACACGTATTCCGGGTGACAGCAGCGGCCATGGGGCACATTCCAACATGGGAAATTCAACCCTCCTGCTTCAGGGCTCGGGCGGATTGGCGCAAGGGTCAGAGAGGAATTTCTTCCCTCTTACGCAGGGAGAGCATGCATGGGGGGCTGGCAGACTTGCAGGGCAAGGTTCGGGGCGAGCTTTGGGCAAAAGGGGCAGGGATGGGGCAGCCAGCCCTCAGCGCCGCCTGGAATGCACCGCACCATGTCCCCCCTGCCCCCAGAACCGCCTGGAACGCACCACATGTCCCCCTGCCACCAGCCAGCCGTCAGCACCGCCTGGAACGCACCGCACCATGTCCCCTCTACCCCCAGAACCGCCTGGAACGCACCACACCATGTCACCCTGCCCCCAGAACCGCCTAGAACGCACCACACCATGTCACCCTGCCCCCAGAACCGCCTGGAACGCACCACAGCATGTTACCCTGCCCCCCAACCAGCCCTCAGCACCATCTGCAACGCACCAAACCATGTCCCCCTGCCTCCGGCCAGCCCTCAGCACCGCCTGGAACATAACACATCATGTCCTCCTGCCTCTGTCAAGCCCTCAGCACTGCCTGGAACACACCGCATCATGTCCCCCTGAGTCTGGAAAGCCCTCAGCACCGCCTGGAACACACCGCACCATGTCCCCCTGCCCCCAGCACCACCTGGAACGTACCGCACCATGTCCCCCTGCCACCAGCCAGCCCTCAGAATCACCCAGAGTTTGTTGTGCAACACTCCGGCCACAATTCAAAGGGCCCGGGGCTTCAAAGGACATCCCCCAATAGTGGTACCAGGAGCTCCGGGCCCTTTAAAACCGTGGCGTCCTACACGGTAGCCGCTGGCCGCATGCGACTATTTGGCTGGCTGAGTGTGGCTAGATGACTCACCAAATTATTTAAATTTTCTGAATAACATGGCTAGTTCGCTATAGCAGTAGCCACCATAGTGGCTACAGGTTGGACACCATGGCTTTAGAATCACCAGGCCCCATTTGTCCGCCCCTACCACTCCGTCGGCGAGCCTGGGGAAAGACAGGATCCCAGACTTGATCGAACGACACTTTCATCCGGTGTGGTAAATCCTAGGAGGCCAGATTCTCCTTTCACTTCCACTGAATCAGCATCACTCTTCCTACTTAGCAAAGTGTAGGTTGTGTAATTGGGACAGACTCCAAGCAATATATCCCTCCTTCATCCTCACTCCTTTTGTGTTGCTGATCTCTCCCTGATTCTCTCTCCGATACTGTCTACTCCTACTCTCGTGCCCAATCCTTAATTACTTGTACCTGTCTCAATTATGCTGGAGGCTCCTCAAGGCCGGGACCTTGTCTACCTCTTTGTAAATCACCATGTACACCTCTGGCACTTTTTGATAATGAGCAAGAGTCATAACACTTGAAACCTTGCCTTGGAAAATGATTGCACAGAGAAGGAAGGGGGGGAAAACCAACCAAAGACTGCTGAGTATGCTGGGACAGAACGGCTGTAAGTTAGATCTGCAGCATATGGTGTCTTCTGTCCTTCTCCCACTAACAAGCAAAATGTATGTGTCAATTGGTGCAGAGAGAAGCTACGTTGCAAAGCCACACAGAATGGCCAAAGCTGCGTGTCTCTTTGCTTGCATGTACTGGACAGGGTTCTCAATAGACGCGGCCGCTAGACCTGGTCTTCACTAGACCGGGCAAGTTGCAGGCCTAGCCAAAGAGTTTCCAGGGTCCAAAACGGCATGTTGTGGTTGGCTTCACTGTGTGGCTGGGCAGCTCCCAGCCAGGGGCAGCGAGCGGGCAGGTGGGCGCCAGGGAGTGTGGCGCCCTGAAGGCCAAGGGCACAAGGCTCGCCTTGTCCTATGGCCGGGCCTGGTAGGTTGGCTTAAGTTACGCCATCCGTAGCTGGATTCAGCTTACCGTAAGGCAAGCCACCACAGCATCTACATTGCGGGAGGCCGATGGGAGCACACGGTCCCGTTGGTTTGGCTTATTCCTCCCAGATTGGGGAGTACCCCACGCGTGCGGGGGCTGCCCTCTGCGTTCGATTTGGGGGTCTACACCAGACCACTAAATCAAGCACTAGAAGATGGACCTCAGGAGGGTCGATCTTCTCCGTAGTGTAGACAAGCCCTTATTGTAGCTATATTACCCCATCTTTAGTACCTTCCCTCCTCAAACATCACCGCTTTCCCGCCAAAGAGGTTTTGCTCGTGATGAAATCAACCTCAGAAATGGGTCTGGGTTTAAATAAAAAGCAAACAAAACAAAGGAAAACACTGTTTTAAAAAAAATCTGTATCTACAGTACGACCTCGCTCATCTCCGCTTTACCAAGCCACACACTTTATACTCTGAGCAAACAGTGGCTGGTCTTTTCCTACTGCAAATATTTAACATCAGAATCAGTGTTAACAAGGGCGGCATTTTTAAAAGCGCTCTGCACGGGCCAAACTCGGCTGTCTTTGGAATCCGGTTGACCTCTAACTGCAGGGGACCAGGCTCCAATCAGTGCTGGGTACTTTTCCGTTGAGCCTTCCAATGGCACTGCTTTTACGAAATGCACGGTACGTCACTCGTCCACGCTCATGCACGCGCTTCAATATATAACACTGCAAAGGAGCCAGGTGCATTTGCCGTTATCCTGGCTCTTTGATTATGCTCAGTCTCTTGGGCTGTGTCTAGACTGGCAAGTTTTTCCGCAAGATCATCTGATTTTGCGGAAAAACTTGCCAGCTGTCTACACTGGCTGCTTGAATTTCCGGAAAAGCACTGACGATCTCCTGTAAAATCATCAGTGCTTTTCCAGAAATACGATGCTGCTCCCGTTCGGGCAAAAGTCTTTTTCCGAAAGACTTTTGCGCGAAAGGGCCAGTGTAGAAAGCATAGTATTGTTAACCGCAAAAAAGCCCCGATCGCGAAAATGGTGATCGGGGCTTTTTTGCGGAAAAGCATCCTGCCAATCTAGACGTGCTTTTCCGAAAATGCTTTTAACGGAAAACTTTTCCGTTAAAAGCATTTTTGGAAATTCATGCCAGTCTAGACGTAGCCATGGGGTTGAATCAGCCAGACCTTTAGATTTGTAGATTTTTAAAGCCAGAAGGGACAATTAGATCATCCCGTCTGACCTAAGCTATAGCATAGACCAGAGAATTTCACCCTGTTTCTCCTAAGCCCGGTAACGTCTTTTTAACTGAAACATGCAAGTACCTATGCTGAAATCAATGGCACTACTCCAGACTTGGTTCTTGCTTGGTAATGTGCAACATTTACAATTTAGTTATCTGCAATGGGTCTCCCAGGTAGCATGAATTAGCAGGAATCTGGTGGGTGCGTGTATTTATCTGAGTAAATATCTACCATGCATTAGGAGTCCAGTATATGCACAGATCTTACGCATGGGGGGTGGGGATCATTTGCATGTATGCACTAGGGATGTAAAATCCCATTTAATTGGCTAACCAGCTAAACATATTGTTTAACCAGTTAACTGATTAAAAGAGAGAGCAGGTGGAGGCGTTGCTCCAGCCAAGCTAGAGAACTGCCCCCCACAAACAAGGGCTGCTCCTTAACTGGTTAACCGTAACCCATTAAGGGTGAGGTTTACGGGTTAAACTGTTAAACTTTCACATCCTTTTTACACACCGACAATATACACAGAGATGCCCAGGGACACAATGCATGTAAACAGAAACTGGCAACTTCTATGGGACAATGAGTCATTTTATACAACATGTAGGATCAAGTTCTACATTGCCAGAGGGAGACGAAAAGGTTTTAACACCACTCCACCTGCGCAGACTTGATCCCAGCAATCGAGAGGCCAAGCCCACAAAAATCAAAGGAAGAACAGAAGAGTTCACCGCCATGCATACATTGCAGGCAGAGGGACAATCTAAATGTTTTAAGGATCCAGCGAGACACTCACTGTTCCTATCGGCCGCTTGCAGGGCCACCTCCCATCAGCACATCCTCCTCCGTGTGAACGGGCTTTGGCGCTTGAGGGCAGAGAATGGAAAAAGGGAAGCCGCGGAAGACCTGGTGGAGAACAAGTGGTGGTTGCTTGACAACCGGAAGCAGCCACCCCCTGGGACAACCCGCAAAAGACAAAGACTCTCAGATGGGAATAGCTGCCCCATTACGACTGAGGAATGGCGTTAGAACTGGGCTTTTGCTGGATGGCAGCCTGGCCTAATGGGCAGGGGAGACTGAACCAGGAGAGTTTAGTTCTGTCCCCTCATTCGCTCTGAGCCCTGGCGTAAATCACAGAACCGCTCCGCCTGCCTCAGTTTCCTTCTTGTTAAGCAATCTCGTAATACTCTCCTGTTTTATTGTGCCTCCCTGCGCCACTGCATGACTCAGCGGTTCACAGTACTCTGAGGCGCCGCACATGCCAAGAGGAGCTGTCCTACGCTAGAACAAAGTGAGGCAACGATTTCTGTAGCTAGCATGGAAAGGAGGATAACTTAGGCCTGCTCTCCAGCTGGACCGCCACACTCACGAGCTCAAGCAAAAGCACCAGGAAGGAAGTAGCCCTGAGCAGATCCTCCACCGTTCTGGGGGTTCCAGTTCCTTCTAGAACTACTCAGGAAATTCCACCAGGCAATGTCCCAAACCAGAGAGTATGCTGTTGACAACACAGCCCCAAACAGGAAGCAAAGCAATGGTTAAACTGAGTGGAGCCAGACGGGAGTATGTCAATGAAACGTTTTTGTTGGAAAAGCTGATTCATCGAAACGGGCGCTTTTTCACAGGTTTCGACAAATTTCCCATTTCAAAAAAATATGGACATCGCCTCTCTCTCAAAAAAGTTATGAAACTGTCAACGCAAAACAGTTTCCAAGTCGAAAGGCTTTTTTGTTTGGAAACGTAGGTTAATTTCTAGAGAAATGTTTTTAAAAAATCACATAAAAATGAGGGGTCTCCAACACGGTCAAAGCAAAACATTTCGATTCAGAAGAAGCTTGAAACTGTCTGAAAATCAAAAACCTCCCCCAACAACGTGGGATCCATTTGGGAGCCTGATTTGGGACAGAAAAAAAATTGCCCCTGGTCTAGGGTTGCCAGCTGTCCGGTTTTGAACCGGACAGTCCAGTATTTGAGCTTTGTTTGGGAAACAAATTGAGAAAATAGAAATGAGAAAATAGAACTGTCTGGTATTTTCTAAATAAGATGTAATGTAGATTGTGATGTAATGTCAAGTGTGTCCGGTATTTTTGTTGAAACCATCTGGCAACCCTACCCGGGTCTAGGGTGCCACAGTGTTTGGCAGGGACGGGGAAAAGGGAGTTCTTTCAAAAGAAGAGGAAAGAGGAAAAAAAACAGGTGCTCTGGTGGCCGCTCTGGCCATAGTAATCACAGCTTAAATGCAAGATAGCGTCCAGTGAGTGTGGACGCTATGTGTCAAAAAAGCAGATCGCTTTTTCGATGTGCTTTGGCAGTGTGGATGCTCTTTCGGAAGAAGTTTTTTCCGAAGACCTCTTCAAGAAAAGCTTCTTCTGAAAGAAGCCTGCAGTCTAGATGACGCCTCAGTGGCTGCTTTGGAAAATTTGGCTGCCTCGCTCCCCAAACTCTGCTTCCTTTTCCTTCTCCCACCTCCTCCTGTCACTCAAAACTCTGCCCTGGTTTCCATGACAGCAGTGAAATCTGCCATTTGCCACAAGCACTGACGGAATCTGCTTCAAATTACCAAACCAATGCTGGGCCCCAAGTAGACATGGGGAGCGTCTCAAATGTCTTGAAATTTTAAGCCAGTCCTACAACTCCACAGACATTGCTGGAATATTTCCACATCCTTTAAGACGCAGTGACAGACTCCTTTTGCCACCCAGCCAAAAAGGAGTAAAAAACAGGGAAGGGTGAGAGGGCCAAAGCGTTTGCTTTATTTCTTAGCCACCTTCCAGAATACCAGCACAGTCACCAGGATGAGACCACAGCCAGACCGAAGACCATAGACTCATAGGACAGTAGAACAGGAAGAGGCCTCGAGAGGTCATCGAGTCCAGTCCCCTGCTCTCATGGCAGGACCAAGCACCATCTAGAGCTGGTGTCCAACCAGTTCTGAAGCAGTAGCCACAGTGGTATAGGGGCTATTGCTATAGTGAACTAGCCACACTCAACCAGCCAAATAGCCACATGTGGCTAATGGCTAGTGTGTTGGGCACCATGGATCTAGATCATCCCTGATAGTTGTCTGTCTGACTTGCTCTTAAATATCTCCAATGATGAACATAAGAACGGCCATACTGGGTCAGATCAAAAGTCCATTTGCTGACAGTGGCCAGTGCCAAATGCCCCAGAGGGAGGGAACACAAACAGGTAATCCTCATGTGATCGCTCTCCTGTTGCTCATTTCCAGACAAACAGAGACTAGGGACACCACTCCTACCCATCCTAGCTAATAATCATTGATGGACCTAACCTCCATGAATCTATCCAGCTCTTTTTTGAACCCTGACAGGGTATATCTACACTACAGTGTTTTGTCGGAAAAACGGCCATTTTCCCAACAAAAACCTGAGTTACGTCCACACTGCAATCACGTTCTTCTGAAAGTAAATCAAAAGAATAGAGGGGGTTTTCCAGCACTAATAATCCTCTTTCTACAAGGAAGAAGCCCTCCCGTACCCCTGCCAAAATTGTAATTGCTAAATGGGGTGCCTCCTCATGCCCAGTCCCTGTTCCTCTGAAGGGCCCTCCCTGTACCCCCTTCCCCCAAAAGGCATCAGTCGCCTAGGCCACAGGAGCCACGAACCCCTTGGGTAAGTTCCATTTATGCATGAACCCTATCGGCATTAGCAGGAGCCTCTGGCAGGACAGAAGGAAGCTCTCAGTAGTGCTTTATTGCAGTTCTTGTTGAGTATGGGTCATAGAAATTCAGGGCTGGGAGGGACCTGCAGTCCATCCCCCTGTGGAGGCAGGATAGTTGAGGCTTTAGTTTCTCTGCTAGGGAAGAGGAAGTGCTCACGGCATCCTCAGTGTGACCGGAATCAAAGCATCTCTCAGGAGAACCCATTTCTGCAGACCCAAGATGCCCAGAGAGTTGCGATGAGGTTTGGATAAGCATTCGTCTCCCTCTGGTCCTCTCGCTAGCATCTCCTTGGGGCAGCTCTACCAGATCCGACGTGCCGTAACTCTTGGAGTAGACATTCCCTGAGATCTCCGGGCCAGATCATCCACACTGACTCCATGGCTGCGCAAGTTGCCGCGCTGCAACTAAACAACCAAGCAGCTCCTTCCCTTGCACAGTCCTTCGCCTGGAGTCGGCATAACATCACACAAATTACACCTGCGAAACTCTACAAGAAAGACGTGATCGCATAAAGGCAGTAATTGGAACTTGCAAAGCATAGATAATTACCCTTTATTAGTTCCTGCAGATAATCCATTATGCACTGATTGGGTATGGGAAAAGCTCTTACAGGCTTAATTTGATTAATGACAGCTTATGGATATTAAACTCAAACTGGGGCAGATAGCATTACGGTTTGCGTTCTTCAAATCCCATTCAAGGAGTTGTTCTTTGCAAAGCTTTTCCCACCCTCTGCTCTGTCTTGAGGAGAGAGGCATGTCTGAATTCGGATGCAATTCGGAACCATTTTTCCTAGAGGCAGCTGGGACGGTGGGATGGTGTGTCTGGGGTGCTGAGATGGGCCAACACAGGACAGAGACAAGGAAAACTGTGTTCTGTACAGCTGGGTGTCCGCTGCGGTGCGGTGGAAACTCGCCGTGCTTGGAAGAGGCTGTTCTTTCTTCTCTTGTTCTGCTTTTGCTCGGCACTTCTTCTCTCACGCCGCGCCAAACCCACAGAAGTTAACCAAAGGGGAGAAACCGCATGCAAGGCTTGGTTCGGAGAGCCCTGACACCAATGGGAAGACATGTTTTGACTTCAGTGGGATTTGGACCAGGCATACCCCAACCCAGGTGTGTGCCACTAATCGTAGGGGCCACTAGGTGGACAGATTAGCAGCAAGCTTATCTTCTCGCTGGGGCCCTATCTGCACATTCTAGATAAGGATCACAGCAGATCCAGTGCCACCTGGATGGCCTGCACATTACCAAACCCCGGACTTTAAGAAGGATTCTTGCAGTTCTTACTTCTCTGCCAGGCATCTGGGTACAGTGCACAGGATGTGGTGGGGTCTGCAGGACCCCTTGTTGGGCTGGCATTGTGTTTTCACCCCATATAGAGGTCTATAAAATCATGAGTGGTGTGGAGAAAGTGACTAAGGAAAAGTAATTTACTTGTTCCCAGAATATAAGAATGAGGGGCCACCCAATGAAATTATGGGCAGCAGGATTAAAACAAATAAAAGGAAGTTCTTCTTCACACAGCGCACAGTCAACCTGTGGAACTCCTTGCCTGAGGAGGTTGTGAAGGCTAGGACTATAACAGGATTTTAAAAAGAGCTAGATAAATTCATGGAGGTTAAATCCATTAATGGCTATTAGCCAGGATGGGTAAGGAATGATGTCTCTAGCCTCTGTTTGTCAGGAGAAAGATCGCTTGATCTTTCACTCCCTCACTGTTCGATTCACTCCCTCTGGAGCACCTGGCATTGGCCACTGTCAGCAGACAGGATTCTGGGCTGGATGGACCTTTGGTCTGACCCAGTATGGTCGTTCTTATGTTCTTATGCTCAACTGAAATCACTCGACGATGCAGCACTGCCATCCACAAACCAGGTCCCATGTCCACCCCAAACAGGCCCCAGACATGCCCCATGACGTTCCGTGAGCCCAAGTTTCAAATTAATAACAGAACCTGAGATGCAGGGAGTTGGGTTCCCTTCTGAAACTGGGTCCGACGGCAGCACAGAAGTCGCGGGAGGGGAAAGCCGATCTCCGAAAAGGATTGGTATTACTAGCATGGTATCGCTGGAGCGCGCCTAGTGCCATTCACCTCACATTCTGCTCGCACCACTGCCCAAATGCAGGAAGGAGACCCCCTGTTTCAATGACTGGAACCAGTGACGGTCAAGCCCAGGAATTCTTAGACCGAAAGGAACTTGGGTTCTGCTTAAAGAGACAGCAGTCCCAAGTGCCTGCCCTGAATAAACACTGATGAAATTGAGGATGCTCGTTATTATAATTACAGATGGACCCACGCTCAAAGGTCAGATCCCTATCTGAGCATCCCTTAAGATTAGGCAAGGAAAGTGTCTTGAATCAGGGTGTCATAAAGGATAATTTGTGCTTCTCCCGCACCTTAGATTGGAAGATTAAAAGCTCCAGTCTTGAAATGAGACGACATTTTCGTCTAGGCCACAAAAACTCCACAGTGGGTGAGATTCTCATAATGGTCTCACACTTAAAGTCCTTCAGCCACATCCCATTTTACAGATCTACATGGAAGGGGCTGGAGCTTGGATTTCTGGTGGCTCTCATGGAAATGTCCTTCATCTGTCCATCCTACCTACTGGTCAATAATGTTCCTCATGTGAACTCCTCCATAGGATCCTCAAAGGGCTTGTCTCCTCAGCAGTTAAACACCTGCAACTCACCCAGGTCAGCTGAATTGGGTTCACGGGCTCTGGGCTACAGAGCTATAAAGCCATAGTGTGGACATTTGGGCTTAAGGTAGAGTCTGAGCTCTGAGACCCCTAAGTGTCACCCCCCATCTAGGGTCACGTGCAGAGTTCCCTGTAAGCTGAGTGCTTGGGTAGCTTCCCAAGAGAGATTCATATGCTGCCTAGCTGGTTAGCAGAGTGCCCACTGCTGGCAGCATATGTTTCTACTGGTGGTGCACAGCCACACATGTTGTGGTGCACATAACAAAAACTTTTCCGCACATGGAAAAAAACAGAGACACAGACACATCATTTGCCTTCTTATGCCTGTGTAATGAAGCCAACAAAATAATAACACATCCCAATGCCTGTCTTTTCCCTTCTTTTCTTCCTCTCCTTTTTTCTTCTTAAGAGTTTTTTATTTTTCTTTTTAAAATATTTGCTTCGATTTTGGGGCTATTTAATATTGTCAATCATTTCCTTGTTATAAAATGTCCATTTGCCATCATTTTGATCCTTTATCAGGGATTAAAAAAATGCAACCAATATTTTGAACCATTGCTTTTTATTATCCTTGTTTCTGTAAATAAAGACATCTCTTTTTCCTCAGCTTGTAAGTTACCATTGATTAGCTGTCAGTACTTGGGTGCGATTTTATTTTATCTAGTAGGTTTTTCAAAAACAACTAAAGTTTTGACACTTTGGAAAGAAGTATTCTCACACTTGTCACTGTGGAGGAGATCTTAAGGCCAGAAGGACAACTTCTAGGCATCTGGTGAGATCTTCAGACTAACACAGACTGTGGACTGTCACTCAGTTATCCCTGCATGCAGACATAATTTGTGGCTCAGCTAGAGGCTATTTCTCAAAATGATTTCTTGCTCTTATCCTCTATCGGTCTCAAAGTATTTCCAAAGGAGGGAACTATCATTACAAATGGGGAAACTGAGGCACTGATCGATGACACGACTTATCCTAGACTGCCCCGCAAGCCAGTGGCAGAGCTGGGAATAAAAGTCCTTTATCAAGTCCCAGCAGATTGTTCCGTTCATTGGGCCGCGCTGCGGCACGTACTCCTGTAGCAACTGGGCCCAGTGTAAAGGGCAGCCATTTCAACGCTCAGGTTTACAAAGTGGCCTGGGACATCTTGGGAGCCAATTCTGTGAGGCGATTGGGAGCAGAGCGAAACCTATCTGGAGTCAGGAAACACATGGGAATAAAAAAAGAATGAGGGAAATAGGACTAGTTTGATCCTCCAAAGAAAAGGCATTGGCTTGCATTGCATTTGTGGAAAGAACCAGGCCCGTCCTTATTTTAATCTCCACACCCTCAATTCGCAGGGATCTCACATGAGATGACACGCTTGCCATGGACGGGACTCCGTTTGTGGGAGGCTCCAGGCACATTTGTGGCCACTCAAAGAAATCAGAGATGGCAGCCGTAATTTCTCCCGTGACGAGGAATCCTGCCTCTGCTGCTAACCCAGCCGCCGGGAGGGTGAAGTGTTAAGAGACATCGGCAAGAAAAATCGGCCTGACTAGCTGACGGGAAGCAGACTTCCTCTCCTGGAGGAACGCAAGCTGAGAGAGAAGGCCCGTGCCCTCGCCCGGGTGAGTCCAGGGGTCACCTCTCTGGGGGAGCGAGGTCTTCTCCGTAGGTTAGGCTCCTGCGTCAGCGTGTCACAGTTACCAGCAGAATGCCCTTTGCAGTGTCCCTCAGGGGCTGCCACGGTGAGAGTTCAGGAAAACAGGCAGGCTTCTTAAAGGGACAATGGCGCGGGTTTCACGGGGCTAGGGTTTAAAACTTCCATCCGTTCTGAATGCTGCATCTCAGCCCTCACACACTTTGCTCAACATCAGCTTTGCTCAGAGAGCCTCACAAAGAAGGTGACTTACACACACACCAAAAAAAACCCCTTCCTTCCCACCCTCTGGCAGTCCAGACATCCTCCTTGTGCTCTTTCCTGGCAGTGCCTGTGTTGAAGCCCTTGGCACTAGAGTGAGCATTAGGGATGTTCAGAATTGTGTATTAAGGTAATTGTGTAAACGCTGAAAATCTCGGTGGTCCCCGCACTGGGAATGGGAGTAGCAAAGCTTTACTACTGCGGAGTCCACAGTGAAATCCTCGGAGATGTTGCCGAGTATAACCAGCACCATTGGCCAATAAGCATGGAATAAGGTTAGTCGTTGGCACTCAAACATCCCTAGCGGGCATGGCACTGGAAAATGGCAACTATCCAGGGTGATATAAGCTGGCTGTGGAATTGTGCCTGTGGATTGAGAAGTTGGCCCATGCAAAGTAGCAAGAAAGCCTGATTTGAGCAGCTACAGAACAGTAATGGTAATTTCTGCCTAGCCCCCCCAACAGACAGGCGGGTTTATGCCAGGGGGTGGGGAATCCTTTTTGGGGTCGGGAGCCGCTGACCCACAGAAAAATTAGTCGGGGCTGCACACAAGTGAGAAACAAACAAACTCCTCACAGACCGAGAAGCAGAAAGACCCTTCCCACGTTCCCCTCATACACCAGAGCCTAGTGGGATCCAGGCTAGTAGATAGTGTGTGCTTTAGTCCTGCAGTAGGTACAGGCTCCCCAATGCTGGGGGAGGGAGCCCTGAGCCTCAGGGGCCAGATCTAGGCAAGCCAAGGGCCACATCCAGCCCCTGGACCGGAGGTTTTCCACCCTTGGTTTATGTCCTTCTACGCCAGCGGTTTTCAAACTGTGGGTCGTAACCCAGTACTGGGTGGTGGAGTGTCAGGCCTTGGGTCTCAATGCTGCAGGGGGATCAGGTGAGCAGTGAGGGGCTAAGGCAGGATCCTGCCTGTCCTGGCACCGCAGCCTGCTCTGCGCCCCAGAAGCAGCCGGCAGCAGATCCAGCTTCGCACACAGGACTCCGCGCACTGCCCCTGCCCCGAGCACTAGCTCCGCTCTCTCGTTGGCTGGGAACCTGCTGCTGGGTGCTTCTGGAGCACGGCGTGGTCTGCGGTGCCAGGTGAGGCAGGATCCTGCCTTAGCCCCTCACTGCTCACCTGATCCCCCTGCAGCATCGAGACCCAAGGCCTGACACTCTACCACCCAGTACTGGGTTACGACCCACAGTTTGAAAACCACTGGCGTAGAAGGACATAAACCAAGGGTGGGGAACCTCCGTCCCAGGAGCCAGATGTGGCAACCCCGCTGACGATAAGCCTCCCCTTCCCCAGCCCTGCCCCCTGCCAATGCCAGAGCCCCTGCTATAACCCAAAGCGGCCATCCTCAGCCCCACCCCGGGGCCCACACTCTAATCAAATGATGTTGGGTTACAGGCATCACCAATTTTCTTCAACTGGGTCTTGAGAAAAAAAAATGGAAAACTGCTGCTCTACACGATTGGTTGGTTTGAAACCTCTGTCACTCGGTGGCTCTGCTCCTCATCTATAAAACACCCAATCCTTTTTAAAACTCTGAAAGCCTCAGTGATACCTTGTGGCCATGAGTTCCGCAGGTTAATCACACGTGGCTTAATCAAGTGTGGTGTGAAAGAAATTGTGAGTGCAACTGCTTTCCCCAGCACTCTATGACCGAAGAAAGCCAGGAGGTTGCATAATTCTGAAGTGGCTTTGGTTCAGAAGTCCAAAGGAAACTGGCTAATGAATGCATCATTCATCCGGTCTGCTTTCATACGTTCTGGTGTTGTGCTCGCCGCTGTAGTACCTGAGTGCCTTCCAGCCGGGCATGAAGTGACGCGGCTCTTGTCTGTCACATGTGGTTTGTTCTTTCTCGCCTCCTCACCCCTGAGGGAGAACTGTGTGTGCAGCAGAGAGTGTTGTCTGGGCAAGGTTTGGGGCTGGGATTTGCTTTTTACATATCTGTCTTCCTCTGTGTTTGTTATCAAGGGCTGGAGAGGCGAGCCTGGTCCTGGGAGTTTGCAATGCTCCTTAGGAGGGATGTTAAAAATTGGTTAATTGAATAGTCGTGTAACCTCGTGAATTCTTATTGGTTAATCGACTATTCTATAGTCCCCGGGGGCGGGCCAGCAGCCAATACTCTCCAGACCCACTCCTAAGGAGCCCCCGCTACCCCACACTGCTGCCTCTGTATCAGGCAGGGAGTTGGTCTGCGAGGGAAGCCAGTTTAAAAGCCAGCTCTTTTCGTGGACTGGCTGTCTGTCACCTCGTGCTGCTGTCTCTGATAAAGAGGCAGCAGCGCGGGGTGGCAGCAGCCCCTGTCCAGGGAGAGGGTCTGAACTCCCAGACCCGGCATGAGCCAGAACTGAGCCGGGCCGCCTGGTTCCTAATACACTTTAAACGCAGAGCCACAGCAGAGGTAGGTCTCAGGCCCATCGCAAGCCAGGACTGAGCCGGGCTGCTGGCCAGACAGCTAAATATGTACTGGCAAGGAGGGTTAGGAAGTGTGTTTAGTCTACAGCAAGCTTATCAGTCTGTCGACTACACTATTACATCCCTAGGCCTGCAGGAGTCCCTTCCATAGACCTGGCACGGCTCTGTCTCCTGCACAGAAGAGCTTTCCTCTGACAACAGAAAGTTCCAGGGAACAGAGCTGTCCAACACAGTCCTCCTCCCGACCCTGTAGGGAATGTTTTCATGTGATGAGGGACACAGAAATACTTCCGATGCCCCGAATGAATATTAGGATTCAGAGCCACCAAAACCAGCTTTGGACAAAGCGGCTGCTCCGCCCGCCTGGCTGGGTCTGGGATTGTGTTTGAGCCGCCCAGCACACAAGCTTAAACAGCTGCCCAGAGCGTAGGACGCAGCAGGTATGCGTGTTACTCCACAGATTCCAACAGCCCGGCAGGAAGGAGCATGTCTGTCAGATAATCATCTCCAGGCATGCACTCAGCTTGGGAGCCCTCGCTGTCTGTCACGGGGCTGTGACGGGGCGACAGTTGTGCTGCCGCGACAGGCGACTCCCGTAGGCAGAGAGGAGCTGAGCTCCCAGCTACTGTGATATGGGCACTGGCTGTGGAGGAAGACATCAACGCTCCCCCCGCTGTGGCCTGATGCTCACTCAGTAAAATGGAGTAAGCTCTGCATGAGCTGTGATTGGAAAAAACATTCCCAATAACAATGGGAAGTAATTTGCTGGCATATGAGAGGGGTGAAGTCTACCACAGAGCTGGGCAAGATGCGGCCTAGGGGCTGGATCCGGCCCACCTAACACTTTGATCCGGCATCTAGACTCTTTCTATTTATATCCCGCTGCCTGTGTCACCGGATTTCCAGGTGGTGGCTCAGGTAGCAGGCTCCTATATAAAAGGCTTACAGCTCCTGGTCACGGTGCTACCCTGCAGGGACCGGAGTCACGAGCCCTTTAAGTAGCGACAGCAGCCCCGGGCGGCTGCCAGGCAATGCGGTAGCAGCAGAGTCAGGAGTCACGAGCCCTTTTACTGTTTTTTTAAGTCAAAGCCTCCAGCCCCAGAAAACTCAACGCTAGTCCCCAGACCCTGCGCCTTCCAAGGGTAGAGGGAGCCCCTGACCGTGTACCAAAATTCATCAAGTGGCGATAATTGCCCACCCCTGGTCTATACGGTATCCACGTGCCTTCCCTCTGCAGGGCCGGGATTTTGAATCGGCTTCTGTCTCTGGTTCTTCTCCCCTCTGCAGCACTGAGCGGGTTACCATTGGGATTATGTGCCTGTCTAGGAGGCAGACCCCGTGTCACAAAGGTGGCGGATGGAGAATGCGCGGAAGTATTTCATCTCCTTCCACTCCTTGGCACTGCCTTCCCAATTCTCTCTTACTTCAGCAGCTCGTCCATTTGCATTTGCTTCTGCCTGCGATTCCCCGGCGAGAGTAACTCCGTGGCTCTCTGCTGAGCGCACTAAAAATAAACAGTAGCCAAGTGGCTCGGCCCTGAATTTCTGTGCACAGAGACGCAGTCTGAAGACTCTGACAGGATCATAAAATCATAGCCAGGTAGGGCGGGAAGAGGCCTTGCAAGGCCAGCTAGCCCAGCAGTCTGCGCTGAGGGAAGGCCAAGTAAACCTAAAGCAGGTGTGGGGCACCTCAGGCCCAGGGGCCAGATGCTGCCCCTGGCTTGCCTCCATCCGGCCCCTGAGACTCAGTTCCCTCCTGCAACATTGGGGAGCCTGCGCTGGCACTCCAGCCCCCCTGCTGTTCCCTTGTGGGGCCGGAGAACACAAAATCTACAGGACTAGGGCCCCCTAGGCTCTGTTGTGTGAGGGGAATGTGGGGAGCATCTTTCTCCTCATTCAGGGGTCACAGTGGGGGGGGGGTTCTGCTTCTCATTTGTGTGCAGTCCCCAAGTGATTTACCTGTGGGTCAGCGGCCCCCAACTCAAAAAAGTTTCCCCACCTCTGTCCTAGATTAAAATTAGAGTTGCCAGATGCTTTCAACAAAAATACCGGACACACTTGACATTACATCACAATCGACATTACATCCTATCTAGAAAATACCGGACATTTCTATTTTCTCACTTCTATTTTCTCAATTTGTTTCCCGAACAGAAAGCTCAAATACTGGACTGTCCAGTTCAAAACCGGACACCTAGCAACCCTATAGACCATCCCAGACAGATGTCTAACAAGTTCTTAAAAACCTCCAAAGCTGAAGATTCGCAATCTCCCTTGGAAGTCTGTTCCGGTACTTAACTACCAATTTAGAAAGTGTCTCCTAACATTGAACCTAAATCACCCTTGGTGCAGGTTAAGCAGATTCATTCTTGTCCTGCCTTCAGAGGGCCTCCCATGGAGAACTCACCAGTGCCGAATAAAGCTGGAAAGTTATCTCCCGCGTTTTACCTATGGTGTTCCTGTTGACACACCCCAGAATGATATTGGTCTTTATCACAACTGCATCGCGTTGCTGGCTCATATTCAACTGTAACCCCCAGATCCTTTTCTGCCATACTATCACCAAGCTAGTCAATCCCCCCATTTTGTATTTGTGCATTTGATTTTTAACTTCCTAGATGTAGTACTTTGCACTTGTCTTAACTGAATTTCACCTTGCGGATTTCAGACCAAATCTCCGGTTGGTTATTTAGAATTCTAATTCTATCTTCCAAAGTGCTTGCAACCCCTCCTAGCTGGTGCCGTCTGCATACTGTATAAGCATACTCTCCACTTTGTTATCCAAGTCGTTAGTGAAAACATTGAATAATACCACACAGCTGACACTTCTCAGTTGCTCGTTATGTCCTCCCAGTTTGATGGTGAACCACTGAGAATTACTTCTAGAGTACTCATCTGATGAAGTGGGTCTTATGCATTTTTCTTAGTCTGTAAGTGCCACAGGACTACTCACTGTTTTCACTGAGTGTGGTCCATCAACCAGTTACGCACCCAGGTTACAGGAATTTCATTTACATCACATTTCCCTACTTTGCTTATGAGACTGTCATGTGGGATTGTGTCAAAATACTTAATAAAAGCAAGACAGATCACATCTAAAGATCCCCCCCAAGCACTATGCTGATAATTCCCATCGAAAAAGGACATTTGGTTTGTTTCGCATGATCTATTCTCAACAAATCCCTTTTGGTTATTACTTATTACCCTGTTATCCTATGGGTGCTTACAGTTTGATTATTTAATAAATTGTTCCAGTATGTTTCTGGGTATAGAAGTTAGACTGACTGGTCTATAATATCCCAGGTCCATTTTGTTCCCCCTTTTTAAAGACAGGAGATCTTTGCCCTCTATCTGTCTTCTGGGGCCTCACCTACTCTCCATGAGTTCTCAAAGATAATCGCTAATGAGTCCAACATTGATTCGGATAGTTTCTTAAGTGCCCTACAATTAATTTCATCAAGCCCTGGCAACTTGAATACAGGAAATCCCCACGTTACAACGGTCCGAGTTGCGACCCCCCGCACTTACAACCATTTTTGTTAGTGCGGAAGGGGCCGAAAACACCTGACTTACGTCCTTGGCCTGCATTTATGATGGCGCATGGCGCCTATCGTAAACGCGGGTTCAAGTGATGATGCCCCCAACTTGCGATGCTTCCCCAGGAACTGACCGCGTAACAAGTCGGGGCCACCTGGACATCTAACTTACATGAATATTCTTTAAAGTATTCTTCCTCTGTTCTGGCTTGTGTTCCTTTCCTCTTGTTAATATCAACAGGGCTGTGTAGCTGGTCACAATTAACATTTTTAATGAAGACTGAAGCAAAATAGTTAGTTAAACATCTCAGCCTCGACGTCATTGCTTATTAGCTCTCCTTCCCCACTAAGTAGAGGACTGACACCAGCCTTCGTCTTTCTCTTGCTCCTAATGTGGTTATAGATCCTCTTCTTCTAGCCTTTTATACCCTTTGTAATGCGTAACTCATGTGAGGCCTTCATCTTTCTGATTTTGCCCCAACATGCCTATGCTATTTTTCTGTGCTCCACCATCGCAATTTGTCCATGTTTCCATTTTTTTTGTAGGATTCCTGTTTTGTTTTTCAAGTAATTAAAGAGTTGCTGGCAGAACCCTATTGGCCTCTGACTATTCCTTCTATCTCCTTTCTGGGGTAGCTTGCGGTTGTGTCTTTACTATTGTCTCTTTGAAAAACTACCAGATCACCTGAACTCTTTAGCTCAGATTTTTTTTCCATGGGATTCACCCACAACTTCTAATTTTTCACTAAAGGGTCTACATCAGGACTGGGCAAAATACGGCCCACGGGCTTCATCCAGCCCACCAAGCCACCAGATCTGGCCCGTGGACACAGAGGGGAGTATCGGGCAGGTTCCCTGTCTGCCCCGCTCCCGGCATGCCACTCCGAAAAGCAGCCGTGGGGCCCTGTTTGTCTTTGAACAACTGCGAGCATGGGGGAGGAGAGAGAGGCTTTACATGCTGCCCCCTCCACCAACACAATCCCATTGGCCGGAAACTGGCCAATGGGGGGGTGCCTAGTTGAGGAACAGGCAGCGTGTGAAGTGCCTTCCCCCCTCCCCTCAGGCTTGCAGCTATTCACAGACCCACGTGCCCCCTGCAGCCAGTGCAGGGGCAGAGCAACCTGCAGGGCTGCTGGCTGGGAGTCACCTAGGCAAGTCTGCCGGCTAGAGCCTGCCTCTGGCACCCCAGCCCCTCCCTCTCCCCCCCAAGCCTCTGCCTCCCTCCTGCACCCCCTCCCTGAACCCCAGTTTCCTGCCCCAGGTCACAACCCAAACCTCTGCCCCTCCTCCCAGATCCTGCATTTCAATCCCCTGCCTCAGGTAACAACCCCCTCCTGCCCAACGTCCCAACCCAAACCCCAGCACCCCAGTTCCCTGTTCCAGGTCACAACTGCCTCCTTCACCCCAACTCCTTCCTTGAGCCCACACCCTCTCCTGCCTTATTGGAAGCCCCCTTCTACACCCAACCTCTCTCCCAGGCTCCACACCTCTTCCATTGATATCATGGATGAGTGCGGTCCTTGACCACCTTCCAAATTCTTGGAGTGGCCCCCCCATCAACAATTATTGCCCTAGTCTACATCCCCTGACCAGCCCTCAGCAGCTGAATGGAAGGTCCAGCTACCCTATTGGTGGCCCTACTCTACCATTAAGTTTGTATTAACTACCAGCTCGAAAACGAGATTGGAGCAAACTCCTCCTTGAAATAGTAAACAGGGCCAGGTTCTGCTCCAACAGAAGAAGAATATACCATACAGCAAACCCTACTGCTAAGTGCAATATGAACCTCCCCCGCAGCCCTCCCACTTTTGATTAATAGATTTGAAAGCCAGAAGGGACCGTTTGGATCATCTGCATGACACAAGCCAGAGATTGCCAGCCAGAGATCCCTGCGTTGGGACCAACTTGTAGCTGAAGTATAGCATGGCTATTAAAAAGGCATCCAACCTTGATTCAAGCCACTCCCCTGTTTGGTAGAGTATAAATGAGTGGGGCTGTAGACAGACAGATCGACAGACAGCAGGACAGATAGCAAGAGACAGCAAGAGAGAGATCTTGACCGACAATGTTTTACAAGCTTAAATCTATCCCCGCCCAACCTTTCCGACCCATCTTTAATGCACACATCTGACATGTCAGAATGACTTCCAGCGCGAGGTAGTGATGAGCAAATCTCAAAAGCATTCAAGAGGCTTGAAATGTATCATTTTCAATCTCTGAAAATCACATTCCCTGACAGCAAAGACGTCACACCAGGGCTGGCTTGCGCTGAAATAACAGCTCGCCTCCTTGAAACTCCTCACCGCTGACCCCATTATATTGAAAGCAAGAAAACTTTTAGTCACTTGCCATTTGGCTCACACGTTTTCATTTCTAGAGGAGATGCGCGTATGTTGGAATGCATGATACATGTTGCCCATACTTCAGTAGGTCTTTTGTTCCTCAAAACGCCTGGCTTTTCAGTGCTGTCACTAAACTATTGGAATTGTATCAGCCATGTCAATTTCCCACCTCCCGCCCCTTTCGATGTGTTAATGTGACACTCTCCCCGTGGATTCCCGCAGGGGCCGAGAGGCTGCATTTTTCAGCACGAGAGGAATCCATCAGAAAAATCTCATTGCGGCATCTTGGCCCGCTGGACGCGAGTCTTGCCATACCGCATGCCAGTTTCAGTTTTCAGACGTCTGACTGTACGGCAGCTCGGGGGAGGGGGAGAAAGAGAGAAAACAAATCTGCCCGTCGGGGAGAGAGGATGCTTACTTATAAAATAATGTCTGTGATTATCAGAGGCCAGTCTCCAGCTGCAACCTCGAGACAGAAAACAGAGGGGAAAAAACATTTTTTAAGCAAATAAACAAAGCCAAGCACAGACCGGATGCGACAGACGGAATCACAGGCCCAGAACCCTAATTTCCTCCTGACCAGATAACCCCTCTGGCTTCTCAGCGTCATGAAGGGGATTTTAAAGAAAAAGGAAGAACAAAAATAAATGCAAACCAGGCAAGGCAAAGAAAGAATAACCCATGAGATGCCTCCCAGAGCCAGGGAATCCAAGAGCGTAGAAGCCGGGACCCTGCAGTTGAGTGCGAGCCCATTAATCCTGCACACTCGTGACTGCCAGAGCTTGGGATGAATGAGATTTACTGCCCATTAAAATAAAGCCCTTTCTGTAGTTTATAAACAAACTTGCTGCTCAGTGGGAGGTTGGACATTTTAGTTCATTAAGCAGCAAATAATCTCTGTCACTTTTTATTTGTAAGTTTATTTACATGTAGCTTTTCCTGCCTCTCCACCTCTTCCCCCCGCCCCTCCCCAGACATGTGCACGCGTGCGCACGGTGGTGAGCTGCAGCGGGCTTGTGTGCACACGGTCAGCAGTGCACAGGCGACTGCTGAACAGGAGACTTAATGGCACCACACTGATTGGGAGCTAGAAAGAGGGCACACATGGAGGGAGTAGTCACTGGGAATCCAAAAGTGTCTATTTATGGGACCACGGGCCATATCATGAAAATAACCCTGTTAGTAAGCACAGTTCTATCTATCCATCCCCACACACTCTATCTATCTATCTATCTATCTATCTATCTATCTATCTATCTATCTATCTATCTATCTATCTATCTATCTATCTATCTATCCCCAAACACCCCATCCATCCATTCATTTATCCCCACACATCCCATCAGTCTATCTATCCATCCGTCCATCCCTATCTATCCTATTTATCTATCCATCCATCCATCTCCGCACACTCTATCTATCCCCGCACATCCCATCTATCTATCTATCTATCTATCTATCTATCTATCTATCTATCTATCTATCTATCCTCAAACACCCCATCCATCCATTCATTTATCCCCACACATCCCATCAGTCTATCTATCCATCCGTCCATCCCTATCTATCCTATTTATCTATCCATCCATCCATCTCCGCACACTCTATCTATCTATCCCCGCACATCCCATCTATCTATCTATCTATCTATCTATCTATCTATCTATCTATCTATCTATCTATCTATCCCCAAACACCCCATCCATCCATTCATTTATCCCCACACATCCCATCAGTCTATCTATCCATCCGTCCATCCCTATCTATCCTATTTATCTATCCATCCATCCATCTCCGCACACTCTATCTATCCCCGCACATCCCATCTATCTATCTATCTATCTATCTATCTATCTATCTATCTATCTATCTATCTATCTATCTATCTATCTATCCCCTCGGCCCCCCCCCCCCACCACCACACACACTCTCTGTCTCTCTCAATCGATCTATATGCCAGGTTGGGTGTATAGTGTGTGTTACATCAGCACTTCAGAGTCACTGATCCCAGCAGGTGCATCGGGAGTCACAGGCCAAATGCAAGGCTTGCTGTAAATCCACTGAAATCAACAGAGTGGAGCAGAGGGGAATCTGCCCCATCACATCTTCCCACCTGCAGAGCCGGTACCGTTAATGGGTCCAAAGGACCCTCACCCTGCACAGCTGCCTCCTGGGAACCATGCACTGAACGAGTCAGAGCCTCGCCCACATGGGGGTTTGCAGACGAGCGCCTTGTCTGGTGGTGTTTCGGCAGATCAGAGGACAGTAATTCAGGCAGGCTGGGTTGGGGGAATATCTCAGGCTAGGCTCCCAAGAGGTTACCCCTTCCTTGCAGAATGAACACCGCCAGGGGCAAAAAGAGCTGCTACATGACACAGCTCCTCCCACAGGCCAGGCAGATCATAGATTAAACGTCTCTTCTGGCTCCCAATGACCTGACCTGTCCTAACAGTGGTAGATTAACACAAGAGCCCCCGGCCAATTTGGGCCGGCCTTGCAGAAGCACCAGAAGCAGGCTAGAAGTTGGGGAGGAGAATATCAATAATGGAGCTGTGTTCAAGTCCCCTGCTTCTCCTCTACCCCTGGGATCCCACTTCCCGGCCAGGCCAGAACCTGGAGCCAGGCTATGGAAACAGCCGCCCAAAGAACCTGGGCTACAGTTGGGTGCCTTGGACCCTCTGCCTGCCCAGCCCAGGTCTGTATTCCTGACTCTTGGGCCATACCATCCAGGGCAGGTGGAGGGCCCAGAGTTCCCCCCAGCAACGCCCTACGACAACACGCTCATGTCTTGGCATGAGGTTAGTAGAGACTGAACCTTTCAGATGACTCTGCAATGCAACTTCCTGGCCTCTTCTGGCCAATAAAGACCCTAGGGTGCCATTTTAAAGAGGAAGGATGTTCACTTCCTAGATCTTAGCCCAACTCGAAGGTTGGTATTTGCATCTGGCTGACCCACATTTCCTCTGCATTTTCAATTCGATCAGCAGAATTCTTCATCGTCTATCCTGAACGGCGCTGGAACGGCGCTGCTCCCAGTTCAAACAGCTGCCACGTTTCACCCCAGCGGTGGCTGCTTTGCCAGGATGGGGGGAAGCAGCTCTGACCCCTTAAGTCTGTGAAGGGCTCAGAGCTCTCGAGGGGCGCATGCCGACACGGTGGCACTTAATTACTGCCCGGGAAGCAAGTGCTCCCTTCATACCTCAAAGAAATAAATCAAAGAGGAGGCACTGAAAAGAGAAAAAAAAAATAACATTACAGTTTCCTGCTGCGTGTCCCCTTTAGATAACAGATGCTCTCTTCTTAACCTCTCACTTTATCCGATCAGCTCCAGCTGTACTTGGATCAAGTGCGCAGCCTGGCCAGCATCCAGACACCCTGTTTCCTGGGTCTAATGCCAGTTCCATCACTTTGGTTCAGAGTCAGCAACCGCTAGCTGGATGGGAAGGGGTGGCAAAGTGCACGGAGAGGCGTGTGATAAATTCATGCCTATTCTTCTCACACCAGAAGTGATTCAACTCCCCTCTTAAGCACTTCAGGTTGTCTACCATAATAAAATGCAAGGACTAACGAACCAGAGCAAACAAGGAGTCTGTGTAGCGCTATTATCTTGTCTCTCATCAAGGTTTGCTCGGAAGAAGGTGCACAAAACCTTGTACTGGGCAGTCACAGTCTAACCTGCCCTCAGGTGAGGTTTCTTCTCCACCCCCGTCAGACACGAGTTGGCGGTCTTGGGAGAATCGCTAGGAGCTGGCAGTGCCGGGAAACTGTTTCAGCTGACACTGGTAATAGGCGGATTCCATCTGGGATATAAATCACCGAACCACCACCTGGAAAGTCTTCCATCCTCCCTGCTTCCACTCACACCACCCAGTTCTGTGTTTATTTGTAAATGTCTCCTCTTCGGCTCCCTTTGGCTCCCAGCCCAAAGGAAAGCCCATTGATTAATCGCACTGTAACAGCAATGAAAAGGATCCCTTACTGCAAAGCTGTGCCAACACCGACGGGCAAACACGTGCTCGGATCAAAGCCCCAGTGGCTTACTGCTTGCCATCCATCTGCAGTTTGGCCAAACCAGATCGGATGCCATCTGGGCTCCTGCTCCCCGTGTAGTATCGTGATTGGTTTATCAGCCAGGACCCATAATTCCTTCATCTCTTATTCCCACTCCTCCCGCTCACTCCTTGAGAACTGTGCAATATACAAAGTCCTCGAAAGAATCAGGAAGTGGCTGGAAATGCAACAGCCACATTTTATACTGTTGCAGAAAGCTGTTGCCATCCTAGGGCCAAATCATCTCCTGGGCTACGTCTACACTGGCCCCAAATTCCGGAAAAGTGATGCAAAGCAGGTAAGTCAGAATAGGGAAATCCGCGGGGAATAAGAGATCCTCCGGAAAAGGGCTTTATTCCGGAGGATCGCGCCAGTCTAGACGCTTTTTTACGGCTTTTCCCCAAGCCGGAAAAAAGCGGCGGACATGTTTATTTAAATCCCGCGGGGGATATTTAAATCCCCCACGGATTTCCCTATTCTGACTTACCTGCTTTGCATCACTCTTCCGGAATTTGGGGCCAGTGTAGACGTAGCCCTGGTGTAAATGCATGAAACTCCACTGCGGCCAATCGCGCTGAGTTTGCACTTATACCAGCGGCCAGCATGGCAATATATTTCTGTGCCCACGCACAGTGGCAGAGAATTTGGCCCCAGGGTGACAAACGTATTCCCTCGTCAGATACTCCTGCTGCATTTCCAGCAGCTTTCCGCAGGGGATCTGGGCTTTTCTGCCCCGGGCCAGGACTGTGGTTCTGATCTTAGCGGGTGACGGGGAAGGAAGGCTGTACCACTGAGCCCGACAGCAGAAAGGAAGTGGAGAAGCTCTAAGAACGTTGAGTCCCTTTGAACAGTGCGCCTCTCGCTCCAACAAATTCAGCGTGGATAAAGCCTCTTCATAAGCCTTTGATAGATCCCAATGCTGCTAATCCTCCAAGAGCACAAAGATAATGAAGCGTTATCTCATCAGGGCTTTAAAGCCAGTAATTTCCCAGGGGGACAGCTTAATAAGGAAGAGACATCCACCTGCCAAATAAAACTCCAGTCTAGCTCGTCATCAGTTACAGCACGACCAGAGGGTTTTATCGTGCTATTTGAGGGGGCGGGGTGTGAAAAAAAAACAACCTCTACATTGAAGAAGCGGTTTTGGAGGTTTTACCTCCCTGCCAGCTGGAGGGCAGGAGACAAAGAGCCAGGAAAGCAACCTAAAAATCTTTACGTCCCTTGATTTCTAGGACTTCAGAGATTCATGGGTACCAGATGTAGATAAGACCCACTAGCACGAGTCATTTTGTCCGTCCATCTCGTCCACAGCCAATGCAAGAGAACTATCCCCTGCAGTAAACACTCCAGGGTTTTGTCCCCGTGTAGCTTTACATGGCCCCGATCCAGCTCGGATAAGGGCAAGCCCAGGAATGTCTCAAGCAAAAGGTGTCTGCAGCAGACGGAAAGGGCTGTTTACCATTGGATCTTCCCCGCAAATCTCAGTGGGTTTATTGGTCAGTTTGCTTGCTGCAGAAGTGACTCGGAGCTGTTCTGCAGACCTCGTCGAGCGCCTTCCCTCCGCCTCCTCCTCGTCTCCGCGGCTTCCCTTCGCCGCATCCTTCCTGTTACAGCCCATCTTGAATACACACGCCAGGTGGGGGGAAGAGGAAGGCCCAGGCTGAACGAGACGCTCCACCTGCATTCTACCATGCGCCAGAGAAAAGCCGGGCTGTACGAAGTGGATTCCTCTGTATTGTAACCTCCTCGGTCCCGTCTTGGCAGCCTCGGACGACCTGACAGCCCTCCATGCGTGGATTTGCGGCCCAACTTCAGCCTCCAAGAAATGGAGGGGTCCCCGTCATTGTCAGCCCAGATACAGGACCCCCGCCCCCATCTGCTGATGGAGCACTACCTCTCCGCAGTAGAAGTTGGAGAGACTGGAAAAGCACCACATGCCTCCTGGGCTTTGCAAACATCAGCGCCCCGGGCCAAATCCGAGCGCCCTTCCTCACCTTGTCACCTGCTGTCCTCAGCGGGAGCTTTTGCTTCTGCTGCAGCCCAGGGTTTCAAGACTGACTTTGGAAGCCTGTCCGTAGACACCGTTAAAGGGGCTCTGTTTTTCAGCCCTCACCCACCGGGCACCCCTCATCGCTGTCATTCCTGGAAAGCCTGGCGGTGAATTTAGCCTGCATGTGCGTTTTGGCTAAACGGAAAAGGGAGCCAGCCACAGAGGAGCTCCCTGCAGCAGCTGTAGGAGAGAGACCTGGAGTTTCTGACAACTACAGACCACTCCCTGAGCCGTGTGTGAGATCTTGTACAAATAAATATCATTGCTCGTTAACTCAGCACTCCGGTTACTGCGGAAGATCGACACTGAGATTTCTCTCAGTCGTCTAAAACGGAGGCCAGGGTTTCTCGTATTCATCTTCGGTCTTTCTCCCTCACGCGTGCTCCCCCTCCCAGAAGGTGCGATAACACGGCTGAGAGTACATGCGCATGGAGGGACCTGGCGCGTGCCTCCATCTCTGACTGTCCTTCTTCTGCCTTCCCCAGCAGTCGGCAAAGCTGCAGAAAAGCCGTTGGAGATGCCTATGTAACCCACATGCCTAGGGTAAGTCTAAACTAAGTTTTCCTTTCGAAAGAAGATATGCAAATTCAGTGGCAATTTGCATATCTTCTTCCGATTGCTTTTTCGAAAGGGTTTTGGTTTTGGGTTTTTTTCGAAAAAGCAAGCAGTTTAGACATGGTTATTTTGAGAAAAAAAAACCCTTTTTTCGAAAGAACCTTCTGCCTCAAAAATTGAGGTTTACAGGTTCTTTTGAAGAAAGAGTTGGATTTTTTTTTCGAAAGAACTGCGTCTCAACTGCTTGCTTTTTCGGGAAAAAAAACCCCTCTTTTGAAAAAGCCATCGGAAGAAGATATGCAAATTACCGCCGAATTTGCATATCTTCTTTCGAAAGAAAAACGTAGTCTAGACATATCCCTAGTGCGGTTCACTGTCCAACGTAGTGGCACGCAGACGACTTACAGTGAGAGATAAGAACAAGGGAGCACTACAGCATAAGCTGAGAGCTAGCTGGCTGTATAGCTCAAGGTGTAGAGGCACATATGCTAAGGTCCCAGGTTCAAATCCACCCAGTGGCACTTATACCCCCACCCAGGTGGTATTGTTTCCAAACTCAGCTGCAAGCCTGCAACTGTAAATCCTTCACCAGCCACCTCCTCCCCAATATCTGCCTAACACTGCCCCAGGGAGGGAGTGTTCCTCTGCTGAGCCCATTTCTGAATGAGATCCCAGTGGAGGTGGTCACCAGGGTGGGGCCTGGCACCTCCTGCCCCAAAGATGAGATGCAGGGCAGTATCTAGCTAGATGGCTAACATAGGCCATGCCCCCTGGGTGCCGGTCTCAGAGTGAGCCTCTGTAGGTAGTAAAAGCCCCACTTGGTCTCAAAGCACTGTGGCCCCCCTAGGGGGGGCATTCTCCCTCTTGTTTAGAGGAGCGTCCTGCTTTTTGCTGCTCTAGTGATACGATACACTAATACTGTACACGATACTGTTCTCTAACTTCCTCCTGAGACCAGAAGTGAAGCGCTCGGCTGCAGCTGCTCCCAGGACTCTCCTGCAGGCTGCCTTGCTAAGCAGCAGGCAGCCAGGCAGTGAAAGGGGCTGGCTGGGGGAGGGAGGGTCCCCCCATGTCCGGGGCTGCATCAGCCCCTACCCCAGCCCCGGCGTCCATTCGAGAGAGGGCAGGGGGGCAGCAGCCGCACAGACTGGGTCTTGTGCTCTTCCCCCGTCAGGGAGCAAGGGGAAAATGCTCAGCTTGGGCCTGCCTCGTGTTCCCGGCTGCCTAGGGCAGGGTGGAGCAGGAAAGCAGCAAGCTGTGAACTTTCCCCTCGCTCCCTGAGAGTCGGAGGAAGAGGAGCAGTAGGGACTCAAGTGTACGCGGCTGCAGCCCCCCTCCCATTCTCTTGCCTCTCCTGCGCTCTGCCCCCCTGCACTCACCCCGACGCCCCTCACATTCCCCTGCCCTGGCCTCCCTATGCACTAAATGCAACTGTCCTCCAATCCTCAGGTACCTTGATGGCCACCCTACATGATCCCCCTCCAGCATGGGCCTTGTCTACATGCCACTGGTGTACATCCCTGGGTAGCTAAGAGTCATACCTGGGCAGTGTGGAAACCCCCATGTCTGCGAGGAAGCCAGATGAAAAAAGCCCTCGTGCAAACTATGACTACACTAGTGAAATCTTCAAAAGGAACTAGAGGGTCTAGAGGCCTCTGCATTTTTTTGGCTGAGGGGGGATCTCTGCCCCTCAAAAGGGCCTGATTTTGAGAACATGCTGAGCACTTCTCTCTCTCAGCCCCCTTCTTCAGGGTGTCTGAAATTGAGCACCGCAAAATTGGGGCCATTAAAGGGACTAGTGACATCCGAGTGATACTCTTGGCTCTTTGACATCTCTCTTCTGAGGCTCTTAGCAGCCGGTGATATTAAAACCCTGTGAGACTTAATTATTAACCAGCCTAATTGATTACCCCATCAGGATGTTTTTGTTATGTGATTAACCAATTGCAGTTGATATTAATCTCACAGCCAGTCATTCTGCTGTAAGATTAATATCTATGTACCCCTGTCATCTGAAGTATGAATATATAGTGTGATCATAAATGACACAATGATTTCACACTCCTGTCAGCTCACAGTCTACCTGTGGAACTCCTTGCCAGAGGATGTTGTGAAGACCAGGACTTTAACAGGGTTCAAAAAAGAGCTAGATAAATAAGGGATGTTAAATTTACATTCATTAACTAATTGAATAGTCGATGGGATTTCCATCGACTATTCAATTAGTCTATAAGGGCACCTCTGCCTTTGAACTGTAGCAAGAGCCCTGCTGGATTCCTGCTGGCCTCAGCCTTTGAAATATACATTTCAAAAGGAAACCCTGCAGGGAGCACAGGGCCAGTGGGGGAACGGCTGGTCCCACACTCCCTGCAGGGCTTCTGTACACGGGGCTCTTGTACATTTCAAAAGCAGAATCGCAACAGAACCGGCGGGAGCAGAGAGGCTTGCTCCGTTTCCCGCTGTGCCTCTACCTCCCCTGACCCCTGCGGAGATGGTGCTGGGAGGAAATGGCTTTTAAGCCGGCTCCCCCCAGCACCGGCTCCTGTTCCCCTCCACTTGCTGCTTCTCTCTGATAAAAGCGAGTGTCTCATCACTCATCGACTATCCAATAAGCTTCTGCTAAGATAAATTCACGGAGGTTAGGGCCATCGATGGCTATTAGCCAGGATGGGTAGGGATGACGTCCCTAGCCTCTGTTTCTCTGGAAATGGATGACAGGAGAGGGATCACATGAGGATTACCTGTTGTGTTCACTTCCTCTGGAGCACCTGGCATTGGCCACTGTGTGCAGACAGGACACTGAGCTAGGTGGACCCTTGGCCTGACCCAGCCTGGCCGTTCTTATGACTGTGGCTCTTCAGGGTGATGCTCATTTGCCCCGAGCTAGTGGAGTCGGCGCATGACTGAACTAGATCTTTGTGGCTTAGGCTCTGGCCCAGCTGCCAATCCTGCAGTCACTACGATCCCGGTGCTAGCCAGACCACAGACTCTCCATATGCTCTGATGTGCCATGGCCCTGCTCCAGCCACCGTGCCAGGCCCACAGACAGTGACGCTGTTCCCTTGCACGCCGCCCGGTGACCCTGCTCAAGTATACACACAAACCCCTCCCCCACGCGGGAGGAGTCCGCTTGCGTTTTCAGCAGCCAGCCCCGTCGCACATGCCGTCAACCTCACGGTGCCCGCTGCCCCGGCCAGCTACCCCCAGGCTTGGCCGCTCTCGATTGGCACCCGGTGAGTGGCAGAGCAAGAACCGGCAGAACCTGCCCGTGCAATGTGAGCCCAATTCAGATGGAGCCGTCTTTATTCACACACGCTGCCTCTGGGGCAGCAAGACATGATGCACAAAGAGCCAAGAACTAAATGCCCAGTGCTTCCTTTTGTGTTTCAGCACGTCCATCCAGCCCACAGGACAGTGAGTCACTGACATAAAACTACTTGAGTCATCGCTGGGGCCTGATTTGACATTTTGTTTTCTCCCCCTTGACTGGACTAAAAAGGAAGCCGGGATCACTTCTTATAGCCTCAGAGTCAAGGAGCCAGATCCGGCTAGAGGTGCCAAGGAATGCACAGAAAACTTCCCCCAGTCTTGCAGCCAACTTATTGTGATGTGCATCAAAGCAACAGAGAGGTCCCTCCTGACTTAGCTCGGTTCCCATTGTGTTTTGGGCTGTGCACACAAAAGGTAAGAAATGGCCCCGATCACAAAGCTCTTACACCATAAACAGACAAGCCATGGGGGAAATTAAAGTGTTATCCCCTACAGGGAACTGGAGCACAGAGAATTAAGTGACTTGTCCAAGGTCACACGTGGAGTATGTGGCAGAGTCTGGAATGCACTCAGTGCCAGCGTGTTAACCACAAGGCTCTTCTTCCTTCCTAAGGGGAATATTAAATGTTAACCATTTTACATCCCAGCATAGCTAGAGAAAAGCTTTGATCACAGAGATCCTTCGGGGGACCCAGCCCCCATATTCAGAGTCAACACCCTGCCCGTGAAACAGGGTCGCAGGATTAGCTATTTGGATTAGCTAATCCTCCTTAAGATGAGCGATCTTGTCCACAAGCAAAAACCCCTCCCACTCATTAGTTTTATGTCACGTGATTATCCAAAATAGGCTCCACACCTGGCTATTAGAGTAGGTGGGAAGTTCTGCTGTGCTGCATTAGGAGGCATGCCCTGAGAGAGAGAGAGAGGTGTTGACACTCCAAGCTGAGAAATAAATGTGTTATTTCGACACACTTTCACTCGTCAGCTGTTCATTTCAACACTCCCAGTAAACATTCGCAAAACTTGTCACTCCCTCGCAGTCCCTCTGCTGCTCTCTGGCTGAGCGCGGCTCCGTCAGAGAGCTGTAGTTGTCACCTCTCGCCAAATATTTATTAACGAGACTACAGGCGTTTATGCTCCCTGCCTCCTGGGCTCTTGCAGCCAAATGTGTGTCCAGCCGCCCGGGCTCCAGTCTTCTGGAGAGCCCAGGGACTTGGACTGGCCACGGTGTGGTGAATTTGGGGATCAAAGCCCCCAGATCACACAACCAGCAGCTTCTTACACAGGAGTCTGCAAAGACAGGGCAGCTGCCCGGGGACAAGAGACTGGAAACTGGAGGTAGAATCTCCCTGACTCCTAGACTCTAGCCAGCCTTGTGCTGTACCACTTCTGTGCTCTGCCGCTATTAACAAAAGCTGCCCCCTGGGATGCAGAACTTGTGTACGTCCCTTGGAGAGGATTAGGGCCGGCCCACAACATTTTGGCACCTGAGGCAGGGAGCTCAAATGACACCCTCATACCCCCTTTTCTCCGGCCTGCCTGTCATGTCTCTTGTGCCCTCCTTCCTCCAGCACAGCACTCCGCCATCCCTGTGCATCTAGAGCGGAGAGAAGACATATGCACCCGCAGCAGACACAATTTTCTACACTCTGGGTCCTAGTAGTGCCCCGCTCCCACCCACAGTCTCACACCTGAGGCAGCCGCCTCAGTTCACCTCATGGTAAGGCCAGCCCTGGAGAGGACGGACGGGCCAGTGCTCCAGGGTGTAACCTAGCACTGAAGAGTCCTGAATGCAAATCACTGCTGTGCCCCAGGCTTTCCCGTGTTCCCCCGTTTCTCATTGGTACAATGGAGACAGCCGCACAGCCCAACCTCACACGGGTGTTGTGAGGATAAACACGCGAAGGGCAGGGAGTTGCTCGGAATCGGTGGTCCCTTGCGAAAAAACAGATCGGCAGAAAATATTCAAATGAGATTGTGACTTATGCTAATGAGTCCCTCATTAGCATATTTTCTGCCGCAAAAACTCGTCGTGTAGACATAGCCCATCAGTCCGTTCGCAGGCAGAGATACTGATCTTCTTTGGGAGCCAGCCTTCTAGAGGCTGCCACCGGAATCAAACCACCATGCTACTGAGAGCTGACCAAAAAGGCCTCCCCTACTGCTATTTATGCCCTGAAAACGTGATACAGTTTCCTACTGAGGCTGGGCTTTCAACACCAGCAAAGATTTGGAAGAGGTGGGCTCGGCTCCTGGGTCCTTTTGATCCGGAGCTAAACTTCCCCCAAACCCCAGGAGTTACAGATCCAACGCTTGAGTTCGATCCCACTTCTGGCCTATCGCAGTCTGCCAAATGCCACCAGGGCAGCATCCTGAAGTCAGTGGGGCTACATCTACACTGCCGGTTTTGCTGACAGTGAGTATGCAAATGAGGCACAGATTAGCATATCACCGTGCCTCATTTGCATAATTTATGCAAGCTGTTTTTGCAGAGGGGGGGAGTAGTGTGGATGGGGTATTTTTGCACAGAAACCCCTTTTCCCGCCAGATCAGTAAACCTCCTTTTTTGGGGCATAAGGATCTGGCTGGAAAAGGGGTTTTTGTGCAAAAAAAACCCCGTCCACACCACTTTTTTTTCTGCAAAAATTCTTTGCGCAAAACCAGTTTGCCTAATTTATGCAAATGAGGCACTGTGATATGCTAATCCGCACCTCATTTGCATACGTACTGCCGGGAAAACCGGCAGTGTAGACGGAACCTGGGAGTTTTCAACTCATCTCAACAGACTGGAATTTGGCCCTAACATGCTCCATTCCAGCCATCATCCTCAAGGAATCGAGCACCCTCTTTACTGGGCACACCCTCACTTTGCACACTGAGAAATGTGCTGTCTCTTTATTGGCTGCGTCCTGATGTTTTTAATCAATTCTTTGTCCTGGGAAAGCGTCAAAGATTCTCTCTTGTCTTCAGTTCAATGGAAGTTTTGTTGGGCTGCTTTGCCGCGGGTAATCTGCAAAACACATGCTCTGTTCGTTTTTTGAAAAGGCTCAGGTCAAAGAGTCCAGCACTTCTGCTTAAAGCTAACCAAATAATGATCCAGCGGCTTCGATGGGAGAGGGCTTAGCAGGTCAATTGCTTTCCTGCCTGAAGGAGGTTCTGAACTAAACGCTTGGTTAAGCAAAGTAGCCAGCCTGGTGGCAGTGTCAGATTTAACTGTAATTGTACCAGGCGATCCACTTGCTGTGCTTTGATATTAGCCTCACCATGCCCTTCCTGCAGGGACATCTCTCTTATGCACTGCAGATGCCCCATTTCCAGATCACAACCACAAGGAAACTCTGGCCTGGCTCTTGGTTTTAATGGCCGCGTGCGGGGTGTGCTTTTGGGGCCAGAATGTTCTGTTCTTCCATTTTGGGGGGGCCTGACTCGAAGGCCCCAAACCCAAAGAACCTGAAATTAGTGGCCACTTTTGGCCTTCTGGCTGGCGACTTGCCCAAGGATGCCCAAGTGAGACAGTGGCAGAGCTGCACGTCCTAGGCTTCAGCCTTTACCACAAGAGTATCCTTCCCGTCTGTATTCCCTGCCCTGCCTCCTGACAGCGAAAAACGGCAGGCTCTTCCCGAAGCCTGGCTCATGCTACTGTGCCTGAGCCGCCTCCTCTCAAAGCAGAGAGACTTGCAGCCAATGATCAAAAGCAAATGCAGTTCAGGTGATTCCGGAGCAAATGCCGAAGCTTTGAAATGTGAAAGCAACTCAGCTGCGTGGGAAACATACTGGGGGGAGGGGTAAAACCACAAACGGCAGCTGGCAAGACAGGCATCTCAGGCTGATGCAGATGAGACAGCCTTCGAATCAGAACGACTAACCGATGCCAATCCTAGGGTGTGGTTTCTGTGCTTTCAATGTGGGGACGGATGTCTCAGCGCAGGGGCTGGTTCTGTGGCTGGAGCAACGCAGGCAGCAGCAAAGGTCAACACTAGCTGCAGGGCATGGTGAGATGACTATGTGCACCAGCTTGTCACTCCAGAGGTCGGGGTTCAAGCCGCGGATAAGGCCACAAGGGAAGTGGGTTTGATGGTTTCATTCCAGGCCCCCGTAAAAGCTGACAAGACTCAGAGAAGGATGCACAGAAGGACGAGGCTGGCCATGTTTGCCCGGGACAGGCCTGGATGGGCCTAGCAGCAGATGGTTCTTCAGAGCCACGCTGAGGTGTGTGGGCCTGTTGGAGGGTACTCAGGGCTATGTCTACACTTGCAGCTTCTTGCACCAGAAATATGCAAATGAGGCTAAGTGTGGAATATCGCCAAGCCTCATTTGCATACCTAATGAGCCGCCATTTTTGCAGAAGAGGCTCTTGCACCAGAAGGAGCTGTCTACACTGCCCCTTCCTGAGCAAGAAAACCCCTCTTGCGAAATGCTGTTACGCCAATTATTTTCAGGAATAACGGCATTGCGCAAGAGGGTTTTCTTGCTCAGGAAGGGGCAGTGTGGACAGCTCCTTCTGGCGCAAGAGCCTCTTCTGCAAAAATGGCGACTCATTAGGTATGCAAATGAGGCTCGGCGATATTCCATGCTTAGCCTCATTTGCATATTTCTGACGCAAGAAGCCACGAGTGTAGACATAGCCCAGGTGTAGTAGACCAGTGTTTCTCAACCAGTGCTATGAATGCCCTTACGGGTACTTGAGAAAAGCCCACAACTGAAACTTGGAGAAAACAGTACAGCGCTTTATTATTTTTTGTACTGTTTACACCCAAAAATTTCATCACCCCTCCAGCTACGATTAAGTTGTTTAAACAAATGTGTTGCAATAGTAGGAAAAAAATTGTGTGTCTGAAAATTGTAGGTACCAGGGTTGCCAGATGGCTTCAACAAAAATACCAGACACACTTAACATTACATCACAATCTACATTACATCTTATTTAGAAAATACCAGACATTTCTATTTTCTCAATTTGTTTCCCGAACAGAAAGCTCAAATACTGGACTGTCCAGTTCAAAACCGGACACCTGGCAATCCTAGTAAGTACTGGGGGTACTTACAGGGTTTTTTTTTTTTAAAAACAGGGTACTTAAAATAGTTTTTTTTTAAAGGGGTACTTTATTAAAGAAAGGTTGAGAAACACTATAGTAGACAGCGCTTTGAAGATTTTAGAGCTGCGTGGGGGCCAAGAGACTAAGGAAGCTGGCAGCCAGCACTAAGCTACAGTGTTAGATTGTGCCGGGCAGGTTGGCTAACACTGAAACAGCACAGCTATGCCCCCCAGGGGTGTGAAAAATCCACCCTCTGAGGAGAGGAAGCAAAGACACACACCTGGTGTAGACGGTGCCAGGTTGACAGAAGAATTCTTCCACTGAGCTAATTACTGCCTCTGGGAGGAGTGGGTTACCTACAGCAATGGGAAAAAACCCCTTGTCTCTGTAATGAGCCTCTACGCTGAAGTGCTACAGCAATGTTATCATAGAGAAGAGGTGGGGAACATAAGGTCTGGGGGCTGCAGCAGGCTACTGCACCCTTCCACACCCCATGCCTATTTCCCCCAATTCTCACTTATGCATGGCCCCCGACTGATTTTTCTGTGGGTCAGTGGCCCCAGACCAAAAAAAAGGTTCCCCGCCTCTGTTGTAGAATTGCAAATGGAGATGAAATGGCAGGCACTCTCCCACTGCTGCAGGCACCCCACCTCCCTGAGAGGCAGTAGGTAGGTTGACAGGAAAATTCCTCTTCCACCTAATGCTGTCACCCTTGCGGGTGAGGGCGGCTTCCCTCTATCTGCCAGGTGTGTGGATTTTCCCTCAGCAGCACAGCTGGGTCGACTTAACTTTTGTCTGCAGCCCGGAGGGGTTTTAGACCTCTGCGTCTTTCACCACGAGCGTGACAGCCCCAGGAACACGGCGTTCCCCCGAACATTGAAACAAGAGAAAACGGAGCTGCGCCCTGCAAAAGGGTGCGGTGCAAGCAAGGGGGGGGCGGGATGGAACCGGACCAAGAGCAAAGCACAGGAATTTATAGGAAAGCGGCAGCATTTAATTATCAACTTGTGATATGCTGTGAACGAACCCGATCTCTGTTTCCCTCTTCCTTCTCAGGGACCGGGCTGGACTTTGCTTATGATTCGGTCCTGGCTGAGCCCTTCCTAGAACCAGTGCATGCAACCGGGCAGGGCAGCGGAGATGGGCTTCTGAGAAGGCGGTGCCGCATATAACATGTGAAACGGCAGAGCAGGTGGTATGAGGAAGCAGCGGAGCTTCCCTGGCCCACCGGGCAGGCAGAGGAAAGGTGTGTTACAGCAGGGGGTCACGGCAGCCAAGGGAGCATGAATTCACATTGCCTCAATCAACCCTGCACAGAAAGCTGGCTGGGTGCTGCTCTTCTATCAGGAGGGAGGTCTCTACCTCCCATGTTCCCTCTAATCTTTTCTACCCATGTGCTGATTTTTTCCATCCAAAAGTGGAATAAATTTTGTGATGTGCACCAAGACATGTGCAGATGCGCACCACCCATAGAAACAAACCTAGCTATGGGCGCTCTGCTACTCAGCTGGGCGGCATGAGAATCTTTCCTGAGCAGCCGCACAGGTAAAGGCCAAAACTTCAGTGGGACTCCTGCATGGGATCACTGCCCAATACAGCCATCTAGAGCAGGGCTACTCAACACATGGTCTGAGGGTCGCATGTTTGTTTGTGGCCCATGGCCCGTTTGTTTGTGGCCCACTGTGCGGTTTGGGTTTACACAGGGCTCAACACGCAGCCCACAGGTGGGATCCTTTGAACGTGGCCTCCACTGGGAACACGCTCCACAACGGCGAGGCGTCTCCCAGGCCGGGTGAGCACTGAAAGATGCAAGCGGACGGGCTGTCTGGAACAAACAGGTCTAGGGTGTCGGCGTTTCTAGCTCCCAGGGAGGAGGTTCCAAGAGCGCTGGGGCATTGTGGGAAGTGCTGGCTGCTTAGCCTTGTGGGTAAAGCCTGAGAGGTGCTGATTGGCTCACACTGGCCATGTTTGGGTCCGGCGCCGTGGCTTAAGGCTTAATCTTTTTATTCATGCCTGTCAGTTTGGAAAACTATTTGCATATATATTTGCATGTATATGCAACCACACTTAAGTTGCAGCCCTTGACATGTGCTGTGAGTATCATTGTGGCCCCCGGGGCTTCCAAAGTTGAATAGCCCTGGTTTAGAGCGTGACCATAAGGGTGTGATGCAAGTATTAGGACAGGGGTTCCCAACCTGTAGTCCGTGACGGCACTGCAGGGGTCTGTGGAAAGTTTAAAAATAAGGATCGGGCCCACCCTTACTTCTCTTTTTCATTCCTTACTTTTCTTTTCCTTTTCTTTCTTTTTTCCTTCACCAGGGACAGGGCATCTGTGAAATTTTAATAGATTGAAAAGGGGTCTGTATGCTCAAAAAGATTGGGAACCACTGTATTAGGACAAAGGATGCCCTTGGAAGTAAGATTCAAGATTCCTGGTTTCTATTCCCACATCTGCCACAGGTTTCCTGTGTGATTTTGGTCAGGTCACTTAACCTCTCGCTGCCTCTGTTTCTATGACACCCTCAGGCAGACATCACTGGAAACGAGCAAAGAACCACTGATGGGGTAAGGATGTTAAGTAACGGTTACTTGACGAGTCGAGTAGTCGATGGAATTTCCATCAACTACTCGACTAGCACGTCCGCATTCCTCCTTTGAAATGTACAAGAGCCCCTGCTTGGGCTCTTGTACATTTCAAAGGAGGAATGCAGAAGTCCACCTGCAGCCCTTAGCCAGCAGGAAGTCCCACTGACTCCGGGCTGCACCCGGCATACCAGCTTTGAAATGTACAAGAAACCCCAGCAGGAGCTCTTGTGCATTTCAGAGCGGCAGCGCAGCATGGAGCCCAGGGCCAGCGTAACTAAGAGTCAAGTAACTCAGAGTCCCTCGCTGACCCCAGGCTCCATGCTGCTCTGCCGCTTTGAAATGCCGCACAGAGCCGGGGTCAGCTGGCGACTCCCAGCTGATCCCGGGCTTTGCGCAGCATTTCAGCGGAATCTGGGATCAGCTGGGGACTCCCTAGCTGACCCCGCATTCCGTGGAAATGCTGCACTGGAGCCTGGGATCAGTGGGGAGTCCCCAGCTGACCCCGAGCTCTACGTGCGGCAGCGCTGCACAGCTGATCCCAACTGAGCTGTGCGGCGCTATCGCTTTGAAGTACGCCCTCTTCCCTTCCCCTTTGCTGCCTCTAGCATATGTGTCCGTGTCCGTGCCACAAACATGTCCCTGTGTCCGTGCCACCACGCTTGATTCGCTTCCCTGGTTTGCAGGCAAAATGGGGGGTCTGTCCCACACAGGCTACGGCACCCCGCAGGTTGCATGTGCCATTTAAAAAAAAAAAATCAGCTGCTGGGAATGGTGACCCTGGAACAGCCATAACAAAATATGCAAAACCGGCCCCCTCCCCGCCCACGTGGCTCCACGCTGGTGACTGCCCTGCAAGGGAGGCATCCACTGGGATTCAGATCCCTGGCTGGATCCCACCCAGCTACGACGGCCCCCCGCTGTGTGTGCCGAGGAGGGTCAGCTGCATTCCGCCACAGTTCACACACTGCCTGGCCTCCCTGGCGAAATGCACAGGAGGTGGGTGGAAAGCCAGAGTCCAAAAGACTCTAAAATCCACCCTGGGAGGTTTGACTGTGGGAACGGAAAGCCGTCCAAACCGCATCCTTGGGAGGCCCGGAGCATCGGCCGGGGGACAGACGGGAACCGCAAGAAAAGAAAAAGCAAAGAGGAGATTTGAAGCTCTGTTGCAGGCGGCCAAATGCGTCGCCCAGGCCGTGCACAAATGTACCGAGCTTTGCCCAAGTCCAGTCACTTTGCGGTGGGGGGGAGGGATAAAATGGGCCGCTGCACCTCAGGCTAAGACGTGTGTTCTGCCTCCCGGGGGTGGGGAGACACCCCTGTCCCTCACAGAGAGGGGAACGCTCTGCCCCTCGGAAAGACAAGCCCTTCTCTTGTCCTAAACTCTGTCACAGCCCAGGGAGAGGAGTCCTATTTACGGATGGGGAAACCAAGACAGAAAGGGGCAGTGACTCACCCCAGCCCATAGAGCAAGTCAGTGGCAGAGACAGAATGAGAATTTCTCACCTCCTGGCCCAAAGCTCACGCACACCTGGTTCTGACGCTCTCAGGGCTCTCGCCATGTGGAGCCCTGGCCCATCGAGAGCCACTTCCAGGCCAGGCCACCCTCTTAGCCCTGGCCAAAGCACCAGCTTGGTGCCTCCCCGTCATCTTCTGCTGGCTTGTGGGCCTCCTGGATTTGGCTGGGCGGAGCCAGCGGCAAGAGGCCAGGACCAAGTTCCCAAGCTAGGAGAGGCATTTCCAAACTCTCCCACTCGGTTCAGGTGGGGTCCTTCCCTCTCTCCATTTGGGATCTGATGCCTAGTGGGGGTGGGTATTTTTACCCAAACTTGAGGGGAAAGGATGTCGATGGCAGGTGTCCCCCGCCCCCACCCCAAGCAATAATCCGTGTAACAATCCTATACTATCACTCATGAGCAGAGACGAGGAGGATGAGGAAACGGGCTGGAACAAATGACCGGGGGGCAGCTGTCTGAGAACTGTGTGGCCTACTGGTTAGGGGGCTAGTTTAGGACGCAGCAGATCTATCTTCAAGTCTGCTCTCTGCCACGGACACCCTGAGAGAGTCAGTGAGTGTTTGAGGCTGTGGCTCCCAGCTTGCTCAGGTGTACTCTCAGCAGCTGCTTGGCCAGCCGCCCTGAGTACACTCCCACCTGGTCTCGCTGGCTCAGGCCACTAGCCTCCACGCCATGGGCGCGCTGCTATTTTCAGGCATTCACCCATGCGAAGCTAGCCCAGGGATGGCTAGGCGAGCTGGGAATCACACCACCCAACTCAAGCACAGACAGACCCTACTGGCCTCTCTCTGAGCCTCAGTTCCCCATCTGTCAAATGGGGCTAACAGGGGCACCGGGAAGAGAAAAACATGGCTGCTTGTGAGGCATCTGCATTAGGGATGTAAAAATATGTTTGAAAAGGTAACTGCTAAAATTCCTATGGCAGAGCCCCCTGGGCACAGGGCTACCTGGCTCGGTTTGCCATTGACTATTACCTGGCCGAAGCAGACGCTGCCTACCATCTATATAAGGTCCACTTGTTATTCAAGTTACAGATTAACACGGTTACCCCCTCTGAGAAACGGAGTGGGCACTTTGACCCTGTTTTATCTTGCCCGCTGTGTGCTTTGCAGCTTGACTGAAAACTTTGGAGGTTTTTTTTGGGGGGGGGGTCCTCTTTTCAAAATAGCAAGCATTGATCTTCTCCCCCTCCAGGGAGCTGCCATTAATATGGTGCTGTTTGTTTAACAACCGCTCCCATTGATCTGTAGCCGGGGCTCTGAAGTCAATAAAGCGCTTTTCCCGGAGTCTCTAGAAGGTAGAATCAGGCCCCGTTCTGCCAAACGAGCTGTGTGCGCTGATATTATCAACTGATGTCAGTGCTACCTTGGGAACATTCGCTTTAATTACCTGACGCTTTACAGTCCACATAAAACAATGGGTCGGATTGATCCCTAGTGCAACACTATTGATGATGGAGATAAGCCAGGGATCCATTTGGCCCTGAATGCGTGTGTAGGGTTTATAAATCCTGTGCCTATTTTATGTGGCTTGATTTTGTTTGACTCAATTTTAAAATCCCATAACGAAGGGCTGAGCCTGTTTAATAACAAAACCGCAACTTCTGGATGTGATTACACACTAGAGATCCAACTCTGATATCCAACCAGATGTTAATCATGTTAAATCAGGGCACATTTAATAACCTATAGAATCACAGAATCATAAAAATAAAGGGCTAGACATCACAAGGTCAATTAGCACAGCTTCTAGAGGAATATTTGAGAACCTGAATGTGCTTTATACCCATTCAATAATTAAGCTGTACAACCCTCTGTCAGATCAGTCAAGACCCTCACCCCAGTTTTACAAAAGGGGAATCCGAGGCGTAGGGCCATTCCTTTCTGAGCCCTGGTCTACACTACGGCTTTATTTCAAAATAACTCCCCTTAGGTTGAATGAATAAGCAGAGCGTCCACACGTCCAAGCCTGTTATTTCAAAATAACGGGCCACTTAATTCGAAATCTGTACTCCTGCTTTCGTGGAGAAATAACGCTAATTTTGAAAAAGTTATTTCAAAATAGCAGTAGTGTGGATGCACCAGTGCCGCTATTTCGAAATAACGACTCCCCAGAGTAATTAGAACTAATTACTCCCCAGTGCTTCCTGGGGCTCTAAGTCAAAGTGATGTATCCACATTAACAGAGTCTGCCTTGGACTCATTTCGAGGCTTCCTCGTAGTGAAGACACGTTATTTCGATTTTGTTATTTTGGGCATTATTAAATTGCTTTTAGTTATTTCGAAATAGCTTCCTAGTGTGGACATGCCCCAAATGTCCTTTGGTCTGAAGGATGTCACGCCTTTTAGTCCAAAAGGTACCCGTGCTCCATCCAAACTTGCTGCCCCTTCACTGTTGTGCTTGCCTATTATTTCTGTTCCATTTGCAGAATCAGTTGAGGTTACAGAGAGCATAATGTACCCAAAGAGAAATGAATCTGACAGCGGCTGTGAATAAAATGTTTGTGCCTGTCGTTCTGGGCCTGTGTCCCATATTTTCCACTGCGGCTGCTCATTACAGTCAAAAGCTGCACCGCACCCTCTTCAGCCATGTCACCACGCTGAACAAAACACCCCAGCGCGCCATGCTCTCCGGCGCTCCATCGACGCGCAGAGGGACCCATGCCCGGGGGTCACCCGGTGCCATCTGGAGGCTCGCGCCAGAGGCTCGTGGAATCCCAAGATTGAACCAGACCTGGGGAACTTTGCTCCCCGATTCCGGAGGTGACAAAAATCATTTAAAAAGATAACCGTGTAAAACCACTACAAAATCTTTGCGGTGCCACGCGATGAGGGCTCTGCAGGAGAAGGCTTAGCCTCCCTAGGAGCGGGGCTGCCAGAAAAGCCACATCGCTGCCACAATAAAGCCACTCCCCCTGGGAGCAGGGCTGGCAAGAGCTGTGGGCTGTGCAGCTGCCGTCCCAGCAGTGGGCCAAGAGCCCCTGTCAGCCCTGGTCCCAGGGAGCCACAGTGTGTAACCTGCAACAAAAGTTGCTCCAGCCAGCTGGCCAGAAAAGCCCCTACCAGTGGTGGGCCTTGGGGGGAGCTGCTCCAGCCCCTACCAGTTAACCACTTAACCTTTTAACATCCCTAGAAGTGACACCATTAGCTGTGGCCACTTTGGCTGGTGCATCAGTCCTCAGTAGACTATATCTATTGCAGGAGGAGGAGGAGGCTGACAAGTCTACACAGGCTACAGGACTTGCTCTTGGTCCCATAGCCCAATAGAGCTCAACCTTTTTTAGTTCGTGACCCCCAGAGCCAGGAACATTTTGGTTGAGCAAGAAAAACGAAAAAAAGCTGCCGTCCGGAACATTTTGTCGCGGCCCCTTTCATTTCAAGCTCATGTCGGACCCCGAGCTGGGAAAACAAAATGGCCTCCGGCATGGCGCTGTGACCCCCCAGGAAGACAGCCGCGACCCCCAGACATAGACGACCAGCAGGCAGAACCTGGAAAGGAGCCCGGAAGCCCAGACACGCAGCTCTGAGATCTACCTAGAGGACAAACCCACCACTCCTCGACAGCCTGGCCCGTTCCCTATTCACTATACTGGGGGACATACATCCATGATCATGACACGTTACCAATGCTGACGGTCCCTAGGGCAGCGTGCCGCTCTCCTCACACCGGCCCTGTCAGCACCAGTGGAGAGGTTTCAATACCTCAGCAAAGGGCTCTTGAAACTCAGCTCATTAATCCCCCTTGGAAAGCATTTTAGAGGCAGAGGCCGATTCGCCCGTGCGGGACAGCCCTTTGGCACGGGGCCATGAAGCTGGTCAGCTGGGAATTCCCACTGAGCCGGTCATGGAGAGCTGGTATGGCCTCGCTGCAGTGCCATTCCCCAGACAGCCTCCCGACTAAAGGACACCACATGGCAAGAGCATGGCTAGAGCAGCGAGTCACACGGGCCGGAATGGCCGCTTGGGGCCACAGGCATCGGGTTGTCCGTGAGGCTGGCCCTGAGGAGGAACCGTGGCGCTGCGAAGACGGCGTACGGCCCAGCTCAGGCGAACCAGGCGCCCAGGCGGGGATGAACGGCTCAGGCTTGCAATCAAGCTCCCTCAGCCCGACGCTTCTCTCACACTTCCCTCATGGGACACCCGCCGGGCTCCCACACGACGCCCCTGCCCATGGGAATGGGGCTAGAGAAGGATCTGGAGTCAGACACGCCCCGGCCCCATCAGCCCTGTGCCGTTCCCCCAACTTGTCCCTCACAATTGGCCATTGTGTTGAAGTGAACTCTTCTCCTGCCCCCCTTCCCCCCACACTCCCCATTGGAAGGGAAAACTGACTTGGAGCTTCATGCAGAGAAGAAGAAAGGGGGGGGGGGGAGTGAATGCCAGTCCTCGCTCTGAGGGCTGACACCCTGATGTAACACTTTCCAGATGTGGCCGCAGGAAGACAGAAGCAGAGCTGTTCCCTGCTGAGGAAGCTGGAAATGGTTTGAGATAATGTGGAATTCCTGAACTAGGGCCAGGGCCTGCCTGGGCTGGAAAGAGAGAGAGAGAGAGAGAGAGAGAACGCCTCAATGGATACAACACGTCTCCTCTCTCTTCTGTGCGTGTGGGTTTTGTTTCGGGAACTTTGCATGAAAAAGGCCCCCAATTTATACGCTCTTTAGGGTGACAGCGAGCAAATGGAACATTTTCTTCACACCCTGACATGCGATAAAGAGCCACCATGGAGAGGCAGAGAACAGAGCCTTTTTCTGTAGGCCGAGAAATACGCTCCCAGTCACTCCGAGTGCCTCAGCTTGGAGATTTTCTTTTTCCCTGTCTAAGTGGAGACCTCGGCCTCTTGCCAGGAGTTCTGTACAGCACCATGCACGCTGTCGGAACATGACAGGGAAGGAAGAAAAGTTGAGAAGGAGGGGGGCAATGTGTGGGCTATTGGTCAGTCCAGGGGCATGGGCACAGCTCGCCATGTCACTGCTTTATGCCTCAGTTTCCCCTTCTGTCGAAGGAGGCTAATGGTGCTCCCCCTCCCTCTTACTGTGGTGCATCAGCTGTGCTTGCCAGTGTTTGCAAAGCATGGCTCTCAGGGGTCAATTTAAGGGGGAAAGCTGAAAGCAGAGGTGCCAAATCTCTGTTCCTCCTGGCCGAGCAGCGCCCCGTTCAGCTTCCCCTCATCTTGAGTGTAGTGAGAACTGCCTCATCTGTTTCAATTAAGGTTGCCAACTTCTCTGAGTTTTTCTAAACTGGACACACCAGCCATCCCTTTCCCCTGGGTGCTCACTCTCCCACCTACCCTAAGACCAGTGTTCCCTGTAAAAGCTGAGTGTTTGGGCGTCTGCCCAGGAGAGATTCAGATGCGGCCCAGCTGATTAGCAGAGCGCCCACAGTGCCCACTGCCAGCAGTATGTGTTTTTACGGGTGGTGCACATCCGCACATGCCTCGGTACGCATAACAAAATTTATTCGGCACATGGACTGAAATAATTAGAGGAAACATTTCCTGGGACCCACCTGCTGCCTGCAGAGCTAGGTTGGGAAGAGCTAAGAAGGAGCTGGCCTGCCTGCCCAATCGGAGCCATGGCCCTAGGAGGCTGAGAAAGTGGGATGGGCTGTCAGGGGCAGCAGTACGGACTGGACACCGCACGGATCCCCTTTCAACAGGACTGCCCAGTTGTAAACCAGACACGGGGCAGCTCTGGTTTCAATCTCCCTTAACCCTTTGCAAGCCTGCTGATGGGGAGGGAGGGGAATGGGGCAACTGCACAGGGGCCCAGTGGTTCAAAGGGAGGTCCCAGCCACTGCTGCCGCTGCTACTTCATCTCCACGCGGCTTTGAGGGCTGGGGGGAGGGGGCCCAGTGTCATGGTTCAGGTGGCACTAAAGGCGACTGCCCTAAGCTCCGCCCCTTCCATCCTCAGCCCCACCCCTTCCAGGAGCGCTAAGCTGGCCCCCTTCCCACAATGCCCCAGGGTGGCTTTCAGCCCTGTTCACCCTTGGCAGCTTGCTTTGGTAGAGGAAATGCAGTTAGCTCCTGCCACAACCTCAAGGGAGACAATAAAACACCCATCTCGGTCCTTTCGGAGACACCAAGCCAGAGAAATGTACAATGGGACCCCCTAGCAATGCTCCGTCTAACAAACCCTTCTGTGTTCCCTGCGCTGCTACAATAAACAGACGTATGCGACCCACAGATTGTGAGCAACACGCTACAACGACAACACGCCAGCATGTGCATGCCCCCAAACAGCAAGGGTGTGTCTAAACTACATGCCTCCGTCGACGGAGGCATGTAGATTAGCCAGATCGGCAGAGGGAAATGAAGCCGCGATTATTTTAATCGCGGCTTCATTTAAATTTAAATGGCTGCCCCGCTCTGCCGATCAGCTGTTTGTCGGCAGATCGGGGCAGTCTGGACGCGACGCGCCGACAAAGAAGCCTTTCTTGATCGGCACAGGTATGCCTCGTGAAACCAGGTTTACCTGTGCCGATCAAGAAAGGCTTCTTTGTCGGCGCGTCGCGTCCAGACTGCCCCGATCTGCCGACAAACAGCTGATCGGCAGAGCGGGGCAGCCATTTAAATTTAAATGAAGCCGCGATTATTTTAATCGCGGCTTCATTTCCCTCTGCCGATCTGGCTAATCTACATGCCTCCGTCGACGGAGGCATGTAGTTTAGACGTACCCCAACACTACAATAGTACCAAATCCATCCATGCGGCCCAGCATGAAAACCCATCGTTAACAAACTGAGGCATGTAGCCCAAGATTCATAAGCAATCCTACGGAAACAAACCATGACATGCAGCCAACCGTGCCATAACAAACCCATTGGCGCTGCTCTTCACTTGGGAACATTCCTACATTTGCAACAAAAAAAACCAACCCAACGGAGTATGCAAGCCAACGCTCATAAGCAAAGCATGCTATCAATAGCCAATGTGCCCTCTTCCGGCAACCCTACAGTAACAAACCTGAGTGTGCAAAGGAAGCAGACCATGTTACATTTAGGAAACAAACCACCATTTCAAAGTTCCAATGAGTTCCATTTGTGATGGGGAAGTCGGAAAGATACCCTGGAGGCGATATCCCCCTTTAACAGCTGTATGGAACAACTCCAAGGCTACTCATAAAAGCATTTCACAACCCCGCATATTTTTATTTACATAACATTAAAAAGAGCAGCCATCGTGTTTATTCTTGCCAGAGATGAAGGGGTTAATGGCATACCAGTCCAGTGTGACAGTCACTTCCACTGAGTTCTGATCACAGCAGGGTCAAGTGGAGAATCTTTCAAACAATCTGACACAATTAGGAAATGTCCGTTCAGTCACTCTTGCTGTCTTTGATTATTCGCCTGCGATAGGATCATGCAACATAAAATGACTTCCTTTGCTGCGTGAGTATTTTCCCCTGTTTGCACAGCCATTCACAGGCCAATCAGTGAAACTGGTGATGATGAACTCGCTGGGATAGTAGAAGGATAAAACTGAAATTTGCAGGGAGTGAAAAAGGCATTCCAAGCCAGAGAAGGTGCCAAAAGCGAGAAATCTACATGCAAGCTATTCGTGCTGTTGAATTTGGAGGGCTCTCCTACAGTGGAACCCATATCAGCGCCACCCCTTGGTTTTGCAAAACTAGAGGCCACAGAGAATATTCTATCTGCTCAGGCTATGTCTACGGCTTTTGCCGGAAGAGACAATGCAAATGAAGCGCTGATTAGCATTTTATCGTGCTTCATTTGCATTATCTATTCCAAGCCAGTTTTGTGCAAGGGGTTTTTGCGCAAAAACAAGCAGAATGAACGTTTCTCTTTTTGCTCAATATCTTTACGCCTCCCCCCGGCAAAAGCCATAATGTAGACAAAGCCTCAAAGCACACATTGGCCGTGTCTAAACTACACCCCTCTGTCGGCAGAGGGATGTAAATTAGACATTTCGAAAGTGCAAATGAAGCGGGGATTTAAATATCCTGCGCTTCATTTGCATAATCGTGTTCTGGCGCTATTTCGAACAAGCACCATTTAAAAATGAAACTGCATTTAGATGCAGTTTTTCCGGCAACGGGGCAATTTTTTGAAAGATCCTGTACTCTTCATTTTTTGAGGAGTACAGGATCTTTTGAAAAATCGCCCCGTTGCCGGAAAAACCACATCTAAACTGTGGTTTCAGTTTAGAAAAAAAATGCATCTAAACAACGGTTTCAGTTTCGAAATGGTGCTTGTTCAAAACAGCGCCAGAATGCGATTATGCAAATGAAGCACGGGATATTTAAATCCCCGCTTCATTTGCACTTTCAAAACGTCTAATTTACATCCCTCTGCTGACAGAGGGGGGTAGTTTAGACATAACCATTGTGACATGCCTGGATATGTTCTAGTCTCAGAAGGAGCTAATGCTATTTTCTAAGAGTCTGGAATCTCCTTCAATTCAGAGCACTGAGGCTTTGTCTACACTATGCTCAGGAATGACCCTGCAGCAATCAATCCACTGACCATCGATTTATCACATCTAATATAAACACGATAAATCGATCTCTGAGTGCACTCCCGTCGACGCCGATATTGACGGGATAGCAGCCTCCGCCGACCTTACCGCGTGCAAGACGCCGCGGTGAGTACCTTGACTTCAGCTGCGCTATTTGCGGAGCTGAAGTAGACCGATGGTGCTGGTAGGTGTTGACAAGGCCTAAGACTCGATAAGGTACATAACCAGATCTCCTCCACATGGGCTATCCACATACTGCACTCAAAGTCCTATCCCAGTATGCATGGGGATCACTGTACAATATTGGCTAGATCTTCTATTTTGGGATAGTTCCAAAATCTTGATCTGGACATTGGAAGGAAGGCTCCCCAGAAATTACACCTGAAATTTCCTCAGATGTCCCATTAGTGAAGTGTTCCTCTCCCACATATGCCATTGTCAGCTGTCTGATTTTCACCAAACACTTGGCAGCTTCTCTAAACTATCTGAACGTCACGAGGCTGCAATCTGAGCTGGAAAGCCGAGCTTTCCTTTTAAGATTTCTGGTATTTCCAGCTTCTTGCCAGGGCAGATATCTGACAAAAACAGCATTTCCTGTGGTATTTCAACATTTCCATTCCCGGCCAGAACCAGAGCCTGATGGAATGACCCCATTGACTTCAATGGACTTTGGATCAGACCCAGGAGAAGAACAGAAGGAGGGTAATCAAAGGGATTTGGCTTCTTTTGAACATCACAGAGATTCATGTTGGTTGGATTTTGAGGCAAAAGTCTGAGGCTTTGTCTACACTTACGCGTTTAAAGAGCAGGCTCAGCAGGGCTTTAAACTGAAAGTGTGGTCACAACAGGAGCGCTGGGAGAGAGCTCTTCCCACAATCAATGTAAACCACCTCTAGATGGGGAGTAGCCAACAGTGATGGATCGCAGCTCCCAATGCTGTAGCCTGGTTCACACTGGCACTTTACAGTGCTGTAACTTGCTGCGCTTGGGAGCAGGGCCGGATTAAGAGGTGGGCTAGCCAGGCTGCTGTCCAGAGCGCCAACCTACCCAGGGCTCCCAGATCGCAGGCTGCAGCAGCTCCCAGCGGATACCCTGCAGTGTCCACCCACGGTGAGGGCCGCGTTAACCCCCGCAGCGACGGCCAGCAGCACCCTTCCCCCCGCAGCTGTGGGGCCCTGCACGGCCAGGTGCGGGCGGGCGGCCCCGGGCTGCGCACCAGTGGTGGTGGCCAGGCCAAGCAGCACAGCACATGCGCATCCTGCCACCGCCAGCTCCGCGTGCCGCCCCTTACAGCTGCCATCAGGCGCCATGTGCCTGATGGCAGCAGTAAGGTGCGTAGTGCGCCGGGAGGATGGGGCCACGCATGCGCCGTGCACCCAGGGCGGGGCCACGCATGTGCCATGTGCCCGGGGCAGAGCCGTGCATGCTCCACGCGCCTGCTGCCCAGGGCGCCAGAATTGCTCGAGCCAGCACTGCTCGGGGGATGTTTTTTCACAAAAGTGCCAGCGTAGACTTGGATGGAGTCAGTTCTCCCCCCCAACCTGAATGGCTCACTTTGCCGTTAGAGCTATTGACACCGCAGTGCACTAGGGATGTAAAGGACTAGTCGACTAGTCAGCAGGATAGTCATCTAGTCGCTCTCCCTCCTGTCCCCCCCGCCGCTGCCTCTATCAGAAATTCCGTCGATTACTTGGCTTGTAAATTAATCGATATTTAACATCCGTACAATGCACATGCATTCCACACAAAGCCAGTGGGGCAAATGGAGTACTACAGATGCACTGCAAATAGAGAGAAGACCTCCTCCTCATGATAATACTTAATTCCTGGGTGGAGAAGGTTGTAGACTTTTTGCAGCACGGGTTACATTGAGGACTGTGCGAGCATCAACAATTTAGGCTGGAAATTGTAAATCACCTTCTTGGCCCATGTGTCATGCAAATATAAACTGTGCACTAGAACCGCAGAGTTATGAACACCAGAGTTACACACTGACCAGTCAACCAGACACCTCCTTTGGAACCGGAAGCACACAATCGAGCGGCAGCAGAGACAACAACCACCACAAAAGCAAATTCAGTCCAGTCTCTTTTCCCGTTTTCTTTTTTTTTTTTTAACAGAGTAAGAGCCCGATCGTGTGCTGAAAGCACAGGACGAGTTGTCACGCCACCCAGATGCTAGTCCTGGCGTGGCCTTTCATGGGCTGCAGTCACCTCCCCGCTCCGTGCCTCGGTTTCCCCCTCTGTCAATCGAGGTGGAACAGTCCCCGCCCCTTGCATTGGGAAGCTTAGCTCACTCCTGTTTGCAAAGCGCTCTGGGGTCCTCGGATGGGAATTGCAGAGCATTGTCGTGCATCATACAAACATCTTGCGGTTTTACGGCAAGCTGGCTAGGTAGAAAGAACATCCCTGAGCGGGGAACATTCCAGCAGGAGGAACGCCAGCCCCCTGGACCGCCAGTCCCCCCATTTCAGAAAGCAAATAAGAGGGCCCCACGGTGCTGACTGTCAGGAGAGGGGAAGATAGGGGAGGTTAATACAGCAGAGGAGCATGGTTCTATTTCAGCATCAGCCGTCTCCTGCCTCCTTTGTCACCCTCCTTCTGTCAGAGGATTGCTCCACCCCCAATGCTCAGAATAGTTTCCACATGCCCAAAGCAAAGGGCTGAGGCAGCCACAAGGTCCAGTCGAACCGGATTCCAGAAGAGAAAGCCCACAGCCCCATGGGATGCAAGCAGGTCACGTCGTTGAACGAGCTCTCTTCCACCCACCTAATTAGTGTGTAACATGTCTGGAGCCTCGGCGGCTGGGTGGGCCGGCAATAGGCTACGGCATCCTTCACCTCTCAGGAATGAGTTTAAGTCTTTTGCTTTAAGGAAGGCCCCGGGGGTGACTGCAAGTTACTGACGGCCAAGGACGGCCTGGTGGCATCTGGGCAGCAAGTTTGGTGGGCAGACACAAACAGAGTCAGAGAGCACATCCTAGCCCCGTCACAAAACCCACAATCCTGAGGCCCTCCCCGCCATGCTGGCAAGAGACCAAAGAGGCTACATCTATACTACGAGTTTTTGCATAAGTCATGATCTCATTTGCATATTTTCTGCCCATCCATTTTTGCACTAGGGGTTTTTGCGCAACAATAAGCCGTGTGGACATTTCCTTTTTGGGCAAAATCCCCTTTTTGAGCAAGATCCTTATGCCTCAAAAAAGGAGGGATACCAATCTTGCGCAAAAAGGGGGTTTTGTGCAGAAAGGAAACGGCCACACTGCTTGTTGTTGCGCAAAAACCCCTAGCGAAAAAAACGGGTCGGCAGAATATATGCAAATGAGATTGTGACTTATGCTAATGAATCCCTCATTAGCATATTTTCTGCTGCAAAAAACTCGTAGTGTTGACGTCGCCAGACTGATTAAGCCATGGAGACCAAATCCAGCCTTCATTCCTCAAAGGGCTCCTCCATCTGCAGGACCCAAGCAGGTGGAGCAATCTGGTACGGCTTTTGCCAGTGCTGTATCTAAACAGAGCACTTCACTCTGAGCACAGAGAGGAAGAGAAGCCCTTGATCGTGCCAGGAGCCAGGTGGGCAGCTCCCCGCTTCTCAATACTTCCTCCCTGCTAATGTAAAGGCCAAAATCTCCCTCAATTACACAGGGCACAGCATGCCTCGTCAGACCAAAGATGCATCTCACGCCGCGTCCTGTTTCCCGCAGTGAATCCCCCATCCCACACAGACATGGCGGGGAAGCTTACAGTCACTGGCCTGTAGGTTTGATTTCTTTCCTAACTCCCCAGTTAAGGCAAAATATTTTCAGTGAGATCCAAGGGAGTATGGCACCTGCTGGAATGTGGTGCAAGCTGAGCACCTAATTCCCTTCAGCGCCTTTGAAAAGTCCACCAAGAACTTATGCCCGGAAGGCCCAGGCATCTGAAGCCAGTCAAGCCAGTTTTCGAGGTCAGACCTCCCTGTTATGGCCACAAACACATGCATCACATTCGTCCAGCCTCCCCTGATGTAGGCAGAGAGAGACAGAGAGGATCCTGCTTAACATTTTGATCCTTGCTCTCCTGTGGGCAGAGGCGGGCCTGCATTTCCAGGCACATCCCTTACTTTCACTGAACGTCCTCCATCCCATGTCAAGTCAGCAAAGAACGCCCTCAGTCCTGTGTTCCCGGAGCAGTGATGCCGAAGGGCACTCCCTGAGATACACACGTAAAGTTATGGGCCGCGGCTAGGGTTGCCAGGTGTCCGGTATTAAACTGGACAGTCCAGTCCGGTATTTTCACCTCCTGTCCAGTAAAAAAATTCAGACAAATACCAGATACTTAAAATGTCCGGTACTTTCTGATTTTTTGCCAGCCAGGAGGCGAAAATCCCGGGCTGTCCAGCTCAATACAGAGGCAGCCTGGCAACCTTAGTGCTTACCGGGGAGCTGTCCGGCCCTGCACAGGAAGGCAAGATGGCAGGCGGCCACTGGCAGTCTGTTAGGGCCAAAAATCCTGACCACACAGTTTTTAAAGGGGCCACGGTCCTTTTTTTTTTTCTTGCTTAACAACTCTCAGGGTCCTTTTTTGTTTGCTCAACAAACTTTTTCCTGGTGTGGTGGTGTTTTGGGTTTTTTTGGTTCCGTATTTTTTTTTAAACCATCTGGCAACCCTCTGGCCACAGCTAACACATCCGGGGCGCCGCTCGCCCTCAGCCATAAGCAGGGCCCTCTGTTTGCCAAACAGGCTGACTGGCCTTTCCTTGGGACACAGGGAGTCCCCACCGACCGACCTGCTCTTCTGCATTGGATGTTCGCTCTTGTTTCGCTTGGGAAAGGATAACGAGAGCGGGAAAGCGACGGTGGAAAGAGGAGGGTGAAAGGCAAATCAAGTAAAAGAGGCCAAAATCACTAACAGATCATAACACTCCCCTTTTAGCCTCTGCTAGCGCGCCAAAGGCCTTGAATTATATGGGCAAGTGAATCTCCCTCCCTGCCAGCTCTTCCAGTTAGGACTTTCATGTTTGAGAGCGTCGCTCCTTCCTCTCCCCCACCCCGCTTGCCCGCTGCATCCTGACACATCAGCTCATCTCTCTTCCCAGCCCAGACCCAGCCCAGTGTGAGAAGACAAGCTGGTCCCGAGGCTCTTCTGTCTCGCCGAGAGAAATGCCAACCGAGGCTGGCAGGCCTGAGCGGCTTAGTCTATGGGCTTCCCGGCTTCATCATCCCGAAAGCGGGACGGATGCTTAAGTGCAGCAAAGCTGATGCTAATGCGCATGAAGGTCAGCAGAGAACCAAGGTCACCTCCTGCAATAGACCCAGCCATCTTCGTGAGCCCGTGCTGGGAGCACGGATGCATATTCGTTCCCAGAGCGCTCAGGACACCTCCTTACGGAAGAGAAGTCTGGGGGCAGGCTGAGCACCGCTTCCCCCATGCCGAAGCAAACATCATCTGAAAACCCCATCATCCCTGTTTACCTTTAATGTCGCTCCCTGCATCAGTGGTTCCCATAGTTACCCCTCCCTTCGCTATTTCCAGAGTAAAAGCAGAAGCGCTCAGCACCTCGATACGTAGTCTCCACTTCCTCTCTCATTCATGCCTGGACACCCGCCCTCTCTGCTGGCAGAGTTGGAAGCAAGATTTCAATACATCAGAGGTGGGGAACGTATGGTCCAGATCTCACCTCAAGCTGGCTCTTCTAGGCCAGGCGTCTGACCTATGTGCCGTCTATCCAAACACTGCAGGGATGACGTCACTTCTGCCTAGTCTGTCGACAGAGTTCCCTCTCATGTGAATCAGTGTCGCCAGGCCCTTGTACACACAATTAGGAGACCCAAATGGCAGCATGGAAAAGCTCATTACAAACGAATGATGCGAGACAGTCATTTGCAGCGTCTAATGTCTCTGACAAATTGGTGCATATTAGAACCACTCTGTGCGCAGCAACCTCAACCTTCCTCCAGCGCCAAACTCATTTGTCACACAATTTATTTCGCTCTTACCTCCCTTCTTCCTCCCAGGAACCACAGGTAATCACAATGACGCAGCCCGGGGCAGAAAACCATTCATGGATAGAGGAGGCGGATGAAAAGAGGTGGTTTCCCCTAATATCCTAGACATGGGTTTCCCAGCCTATGCGTCGGGACCCAAATATGGGTCACCATTACATTTCAAAAGGGCCACTAAGTGTCTCCCCAGGTGGCTCTGCCCCCTCTCCTCCCCCCGTTTTTGAATTGCCTCGGGTCACCAAGTCTTCCTGAATTGTCACAATGGGTCTCCATCTGGAAAAGGCTGGGAACCGCTGCCCTAAACCCACAAACAACGTTCCCTCTAATTTTCCATCCGTGTGTGGAATAAATTTTATGTGCACTGAGGCATGTGCGGATGTGCACCACCAGTAGAAACACAGGCTGCTGGATGCTGTGGGCACTCTGCTGATCACATGAGCAGCATTGGACGCTCTCGTGGCTGGCCTTCCCAAGTGCTCAGCTTACAAGGAACACCGCCCTTAGATCCTTGAGCCATGGATAGTCTCTGGTTTTGAACTGAGCTCTGTGACCTAGTGGTCATGCATCCACTCATAGGGAATCCCCCTGCTATGCTTAATCACCCAAAGAGCCTTTGATTATTCTCTAACGAAAGCACTCGACCACTGGACTCCATCAGGAGGAACTTGAAAGTCAACTCCCGGCTTGTTGACATATTCACAAACAATTGGCCCTGCTTCCTTGAAAACCGGGGTCTGAGGCAAAACTAGGCTCAGCTGTTTAGATTGAGACTCCTTTTGAAACTGGAATGAATAGTGTCAAGGGGGAAATGGGTCCTATCAACCAAGCCAACTGAAACCCTTGTGGTTCCTGCCACTCTGAACATCCACTACTAGCATGGGAGGAAAAAGGCTCTGGTGTGGGACTCAGGAGATCAGGTTTCAACTTCTGGCTCTGCTACAGACTCCCTGTTCAACCTTGGGCATGATCCTTAGTTACAAGGGGGGAAACTGAGGCACAGAGAGATTTTTTTTTCCCCCCCTCGGTCACAGAGGAAACCGTTCCAGTGCCTATTTCACTGTCTCTCTCTCCTTACGCATAGGGGTCTGACGCTACAGCCCACATTGTGTTCCAAGCTCCCGACCAATTAGCTGCAGAAAAAAACGAGACGCCATCATCTCCTTTACAACATCTGCCGCTTGGAGTTCACGCTCAAGTGAGCAAACCCGTCAGCTCCCAAGCACAAGAGGAGTAATTTAGCTGTGCCCATGAGGGCTGCTGTACTTGGAGAGCAGAGAGGGAGAGCTGGGAAGCGTGGCAATTCTTTGCAGTCCACCCTGACGCTAGCCGTGGTTATGTATTTCAAACAGAATCCACACGGTACATATACCCATAAGGCAGCATAAACCCATGTGGTCATGCCACGACGCCTCTGGGCCGGACATCACTCGCTCTCCTGCGTGGCTTCTGCCAGGCAGATCAAGATCAGGGATGTGCAGGATGACGAAGCGTTTCTTCTTATTATTTATTAGTGGAGAGAGAGGAAGGCAGTGAGGGTGGGGAGGACGAGTGGGCTTAGGAAAATGCTGGTGACCAACCCAGCATGAGACTCACGATAAAGGATTGCTCCTTAGCCATGGAAAGTCCAGGGGAAGGTGCTTCTTGCTGCGTGTCTGCAGGCCGCAGGGCTAAAGCCAGGTCTGTCACTCAGTTCCTGAGAGAGATGCTTAGGCTGAAGTTTTCAAAGGGGCCTAAAGAAATGAGGTGCCCAAATCCAAGTCAATGTGGGACCCTATCGCCTTTAAATGCCCCACCCTTAAATACTCCGAACCTCAGTTTCCCTTTCTTCAGCTGGAGGGTAATGATCCTTGATATAGAATCATAAGACTGGAAGGGACCTTGAGAGGTCAGCTAGCCAGGTCCCGCACTCATAACAGGACGAATTATTATCCAGACCATTTCTGACAGGGTTTTGTCTAACCTGCCCGTTAAAAATCTCCAGTGATGGAGATTCCACAACCTTCTGGGGCAATTTATTCCAGTGCTTATCCACCCTGACAGTTAGGAAGGTTTTTTTTCCTAACCACATTTGTCCTTATTGAATTTCATCCTATTTACTTCAGACCCCATCTCCAGTTTGTCCAGTTTGAATTTGAATCCATCCTCCAAAGCGCTTGCAACCCCTCCCAGCTTTGGCGTCGGCCACAGACTTTATGGCTACGTCTAGAGTGCATCCCTTTTTCGTAAAAGGGATGCAAATTAGACGTATCGCAATTGCTAATGAAGCGGGGATTTAAATCTCCCCCGCTTCACTAACATAAAAATGGCTGCCGCTTTTTTTCGGCACGGAGCTTTGCCGGAAAAAAGCGCCAGTCTTGACGCTGATATTTCGGAAAATAAAGCCTTTTCCGAAAGATCCCTTATCCGTATAAGATCCTACAAGGGATCTTTCGGAAAAGGCTTTGTTTTCCGAAAGATCCGTGTCTAGACTGGCGCTTTTTTCCGGCAAAGCTCCGTGCCGAAAAAAAGCGGCAGCGATTTTTATGCTAATGAAGCGGAGGAGATTTAAATCCCTGCTTCTTTAGCAATTGCGATACGTCTAATTTGCATCCCTTTTACGAAAAAGGGATGCAATCTAGACGTAGCCCATAAGTTTATAACTTTATACCTGTCTGTGCCATCATCTCAATCACTGATGAAGATATCGAACAGAATTGGGCTTAGAACTGATCACTGCCGGACTCCACTTGACTGTGAAACATCGATAACGACTCTCTGGAAACGCTTTCCCAACCAGTTTTGCACCTATCTTCCATCTAGGGTGCGTTCCCTTATGTAAAGTGCTTTGAGACCAATGGGTGAAATACTGCCTAGGGTCAGAATATAAAGCAACATTGATTTCCATTTCCCCATCCCCGCTTGGAAAAGCAAGTGAGGCTCCAGCTGGGCTAACGTCACTTGTGATTTGTGGTGTTAATATCTCAGGGCAGGATTGTGGGGAGACAGGCTGGGAAGAGCCATTTCTCGGATGCCAACCAGCAGGGCTAGAACTGAAGGCACAGCCGCGAGGCTGACAGATCTACGGGCTTGGCGCTGCACAGGAGGGAGAGGAAGGAAGAAAGGGAATGAAAAGAAAGGTGTTTTGTTCAAGAGTGACTGATATTATTAATAACGTCGCTCCCTTCAAATGAGGCTCTCCGAGCCCGTTACAAATGGTTGGCTAATCAACCCTGTCCAAACGCCCTGGGAGAAGGGGCATCACACCCAGCCTACAGATGGGCAGGCCAAAGGGCAGAGAGGTTATGTGGCTCGATGAAAGTTATATCGGACATGAGGAGACATTGGCTCAGAGCCCAGGATTCCTGGCTCCCATCCTCCACTTTGACCATTAGGAAACGCTGCCTCTGAGAATCACCCCTTGAAGTGCCGCTCCAGTTTCCAGCTGCAAGCTAGAACGGAGGTTGGCTTTCCCAAACCGGCTGCCTTTCGGGCACTAGAACACTTGATAGGACACCCAGGGTATGGCTAGACTGCGGGGGGGTTTCAGGATATTGGAGATATCCCGAAAAAACTCTGCCACGTCCAGGGAACGCGTTTGCTCTTCCGCTTTTTTTTGCAGGAGAGCAAACACACTTTTTCGGAAGCCCCTGTATTCCTCGTTCTACGAGGAAGAAGGGGGCTTCCGAAAAGCAGGAGGGGTGCCGACATTTGGCTCAGTCTGGACAGGCCAAATGTGGGGAAAGCTTCTTCCGACAAAAGAATCGGAAAAAAATACACAAAATGCAGAGTGCATTTTGCGTACCTTTTTCTGACAAAAGCCATACCCCCACGTAGACACACACACACGTTGCGCAAAAGCCAGGCACTCTGCTGCAAGCCGGCCTGCCACGAGCACAGACGCACCGGCGGCGTGCACGATAGGAATCTGGCTCTCACTCAGGTTGCGACCACAACAGGATATTTCGGCATTTCCTCCTGGGCTGTGAGAATTTGTGCCTGTGTCCTGTGAGGGGACAGCAGAACTACAGCACGCCCTGGCTTCTGCTGGGCCGTCTTGTTCCAGTGCCCATCCTTTCTGCAATGTCCTCTGCTCTTCTCTGTCTCTCCCCCTTCCCCAGATTGGCCCTGCCCTGCAGCGCTGTGGGAGTCTCCCTGTTGCCCCTTCTTCCCCGGTGCTCCGCTCCCCAGTGCAGACCCGGGCAAAACTCACGGCATCTTCTTTCCCCCCCAGCGCTCAGCCCTCTAGCTCAGCCCTGCCTCGCAGCGTTACGTGAGGCCTCCCGCATTTTCCCTCAGACCACCATTTCCTTCAGCCACGAAAAGAAGAAGCTGGAGGGGAGAAGGACAGGTCTCTGTTGGACCAAAATGCCATGGGCTGTACACGGAAGACATTGTCCCTCAGAGCGGCCCGCTTCCTCGGGGTAGTTCCCAATCCCAAGCAGGCCTGGCCAAAGAGTTGGCGGGGCCCGAGGCGGCACGCTGTGGTGGGCTGCACCGCGGGCCGGGTGGCTCCCAGTCAGGGCCGTGAGCAAGCGGCCGAGCGGGCAGGCGCCAGGCACGCGGGGCCCTGAAGGCCCGGGGCTGCAACTGCTTTGCTCGCCTTGCCCTGAGGCTGGGCCTGATTAGGCTTTCCAGCTGCTTTCAGCAAAAATCCTGAACATGGGGGGGAAAAAAACAGGAGACCAAATTTGGTTGAGCAAAAAAACAAAATCCCCACGCTCCTCACTTCCCTCCGCCCATGCCAGATGCTGCGGCAGAAGGAAACCATCCCCGCCAGCTTTCCGTCCGAGAGAAACAGAAAATACTGGACGTTTTACGGTCCGGTATTTTCTGTTATTTTTACCGGACAGGGGCCAGAAAAAACGGACTGGCCGGGAGAAAACCAGACACCTGGCAACCCTAGGCCTGATCCCAAGGTACCCACTATGGGTCAGAACGTTCTTATGTCACCTGAGTGTCGCACAGTCTCAGGGTATGTCTACACTACCCTTCTAGTTCGAACTAGGAGGGTAATGTATGCATACCGCACTTGCTAATGAAGCCCGGGATTTGAATTTCCCGGGCTTCATTAGCATAAGTGGGGAGCCGCCATTTTTAAATCCCCGCTGCTTCGAACCCCGTGTAGCGCGGCTACACGGGGCTCGAACTAGGTAGTTCGGACTAGGGTGCCTATTCCGAACTACCGGTACACCTCGTTTCACGAGGAGTAACGGTAGTTCGGAATAGGACCCTAGTCCAAACTACCTAGTTCGAGCCCTGTGTAGCCGCGCTACACGGGGTTCGAAGCAGCGGGGATTTAAAAATGGCGGCTCCCCGCTTATGCTAATGAAGCCCGGGAAATTCAAATCCCGGGCTTCATTAGCAAGTGCGGTATGCATACATTACCCCGCTAGTTCGAACTAGCGGGGTAGTGTAGACATACCCTCAGAGAGTCCCCCAACCCAGGGTCCAGGGCTGCTCTAGTCTTCTCTGCCGCCCTGGAGGATGTCCCTGGCAAACCCACGCCCGCGATGCTTGAGAGCTTAACGACAGAAATATCTCGGTTATCCTGGAACAAGAACCCTGGGGGAGTTGAGGGAGGGAAAAGCTGCCAGTGTTCGTCAGAGGCTTAGGGGACAAGAATATCCTCGATTGTTTACAGTTGTTCCTTGTCCTCCTCTGAGGCAGAGGTCTGCTTTAGCACTTGTCTCTCTCTCTCACACTCTACTTTTGGAGAAGCAAAAAACTTTCCATGGCTGCTCGCCAGCACACTTTGCACACGTGTGTGATTGGCAGTGGGGCCACCGTCTGCTCTGACAGAGACCGACCCGCAACACGAGTAACATTTGTCCAGGAAAAAGGCAATTTCATTATCCCATCTTGTGCTTCGTGACATCACAGGCACACGCTGCTCAGACACAACAAGTGCCAGGCAGACAAATAGCATTGTTGCGGGCAATTTCAGTTCTGACACTGCACCCTGCATTTCCTTGTCTTGGCTCCCCAGCGGGGGCAACTTTTGAAGCTTTTCCCCCTCCCTCTTCCATCTCCGGCCATGTGGGGGACCAGCTTTCTCACGAAGGGACAAGAGAGGGAAGCGCTGAAGATCAGGGAGCAAAGTGAGCATTTAGATCAGCGGTGGGCAACCGAGGCTAGCGAGTGGGCCTCACGAGGGGCCCTCCTTCAACCCAGTTGGCTGCAAGATTGTCGTAATCACGACACTCTCCCGGGATGGGGTCGTTTTGCTAACAGCACGGGCGTCCCTAGAATGTGCGGGAGGTGCCGACTGAACCACAGCAGTGCTGTGATTGGATGCAGCGGGAGCGCCCGGCTCGCACAGTCAGTGTTTTGTGCCACCAGCTCGGACCTCGCGTCATGTGCCCCAGTTTTACCGGCGTGTCACTTTAGTAATAACAGTAGGACAAACCTATATGGATGGAAACCAGCAGAAATTGGCAACCTTCTGCTTCGGCAACGGTAAATAAAATGTCTTGTGGGCTATCCATAGAAGCCAAGTGGTCTGGATGTGGTCCATGGACCACAAGTTGCCTATCGCTGGTTTAGATCCATTGAGGAAAGAGCATGAAACCAGCCCTTGTCTAGAGTTAGGGTCCACAGTGCCATAGGGCACGAGAGCAGGAGAGAGCTCGTCCCAGGGGGAAAATGTGTTTACAAACTTCATGTTGATGGATATTTTCCAACCAGGACAGTATGTAGGGAGGCAGCCTAGGACTGATTCCCTCCTGCACTGTGACTCAGTGTAAAGGGGGCAGATTGGCACCCATGGGCAATATCGGCTGTGCCAAAAGCTCTTCCCCCAGCGTGGCAGCATGCCAGGGAGAGAGGCATGGGCATAGGTTAGGGAGGTAAAATCTCATTTAATGAGTTAACCAGTTAAATGTTAAGTTTAGCCAGTTAACTGATTCAACAGGAGAGTGGGGTGGGGCACACCAGCTGGCTGATGCACCCCTCCCACCGCGCCCCGCAGTCAGGCTGGAGTGGTCCCCCCACCTGCCCCATTTAATTAAACAGAGGCTAGGGACACCATTCCTACCTATCGTGGCAAGTAGCCATTGATGGACCTAACCTCCATGAATCTATCTAGCTCTTTTTTGAACCCTGTTAAAGTTCTAGCCTTCACTGCAGCTTCTGGCAAGGAGTTCCACAGGTTGACTGTGCGCTGAGTGAAGAAAAACTTCCTTTTGTTTGTTTTAAACCTGCTGCCTATTAATTTGGTGACTCCTTAGTTCTTATATTGTGTGAATAAGTAAATAACTCTTCCTTATTTGCTTTTTCCACACCAGTCATGATTTTAGAGACAACTATCCTATCCCCCCTTAGTCTCCTCTTTTCTAAGCTGAAAAGTCCAAGTCTTTTTAATCTCTCTTTATATGGTACCCGTTCCATAGTGCTAATCATTTTCGTTGCCCTTTTCTGAACCTTTTCCAATGCCAAGAGATCTTTTGTGAGATGAGGCGACCACATCTGTACTCAGCATTCAAGATGTGGGCGTACCAAATTGAACTCGCTGTGTTGCTCCCGTGGGCTCCGGCTGCTCACAGCAGAGAGAAGTGTCTTTCCCCACAAGCTCGGTTTGGGACACAGGGCGAGGGAGCAGGAAAAGGTGCGTTCAAAAGTCTAGAAAGGGTCTTGTGCCTTTACACTCCTCTCAAACTTCTGCCTCAAGCACTGGCTAGCCCAAGTCAAACCCAGCACCCCGGCGCTCAGCTCCTGCCTCTTGACCTATGCATGTTGGCTGGGTTCGGGGCATATATGTTGTGACAGCGCAGAGGTTAGCGATGGAAGCGAAGGCCGCCTTCTCTCTCTTTCTCTCACACACACACAGTACGCACCGCCCTGAGGAACCAGGAGAGCCGTCCTAATTAGTACATTCATCAAATTCATTTGCTGGGAGAGCGCAGGTGCGGAGGAGGGGACCTGCAACATGAGCCCCTCGGGCGCTGTATGACAATGCAAAGCCAAGCTGCAGGAAACAGCCGGGCTAGAGGAGTTCTTGGCTCCGGTCCCCCACAGGAGGGTAGCCCTATTAGGTCAGTGACTGGGTGGTGTCCTGCTTTTCTCAGGCCCCCGGGGAACAACATGCTGCAGAGCCCTCGTGGCCGGTGGCGCATGGGTCAGCGTGTGCGGCTGGTTGGCTCTCGCACGGGGAGGGAAGTGTACAGATCCCCCCAGCTCCACGCCACTAACAGGAAGAGGGGTTGGTCCAAGTCCAGGCTCTGCGGCAATCACCTCGCCCAGCTTTCTGGACTGGTTCCCCTACCAGATTTCCTCCCTCTCATGCCATGCTCGCAGTACAGTGCACAGCATTTGGAGCACCGCACAAGGCGGGGTGACAGATTTCATAGCACACTAGGACTGGAAGGGACCTCAAGAGGTCGTCTAGTCCAGTCCCCTGCCCTCACAGTAGGACCAAGCACTATGATCATGCCTGAGAGATGTCTATCCAACCTGCTCTTAAATATCTCCAGTGCTGGAGATTCCACAACCTCCCTGGGCAATTTATTCCAGTGCTTAACCACCCTGGGTATGTCTACACTACCCCGCTAGTTCGAACTAGCAGGGTAATGTAGGCATACCGCACTTGCAAATGAAGCCCGGGATTTGAATTTCCCGGGCTTCATTTGCATAAGCGGGGAGCCGCCATTTTTAAATCCCCGCTCGTTCGAACCCCGTGCAGCGCGGCTACACGGGGCACGAACAAGGTAGTTCGAACTAGGCTTCCTAGTTTGAACTACCGTTACTCCTCGTGGAACTGTTACTCCTCCCGGGCTTCATTTGCAAGTGCGGTATGCCTACATTACCCTCCTAGTTCGAACTAGGAGGGTAGTGTAGACATACCCCCTGATAGGAAGTTTTTCCAAATGTCCAACCTAAACCTCCCCTGCTGCAATTTAAGCCCATTTCTCCCAGACTGCAATGCAGGCAAGTTGTCGGAGGAGAAGGCAACAAACAAATCTGGCAGTGTCCCCTCTGCGATCCTGCCAGTCCCAGATCGGTACTGAACCTCGCTAGCCCGTGCAGCGTGCAGTGCAGTCTGCTCAGCTTTAGAGGAGGCAAACACTCCCGAAGTCAAGCCATAAACAGATGTTTGCATTGTGGGTGTGAACACACTGCTCCTGCTGAGGGACAGTGAGCCCCAGAGATGAGCACAGCGTAGACAGGCAAGGGGCAAACTCCTCCCTCAACAATGCCCCTCACTCCTGCAGTACAGCGCCCTCGGCTGTTCCACTCCTGGTACCCCGCTCTGCCCATCCCCCTCACTTTTGCAGTACAGCGCCCCCAGCTGTTCCACTCCTGGGCATCCCATTCTGCCTGTCCCCTTCACTTCTGCAGTACAGCACTCCCAGCTGTTCCACTCCTGGTACCCCGCTCTGCCCATCCCCCTCACTTGTGCAGTACAGCGCCCCCGGCTGTTCCATTCCTGGGCATCCCATTCTGCCTGTCCCCTTCACTTCTGCAGTACAGCACCCCTGGCTGTTCCACTCCTGGTACCCCACTCTGCCCATCCCCCTCACTTTTGCAGTACAGCGCCCCCAGCTGTTCCAGTCCTGGGCACCCCGTTCTGTCTGTCCCCTTCACTCTTGCAGTATAGCACCCCTGGCTGTTCCACTCCTGGCACCCCATTCTGTCTGTCACCTTCATTCCTGCAGTACAGCGCGCCCCCCCCCATTCCACTCCTGGGCACCCCGTTCTGCCTGTCACCTTCGTTCCTGCAGTATAGCACCCCCCCCCCCCCCCCGTTCCAGTCCAGACCCCTCCTGAGCAGGGCCAGCCTGTCCTGCTGATCTATCCCATACCAAGGAGTGGTGTGAAATAAGAAAACCGGCCCCCAGGCTGAGAACACCCTGAGCTCACATCACTGAAGGTCAGACCCTGTGGCTCAGGCCCATATCTGGCCCTATGTCTATGTGGGGGAGGTAAAAGGGGCAGGAAGGCAGCTTCAACTCTGCTCCCACCCGCCACAGCCAGGCCGTAGTCCCAAAAATCGAACCCCAGCATAGCAGCACAGAGGCAGCCAGGGCAGAGGAGCGGAGTTCTCCTCAGCCACTCACAGGTGAGACCAGACCCAGAGACAGAGCCGCCGAAGGGGAGAAATGCCGCTCCCAGGTGCATCTCTGGCAGCCCATGCTACGAAAGATCAGGATCCAGAAGGCAGGCCGCTGGCAGGAGCTGACAAACCAGCCGCGCCGTCTCCCCTTCCCCATCTCCTCTCTTGCAAGGAGCTGCCTGGGGAAAGCAGGAAGGCGGGAGAGGGTGGGCAGGAGACGGTAGAACACAAAGAATCCTTCTGATAAAAACCTCCCTACCGGGTATCAATGGCTCTTTCCACCAGTGCCTCAGCATTGGAATGAGGTGTAACAGGTCATTCGAACTAAGGACTTAGTTCGAATTACCGTTTAACTGCCGCGTGTAGCTGCGGGCAGTTAGTCCAGACTAGTGGAATTTAAAAATGGCGACCGGACAGGAACATGCAAATAAAGCCCGGGATATTTAAATCTCAGGCTTCATTTGCAAGTTGGAATGCCTACATTAGCCACCCTAGTTCAAACTAGGGTGACAGTGTAGACATACACCAAGAGATTGGTTCAGAGCTGGGCAAATGCCAGCCCCTAGGCGGGATCCGGTTCCCCAGGGTCAGCCGCTGTATTTACCTGCACCTCTGCAGGTACAGGCGATTGCAGCTCCCATGGGCCACGGATCGCCATTCCCAGCCAATACAAGCTGCAGAAAAAGGCGCGGACCGGGATACCGCTTCCCGCAGCTCCCATTGGCCAGGAACAGTGAACTGCAACCAATGGGAGCTGCAACCACCTAGACCTGTGGAGGCATAAATAAATATAGTGGGCTAACCCGGGTGAACCACCATCACTTTATTGCCCATCCCTGGAGCAGTCCTATTGGACAAGTCACTCCTATTCCTTTCATTGTCCAGCAGGAGGCACTGCTCTGCACACCAGCCCACACGCTTTGGGAAGACCTCTCCTGCTGTTACACGACAAGTCGGGCAGCTCCCTGAAAACCTCCCTGTGACTGCAGTGTTCACATGGCCCCGGTCTCCTTTCCCGCTCCAATGTAGAATTTGCACCAGCGAGTCCCAGGCCAGGAACTGCCCAGTCCCCATATAATTTGCCAGCCTTGCAAGCTGACAGCAAGGCTCAGTCAACGAGGACTATGTGAGCGACATGACAGAAAGAGACTTTTGGAAGCAGGCTCCTTCTGGGGCAGGATGGCCTGAATGCAAGTGAGGGCCCCCCTCCATTTCCATCCCGAGAGCTGTGGTTAGTTCCAGACAGTCAAGGCTCTTTGCAGCTCCCGCTGTTCCATGTTGTTTCCAAGACAAGAACTCCAGGGATACTAAACAAGCGTCTGGGGAGGGAAGAGGTACTGCGGATAAGAAAGCTGTCTGCCTGCTAGAGAAGGGGAGAGAGAGAACAGACAGGTTTTTCTGCTGACTTCCCGTGGTCTGCTACTGAGAAAATTCAGTGTGATCGCCTGGCTACCACAAGGCAGTAATGACGGTCCTGTTGGGTTTTCATCTCAATATACTACTAGGTGCATATGGGCCAGATTGGGGTACAGTAGTGTCCAGTTCTGGGCATCACCTTTCAAGAAAGAGGTGGAGAAACTGGAGAAAGTCCAGAGAAGAGCAACAAAAATGATTAAAGGTCTAGAAAACATGAGCTGAGAGAAGGCTGAAGGAATTGGGCTTGTATAGTTTGGAAAATAGAAGACGGAGAGGGGACATGATAGCAGCTTTCAGATTATCTAAATGGGTGTCACAAGGAGGAGGGAAGAAAATTGTTCTCTTTGGCCTCTGAGGATAGGACTAGAAGCAATGGGCTTAAAACTGCAGCAAGAGAGGTTTACATTGGACATTAGGGCAAACTTCCTGTCAGGGTGGAAAACACTGGAGTAAATTGTCTAGGGGGGTTGTGGAATCCCCATCACTGGAGATATTTAAGAGCAGGCTAGTCAGACACCTGTCAGGGATGATCTGACAGTGCTTGGTCCTGCCATGAGGGCAGGGGACTGGACTTGCTGGTTTCTCGAGGTCCCTTCCAGTTCTAGTTTTCTATGAATCTACGATAAAGCAGTAGATGTGGACCAGCTGAGGATCTGCTCCATGCAGAAAAGGAGCCCTGATTTACCAGCTCCCCTCTCCCACACCATCCTGTACCCCCAGCCGTGGAAATTCTGCTCCAATGGTTTTCAGGCTATGGGTCGTGACGCAGGGCTGGGGGGTGGAATGTCGGGTGCTGGGTCTCCTTGCTGCAGGGGGATCAGGTGAGCAGTGGGGGGGGGGGGGGGGGATAAGGCAGCTTCCTGCCTGTCCTGGCACCGCAGACTGCGCTGCGCCCCTGAAATGGCCGGCAACAGGCCGGGCTCCTAGATGGGGGTGGGGAGAGCACATAGGGACCCATGTGCTGCCCCTGCTCTGAGCACTACTCCGCACTCCCATTGGCTAGAACCTGCTGCGGCTGCTTCTGGGGCGCAGCATGGTCTGTACCAGGAGAGGCAGGAAGCTGCCTTAGTCCCCCCACCCTGCACCACTCAAAGTAAGCCCCTCCTGCCCCAGCCCTCCCCTCCCCAAAGCCCCCTCCTATACCTCAAAGCTCTCCTCCTCCGCCCCACGCGGAGCCCACACTCTAGTCAGATGATGTTGGCTCATCATCTGACTAGAACAATTTTCTTCAACTGGGTCATGAGAAAAAACATTGGAAAGCCATTGTACTACGACACGCACACGCGGGGGGGGGGGGGGGGCCTCTTGCCAAGTTAGGGGGCTGCACCGAGCGCAGTGTGGGCCCTTCCGGGCTGCGCTCAGCATTCCCGGCTGGGAAATCAACGTCAACTCCCCCACGACGTCTTGAACGGGCGAGACAGAACGAAGATGCTTAAAGGCCCCCGCCCCCGCAGTGTCTCACTTCAGATCAGCAGCAATCATCGGCCAGGGAGCCGCTCCCGAAGCGCCCAATTCGACAGGGAGGCCTGACAGCAAATGTCTGATACGATCCCCGCTGACAAAAAGCATTTCTCTCCTGCCGCAGCAGCGCCCCGGCTGAGATCCAGGCTCAAACACAAGGGGACGGCGGTGTTGTTTTCACCCTGGCTGATGCTGCGTGTGCAATGAGGAATGCGCGGCGATGCTCTGGAAGGGTTGCGGTGTTCCGTGAGGCACCAGGGTGTTTCTCTAGGGCAGTGGTTTTCAAACAACGGGAATGTCAGGCACTGGGTCTCCTTGCTGCAGGGCGATCAGGTGAGCAGTGGTGGGGGATAAGGCAGCTCCCTGCTGGTCCTGCCGCCACAGACTGTGCTGCGCCCTAGAAGCAGCCACAGCAGGCCCGGCTCCTAGGTGGGGGTGAGAGGGGAAAGCGCCCAGGGCTCCGCGCACTGCCCCTGCCCCGAGTACTAGCTCCGCCGTTCCATTGGCTGGGAACCTGCTGCGGCTGCTTCTGGGGCGCAGCATGGTCAGTGGTGCCAGGAGAAGCTGCCTTACCCCCCCTGCTGCACCCCTAACTGGGAGCAGCTAAAGGTAAACCTCTCCTGCCCCAGCCCTGACCCTCTCCCAAAGCTGAAGCCCCCTCCTACATCCCAAAGTTCTCAGTCCCTGTCCAAAGCCCACCGTCTACTCAAATGATGTTGAACGATTTTCTTCCAACAGGGTCATGAGAAAAAAAAGTTTGAGACCCACTGCTCTAGGGGCAGAGATATTCCATCTCCTTGCCGCCAGGTTAAAACAGGGTCTGTCTTTGCTCAGCCCTGCCCCATGGCTTGTGCAGATATGCAAAGGAAACACTGTACCTTTGCTGAACTAGCAGAGAGGTGTGAGCCTTTGGGACCGTCGGGCTCCACACCTAGGTGCCCAGGCTGGTTGAGTTTTCCGGAGCTTGTGTTAACTTGCTCTTATCACTGCTCCTCAGCATTACCCCTTAAGGAACAACCGTTGCTGAATGCACCTGGGTTTGCTCCGCTAGAGCCAATCCGCCAGCTGGCAGTGCCACGCAAGGGTAAGATGTGCTCACAAGCTTTGACCTCAGTCCTGGAATTCACAGTATTCTAACCTCATCCCCAGCCCGCAGGAGGGTTTCAGCATTTGGGAAGACAGCAACCACTGAACTCCGTGGCCGTGGCCAGAAACAAACTCATTTTGCCATGAGCGTGGGCAGGTTGAACGGCAAACGTGACCTTTGGCTAACCTGCAATCAACAACGTGGAGGAAGAGCTAGCCAAACACCTGAGCAGGTCTGATCCTCTCCAGAGTCATACAATACGTCCCAGCCTGTACGTGCTACAGCGTCACCTGTTCCCTGCACTGATCCGCAGAGCCCCAGCCGTATACAGGCGCTGAACGGAGCTGAACTACCTATTGCTCTCACCAAAGAGTTCAGAGAGAAGAAGGGTGAGGTCTGAGATCTAGCCTTGACTCTGCTGCAGGGTGTCTTTGGGCTAGGCCCTTTATGGCTATATCTACACTATCATGTTTTGTCGCCTGTGAGACCGCACACACTGCAATGTGACTTTTGTCAGGAAAAATGCCCAGTCTCAGCGACAAAACACTTCCACCCCCTGCAAAAGACTTTTTCTTCTCCCTTTACTTTATTGTCGACAAAAGAGCCAGGCTGTGTCTACACTGGGCCACTTATTCCGGAAAAGCAGCCGCTTTTCCGGAATAACTTGCCAGCTGTCTACGCTGGCCCCTTGAATTTCCAGAAAAGCACTGACGATCTACTGTAAGAAATCAGCTGCTTTTCCGGAAATACTATGCTGCTCCCATTCAGGCAAAAGTCCTTTTTCCGGAAAACTGTTCCGGAAAAGGGCCAGTGTAGACAGCCCAATAGTCTCTTCCGCAAAAAAGCCCCGATTGCGAAAATGACGATCGGGGCTTTTTTGCGGAAAAGCGCGTCTACATTGGCCATGGACGCTTTTCTGGAAAAAGTGCTTTTCCAGAAAAGCATCCTGCCAATGTAGACGTGCTTTTTCCGGAAATACTTATAATGGAAAACTGTTTCGTTTTAAGCATTTCCGGAAAATCATGCCAGTGTAGACGTAGCCCCAGTGTCTACTCTACTCTTTGTTTTGCTTCTGCCAGTATCCCACAGTGCCTGCCCTGATGGCTGTACTCCGCAATTTGTGAGCTGTGCTGCCCCGCAGGCATGCGTCCCTCCCCTTTCAAAGTTATAGGGAAATATCTGAGCGTGCTGCTCCAAACAAACAAAGAGCAAATCATTGGAGTGTTCCTCTTCTGTCTTGCTCTAGGAACATAGGGGAAGGCAGATTGCTGCTGCAAGAGGAGTGGGGCTAACATCCCTCAGCATGGAGAGCTCACAGAGCTACTCATGATGCTGCTCCCAGCAGCTGCAGAGGCTGTGAGAGAACTTGGAGGGAATCCCAAGACATGCAGGGATCAGCCCTGCCTGCCCACAACACGGCACTGTGAGATTCCTACCCACAATGAATTGCTCACACTGTGGGTGATGGTGCACCCAGTGTGGACATGATCTGTCAACAGAGGGAGCAAGTGTGAACACTCCTCTGACAATTTTTGTTTTGGGTGTCAACATAAGTTTTGTCGACAAAACTTGATAGTACAGACGGAGCCTTCATCGCAGTTCCCTATCTATAAAAAAGGGGCAAGTTTTCTCTCCCTGCTCGCTTTTGTCTTCCTTGTCAATTTAGACTGTACATTTTCTGAGGCGAAGGTTGTGCCTTACTATGTGTTTGTACAGCACCAAGCACAACGGAACTCTGATCTCAGCTGCATTTGAATCGCTACATGGTACAGAGAAACCTACCTGCCCAGGACCTGTAACAGATCTGCAAGACTGGACGTACAGAGCCTATGAGTTTTCCATCATAGAACTTAACAAGTGGCCCATCTAACTTGGTATCTTGCCTCCAACAATGGCCAAGGCCAGATGCTTCCCAGAAAGTGCTCCATGATCCAAATCACACATTGGATCTGGATCTGAACTTCCAGGATGCTTGGATCCAGATTTGGGGGGGGGGGATAGTTTAAGGACCATTTCTAGATAACTCTCTATTTAACACTCCCATCTAAACAGCAGTATACCCCGGTGATATTTCCTCTGAATTGGGATGTAAAATCCCGATTAATCGGTTAAACGTTAGATTAGCCTAACATTTCACCAGTGAACCGACTAAGCAGGATCCCAGTCATGCTAGACTGGGTGATGCTTACCAGTAACCAGTTACCCATTCATATCCCTCGTCTGAATCCCAATTAACGATCAGTAAAGTGATCTCAGAACCGCCCAACCCCCACTCTAGATTTATCTCAAGGAGTTTTGCCAGCTCCCATGAGCAGATCTGATCTTTCATGCAGAGATCTGTACGTGACTCCTCTGAAGCAGCCCTGGCTTCCTCCGTCCTCCTCCTCCTGCAACTCTCTGGGAAGATTTCCCCCCGCTCCCTCCCGGCTTATTAAAAAGTCAACTCCTCTCCCTGCCCTTCACAGAGGAAGCCTAGCAATAGCAACACAAGGTGTTTGGAATGTGCTGTACACACACACACACACACACACACACTTGCATGCCCCTTCTTGTCCCACCTGTCAGCAAGCCGCCCAGTCTGTGGTTGCGCCATAAATTCTAACTCTGTTCGGGTATGTCTACACTTGCCCCCTCTTTTGAGAGAGGGATGCAAATGCAGCTGAGCGAAATTGCAAATGAAGTGCGGATTTGAATTTCTCACGCTTCATTTGCATAATCGCAGACCGCCACTATTTCGAAAAACTCTATTTCGAAATAACAAACGCTGTGTAGACGCGGTTATTTCGGGAGAAAACCCTTCTTCGTCATACAATGAGGTTTACTGGTTATTTTGGAAGGATTTTCTCCCGAAATAACCACGTCTACGCAGCGTTTGTTAGTTCAAAATAGCGGCGGTCCACGATTATGCAAACGAAGCGCGGGAAATTCAAATCCGTGCTTCATTTGCAATTCCGCTCAGCTGCATTTGCATCCCTCTCTTGAAACAGGGTGCAAGTGTAGACATACCCTTCCTGACCAAACAAAGCACCCAGAGGGGCCATGTTCTCCAGCCACCGGGCGCATGACTGCAGCGGCCTTTTAAATCCACGCCGACAGGAGTTTTAAAAGCCGAGCCAGGATTTTAGGAGGAGGAGGATTGGGGTTGCTGTTTTCTCAGACATTAAGGCTTCCTGATTGCACCCCCAAGATGTGCTCAGAGAATGGTTTCCAGAACCCAGCCAAAGAAACCTCGCTAGACGGGGAGAGCGTGTCTCCCTGATCATACAAGTCCTGCCCTGCCAGCCACTGAGATCCACCTCAGAACCAGCAGCAGCTATTAAATTAACTATTTTATGCAAAGTTTATTGCAAACGGCATACTTTTCATTTCGTCACATGGATGACAAATCTAAACAGGTGTTAAATCACTCTGCCTTTCATATCTGAAGGCCAGATGAAAAAAAAAAATCCAGGAAGCTGAAATATATGTCAGGAACATTGTACAGTACATTACATATTATTGGCAATAAAGGTTGTCTGTCAACTTTTAAGTTCAAAAATATGAACAGGAACATAATACCAAGTATACATGTTGTGTCCAAATATATTTATAACTGATTTAGACCACCTGACATTAACTGAGATTTTACAATGTATTCATCTCAATACATATGGATTCGTTGGGAGCCATAAAAGATAGATATTGCCAAATTACCTGGGGGGCTGTATTAAACCGGAACACGGGCCGCAATTGGCCCGCGGGCCGGACTTTGGACATGCCTGATCTAGATAGTGCTTGGTCCTGCCGTGAGGGCGGGGGACTGGACTTGATGATCTCTTGAGGTCCCTTCCAGTTCTAGTATTCTGTGATTCTATCATTCTATGAATGCTCAACCTTGCGAGTTGAAGCGCTGAATCCAAAACTGTCCCTTTAAATCTCTCCCTGGGAAGCGCAAGAAGAGGCACTCACCCTGCAAACCCAACCGTGCATCGCTCAACTCTCATTTTGATTGTTAAAAATTCATTAATGAGAGCAGATTGGTATTATATCGCTGGCTTAATTAAAGAGGGCTACGGAACAGCATTTTAAATAGCAATGTCATTTTCTAATTGACACAGCTACATTATAAAGAAAAATACTTAAACAGAACTTGAAACCGAGCCGGTTTCTCCCGATGGTAGGGCTCATTTGGGCTTAAATTTTTAATCCACTCATGAAATATTTACCGGCAAGGAAAGAGATAATGTTTCTCAAGGTATATAGTTCCTCTTCTCCAGCCTGAATCCAGAACAACAGACATATTCCAGGGGTATGGCAGTGGGGTGCTCCTTCACGGCTCTGGATTGGAAATTCCTTAGGAACATTTCGGGAACGTGCTTGGGCATCGACATGTATATGCCATTGCTTTTCTCCTGTGAGGACCACCCTGCTCACCGCCACTGCTCTCAAACAGTCCCATCACAACGAAGAAAAGTCCCCCCTCTCGACTCTGCTTCTCTAACCAGAAAACTTTGTTTCTTCTTCCAGCAACCACACCCGAATCACAGCAATGAGCACTGGATGACAGCTAGATGGATTGTCCTTTGACATCACTGGGCACTGCAGCTGCACACCATTGTTTAGACCAGTGGTGACCAACCAGTCGATCAGGATCTACTGGTAGATCTTGGAGCCTCTGACAGATGATCCTGACTGGTTTGGCCAAGAGGTTATCAATCCCAGCACTTCAGCTGCCTTGCTCCCCCCAGACTGCTGCACATCTCCTGCCCTTTGCCTCGGAGCTGTACCCGCAGGAATCTCTGCTTTCTGTGCAGGGCAAGGGAGGGAAAGGAGGGTGCTAATGTCAAGTTGCCCCCTCCCACCTGCATCCTATCTCCACAGAACAGAGGGGGGGCACAGCAGGATTTGGGATGGAGGGAGTTTGCTGGCTGCTTTGGAGAGTGGTGCAGGGCCAGGACAGGAGTGAGCCTGCCTTAGCCCCACTGCACCTCCACCCAAGAGCCACCTGAGGTAAACAGTGCCCAGCTGGGGCCCACATCCCAAAACCCTACCCCAATCATGAACCCCCTTCTGCACCCCAAGCCCATGCCCTAGCCCCGAGCACCCCTGCATGCAACCACCCACCCAGAGCCCCTAGAACCTCCTCCAGCACCCCCTGCCTGCCCCAAGCTCTGTTCCGAGCCCCTCCCACACTCCAAATCCCTTAATCCAAGACCAGAGCCTGCGCCCCAACCCTCGGCCCCAGCCTGGTGAAAGTGAGGGAGGAGGGGGGAGGGAGGAAGGATGGCGTGAGCAGGGGCGGGGCCTCAGGGAAGGAGCACGAAGGAGGCAGGACAAGGGTATTTGGGTTTGAGGTAGATCTTGGATTAAATTCAAAAAGTGATCTCGTGCTTAAAACGGTTGGAGACCCCTAGTTTAGGCTTTGGCCCAATGCCTTGTGCATTCCATCCCAGGCCACGTCCAGAAGGCTCCTGCATGTTCAAATGCACACACCAGGGGTGTAAGTAATGAATCGACTACACAATAAGCAAAAGCATATCAGATAGCCTACACACTAGGCGATTGGTCGCTTCCCACCCCCTTGCTGGCTCTACCAGAAAGAGACAGCGGTGAAGGGGTAAGGAGGAGTGGTGTGGGGAGCTGGCTTAAAAGCTGGCTCCCCCAGTTCCAGATCTGTGGGAGGGGGCAGGGGCAGGAGGCGTTCCCAGTTTGAAATGTACAGGAGTCCCCGCTGGGGCTCTTGCTACATTTCAAAGCGGAAGCGCCCCACGGAGCCTGGGGCCAGTGGGGGCTCTTGCTACATTTCAAAGCAGAAGCACCTTTATCGACGAGTCGATGGAATTTCCATCGACTATTCGATTACTTGATTCACCTAATTTTAACATCCCTCGCACACACCCTCCCCCCACCTCCCAACCCCCTTCCATCTTGCCGAACAGGTCCACACACTCTGGACCACACACCCTTAGCCTGCGCACACCCCTTCCCACCACAGGATCGTTAGTATAACGATGCAGTGGTGCCCACGTGACGATTACACGCCAGCCCTGAGCAGTGGCCACTTTAGCCAAAGAGACGTGAATCTAAATGAAGGCATGGGGGTGGGGCGTGGATAGCCATGCCCCCTCCTCCTCCCTGGGTCACACCCCAGCACTAGAGAAGCCAATGGGAGTTTAGGAACTGAATTCGGTGGGACCATGGATTTGACCACATGAGCTTCATGCAGCACCAAAGGAAAGGAACAGTGTAATCTGTGTTCCCTGCCAGCTGGGCGCTTGTGCAGCTGCCCAGGAGAGATTCTAATGTCGTCCAGCTGATTAGCAGAGCACCCCCAGTTAGGTTTTTTGTTTCTATGGGTGGTGCTCATTGGCACAAGCCTCGGTGCACATAAAAAAATTATTCTGCACACGGATGGAAAAGATTGGGTGGGGTTGCAACTTCTTTGGAGGATAGGGACATAATTCAAAATGACCTTAGCAAGTTAGAGAAATGGTCCGAGGTAAACAGGATGAGGTTTAATAAAGAGAAATGCAAAGTGCTCCACTTAGGAAGGAACAATCAGTTCCATACATACAAGATGGGAAGCGACTGTCCAGGAAGGAACATGGCGGAAAGGGATCTAGGGGTCATAGTGGACCACAAGTTGAATATGAGTCAACAGTGTGATGCTGTTGCAAAAAAAGCAAATATGATTCTAGGTTGTATCAACAGGTGTGTTGTAAGCAAAACTCGTGAAGTCATTCGGCCGCTCTACTCTGCACTAGTTAGGCCTCAGCTGGAGTACTGTGTCCAGTTCTGGGCGCCACATTTCAAGAAAGATGTGGAGAAATTGGAAAGGGTACAGAGAAGAGCAACAAGAATGATTAAAGGTTTAGAGAACATGACCTATGAAGCCAGGCTTCATGAACTGGGCTTGTTTAGTTTGGAAAAAAGAAGATTAAGGGGGGACATGATAGCGGTTTTCAAATATCTAAGAGGGTGTCACAAGGAGGAAGGAGAAAATTTGTTCCTCTTGGTTTCTGAGGACAGGACAAGGAGTAATGGGCTTAAAGTGCAGCAGGGGAGGTTTAGATTGGACATTAGGAAAAAATTCCTAACTGTCAGGGTGGTCAAATATTGGAATAAATTGCCAAGGGAGGTGGTGGAATCTCCCTCTCTGGAGATATTTAAGAACAGGTTAGATAGACATCTGTCAGGGATGGTGTAGACGGAGCTTGGTCCTGCCTTGAGGGCGGGGGGCTGGACTCGATGACCTCTCGAGGTCCCTTCCAGTCCTATTATTCTATGATTCTATGATTAGAGGAAACATTAGTAGAAAGCAAAGTTCAAGGGAGGGGGCTTCCATTCCTCACTCTGCCACCGACGGCCTCAGTAATGTTCAGGAAGCCACACATGTCTACTGCCTCTTCCGTACAATGTCACTGGGTCCCGCTCTTCAGAAGGGCTTTGACAGCAACAGCTGCAACAGTAAGTGTATATTGGCCCTAGTGACTCATGCTGGTAGGGTTGCCAGGTGTCCGGTTTTCACCCGGACTGTTCAGTATTTGACTCCCCCGTCCAGTAGAAAAAACCAGAAAATACCGGACAAGTGAACTGTCCGGTATTTCCTGTTTCCCTCGAACGGAAGCCTGGCAGGGACAGTTTCCCCCTGTCGTATCTGGCGGGTGCGGGGGAATGAGGAGCACGGGGCCATTTAAAGGCGCAGCTACTTTTTTTGTTGTTGTTTTTGCTCAACCAAGTTTGCCACGTTTGGGATTTTTGTTGAAAGCATCTGGCAAGCCTGCACGCTGGAAGGGCCCGGTTCAAGGTGATCGGTGAGGGGCAGCCTCCCAAGAGCTGGGCTTTAGCTAGGGGAGGAGGAGGAAGGCGAGAGCACACCTGTCTATGTTTGTTTGTTGAGATCTATGCCCGGCCCTCCCTGCCATCTCCCTGCTGCCTCGTCACACTCTGCCTTTTCACAACTCATCAGGATTTTCCGAAGGAAAAATGTCATCACACCGCAGGCTAGTTTGGTTGGGGTTTTTTTTTTTGCTGTTGTTGCAAGGCAGATTGGAAGGGATTGGAAGGGTTTTAAGGCAGATTGGAAGGGGGTGGGGGAAGGAAAGCAAGTCACAGTGCGCAAAGGGCAACCCCATCCGTTTCTTCTACTCTCCTCCATGAGGTTTTCCAAACAGCCTCTTACAAAGCACCCTCGTCTCTTCCCCTCTCTTTTCCCTGTGTCTTTCGAGCATCTCCCTGATTTGGACCATCACAGGGCTAAGGGCTGGATCCCCTGTTCTGCTGCAGTAATGCCACAGACACCTACGCAGATTTACACCAGCCTAACGGAGCCAAGAGCAGTGTTCCATGGAAGATGTGAGCTTGTGCAGCCACTCGGGAGAGATTCAAAATCCATCCAGCTGATTAGCAGAGCACCCATCACTAGGTTTTATTTCTAGCGGTGGTGCACATCCACACATGCCTTGGTGCACATAAAATTATTCCGCACATAGATGGGAAAAGATGGAAAATACTGGAGAGAACATTGGTCAGAAGGTGTCCTGAAGGGTGCGTCTAGCCTTCAAGCTGGAGGTGTAATTATCAGCTCAGGGCGACATGCCTAAACTAACTTGCTAAAACTCAAGCGTAGACATTGTCGTTTGAGCGGGAGTGGGTGGAGCTAGCTGACTGACCGTGTGCCTTGCATTACGGGTGGGTGTTTCTTGGGATGGCTAGCCTCTCCTTCATGCTCCAGAGCCAGGGAGGCTGGGGGCTCCCACCATCCGTTCTCCAGGCTAGGGATGCTCCCACAGGGGGCTGGAGGCTTGTCCCGCTGATGGGGGGCTGGGCTTGGGTCCTGTGGGGAGCAGGGCCTTGGGCAAAAGGGATGGGGTTGGGGGCTTGCCTCCCCCCACATCCTACGTTCACCCTCCGCCCATGGTAGTGACTTTCACTAGGATGGTCACAGCCTGATTGGTCCATAAGTCCCAGGGGATTCTCCCTCCGCCAGTTTTGTTTCTTTAGTTTTCCTCAGTGCTGAGGACTAGCTCTGAAGGATGAACAAATAGGGGGTGTTCTCACATGAGGAGCCCTATAAGGGAAGGGGAGAGGCCTTCAGAAACCAGCCCCACAAAACTCACCGCAGCCTGCGATTTCTCTCCGCCTTTTCCCACGCCCCACACCCAGCGCTTACAGCTCTGTTGCCCGCCTCCCTATGGCCTAATACCACGCGTGAGCCGGCTCCTGCTCCATTTTACATCCTGTCCCGAAGGGCTGAAATCGTCCAACGGGCTAACAGTGGGTCTGAACAGATTGTTTAATCAGAGAGCGCGACCGGGCTGTAATGTCTTCTGACGAAGTCTTGCAGATGCTCCGTTGCCAGCCATCTGGCAGCGGGTCTATGTTTCCTGCTTCTCTGCATCTCGCATTCTCGGGAGGAGAAGAGAGCAAGAGAGATCAAAAATTAATGGGAGGCTGGAAAGCGGTGGGGCTGGGGAGAGGGAGGGGAGATGTACAGAAACCCACTCCCAGTGCCAAATAACCCATCCTCTGCAGCCGCCTCCCTGGAAGCGGCTGCTGTGCATTGCAGAAGACGTGATAGCAGAGGAAAGAAGTCAGAGCACTTGAATGATCCCCGAGCAACAAGCAGGCACAGAGGACGGCACAACAAGCAACGGTTTCATCGCTTAGTAGCCGGTCTGTTCCCACTGCTGTGTCACAGCTATGGACTCAAAGCAGCATCCGCTGCCATAACAAGCCAGGAGTAAGATGCCGATCCCTCATATTTTATCTTTGCCACCCTGCCAGGAAAGCAGACCACAAGGCCAGACCGCATCAAACCCGTCTGGAGTAGTATAGAGAGGTGCCTGGCACTTAGCCCTACAATTTCGGTGCATCATGCAGGGTAAGCTCTGAGTCAGCGATTTACTGTCAACATTGCAGTTGCACCCATGAATCACAATCCGGGAATTGGGCCTCATTGTGCAAGGCACTGCACAAATCGGAGGGAACCGCATCGATATAAGCACCAATGAAATGACGCCCAAATAAATTCATCGTGGTTGTTATCCTAGGTGCTCCTGGAAGTCCCAACTGGGAGTGGGAAGCTGTTGTCCCAGATGCTGCATGAAAGTTGAGAGAGAGAAAAGGCCTGTCTCAAAAGGTTTGCCCTCTAACTACGCCATCAGAGACAGAGGAAGTAGGGTTAGCCCCATTTGACAGATGGGGGACAAAGGCACAGGTTTTTTCAACGTCTGTCGGTTAGCTAGCTGAGTTGGTTAGCATGGAGTGCTACTAATACCAATGTGGTAAGATCAAGCCCTATGGTAGCCACTGGACACTCTTGGCAAGGTAGCTTATCTCCTTTCAAATTCCTAAAAGGGTGTGAGGAGGAAGAAAAATGTTTTTCCTTGACCTAGGACAAGAAGCAATGGGCCCTGGACTTGATGACCTCTTGAGGTCCCTGCCAGTTCTAGTGTTCTATGATTAGCAGTTTTCAGGTATCTAAAAGGGTGTCACAAGGAAGAGGGAGAAAAATTGTTCTCCTTGGCCTCTGAAGATAGGACAAGAAGCAATGGCCTTAAACTGCAGCAAGGGAGGTTTAGGTTCGATATTAGGAAAAACTTTCTAACTGTCAGGGTGGTTAAACACTGGAATAAGTTGCCTAAGGAGATTGTGGAATCTCCATCTCTGGAGATATTTAAGAGCAGGTTAGATAGACCTCTATCAGGGATGGTCTAGATTGTACTGGGTCCTACCATGAGGGCAGGGGACTAGACTCGATAACCTCTCGAGTTCCCTTCCAGTTCTATGATTCTATGATTCTAAAGCTACCAATGGTTTGAGGTGCCAGGATCAGATTCCTTAACCAGCCTGGTTGTGGAAAAGACACTGAGCACCCACCCTCTGAAAATACAGTTTTTTAAGGAGCCTCCAAATGGACATCCAAAATAATGAGCCACTTTTGAAAATCTGTACCACTTAAAGTAACTTGGCCACAGTCCCACAGTGAGTCTGTGTCAAAGCCAAGAGCTGAACCAGGTTCCCTGGTGTTCAAGGATAGTGCCTTTCCCCCAAGACTTGCCTTCCTCTTTGAGGGTACGTCTACACTATTTTGAAACAACTAGTGCTATTCTGAAATAACTTAGTCCGCATCTACACAGCAGGCAGTTATTTCGAAATAGTGTCAAAATACTGTCAAGCTGGAGGACTTCTTACTCGGACTCCCGTAACCCTCACGGTACGAGGAGTAAGGGGTACGAGGAGTAAGGGAAGTCGGGGGAAGAGTGATCCATTTTGAAATAAGTGCAGTGTAGACGCTCCCTATTTCAAAATATGCTATTTCATACGCTCAATTTGAGTAGCTTATTTCGAGTTAAGCCCTGCTGTGTAGGCGCACCCCGAGTAAGCTCTTTCACCAATGTCACTCAGGAGTATTTCTACAGAGGTTTGCGACTCATCCTGGTCTCACTGAGCATCGGACCCACTGGAATTCCCCCGGATTTACACTAGGGAATGCTGGGTTTAATCAAATAAACCTGTCACCGCTGAACATGTCAGCAGTTACACACTTACCTGCAGGGAGGCAGGTGGCTCCCTGGGAGTCGGTGTGCACCGGGCGCCAGCTTTAAGTCGGCTCCCCACACATCCGGGGAGCCCGTGTGTAACTTTGACGGTTAACTGATGAGCCCAGGCAAGGTGTCACTGGTGGATGCACAACATGCTGCACGCACACAGAGCGCAGAAGTTGGGGTTCAGAGCAGGCTGTGAGTGGAGAGCACATTCGTGCTACCAGCTGATTCCAATGGGAAGCGGCTACCTAATACCTTGCGGATCCAGGCTTCCCTCTGCAAGATACAAGGTTTCTAATGCTCAGACAGTCTGCGGGTGGCAGTGCCATGGAGAAGACAGCACCGCAGGGATGCTCAAACCACGCAGCACAGCCCCTGGGAAAGCACAGTGCAAGCCACAGGAACTGACTACCTAGAGCCAGCACTCCAACAGCGCCAGCACCCAGGGCCGAACTGCTGATGCGCTCACTGTTTCAAGTGCTAGCACAAGGAGTCTGTTCTCAGGCTCATACGATTCGCTGGAGAGAGGTCTGGGCCCAAATACAATGGAGCTCATCCGCCCTAAGCGGCTAATGAACAATTAGCACGCACTACAGCGCGCAAGCACATACACACGCTCCCCCTCCTCCTTTCAGAAACTCGAGAGGGACGAGAGCGCTCAGCATGCAGCTTTGCAAGCAAAGGACAGCTCTCTCTTGTTTCCAAGAGCCGGAGCAGAACCGTTGCAGGCTCAGTGTATTAAAAATAACTGAGGGGAAGAGCTCTCACTTCATTACTTTCGACAGAACTGGGTCCTGGCCATGCCAACTGTTTGCTTCGGAGAAAGTAAGGAGCTGCTTGCGATGGATTACCTCACACAGCTCAGGAGGGATGGGCGCTTCCTCGTTGGCTAGGGCTAAATCCAACTCTGTAAAACGCACTAGTCGCTCGAGTCCAAATCCAACCCTCTATGTGCCCAGATCAGCCACTGCAGCCCCTGCGCCCCTTGCCGGGACCACACTTATTCTGTTTGTTGTGTTGCATAAGAGGTTTTCCCGAGCTAGTGGAATGGATAGCACCAGCTTGGAGAGAGTATAAATCTGGCAGGCCTCACGAACGTAAGCAGACAGAAGTCACCGTAGCAAATCAAATCAATAGTCTACTTAGATTGTTACTTTGTCTCCAATGGCAGCCAGCGCCAGATGCCTCAGAAGAATAATCTACAAATAGGAAATAACCTACCTAGAAAGAACGAGGATTCGTGTTGCACTTTAGGGTACGTCTACACTACATGCCTCTGTCGGCAGAGGCATGTAGATTTGTTTATTCAGCAAAGGTAAATGAAACCGCGATTTAAATGATCGCGGCTTCATTTACATTTACATGGCTGCCGCGCTGATCCGACAAACAGCTGATCAGCTGTTTGTCGGCTCGCCACTAGTCTGGACGTTCCCCCTGTCGACATCAAAGCCCTTTGTCGGCAGCCCCGGTAAACCTCATTCCACGAGGAATTCCCCGGCCACGCCCCCTGGCGCCCGACAACCTCAAAAGGTTGGGGACCACTGGCCTAGAGGGTCCCGGGCTAGTAGATTTTCTGAGGGCGCAGCCTCCGCACCAGCCAAGGGGAGGGGAGAGGCAACGCATGGAGCCATTTCCTCCCACACCGGGAAGCACCTCCTGACTCCAGATCACGAGGCTTGGGGCTTCTCTTCCTTCAACGGGTCAGCCCGTGGGAGGGGCTGCAAGGGGTGGGGAGGTGTGGGGCTGGAGCACCAGAGTGGGATCCAAGGCCGGGAAGAGAGCTCTGAGCCTCAGGAGCCGGATCCAGACAAGCTGGGGGCTGGCTCTGGCTCCCCCAGGCCTTAGGTCCCCCATCCCTGGTTCAGGAATAGGAGCGGCGTGCTTGGGGGAGAGGCAGAAAGAGGTAGGGCGCAGGCTTGGGGGAAGGGGTGAGGCCGTGTGAGAGATCTCCCCCAAGAGAAGCTGCCTTGGGTTTCTCTCTCACGCACGCACACTTGAGTGCAGGATTTGAAATGTAACATGGAACGTGTCACACTTACATCCTGCCTCGACCTGGGGGCCGAGGGCTGAACACAACCAGTTAACATGGCGTCAAACTCTGCCTGGACTAGTGGCTAAACATCTTCATTCTGAGGCGGGCGGGAGCACGTTATTAAACATAATCGATCTTCCTAGTCTAGCCAGGGCCCACGGCATGAGTGTCACTTTGGCCCTATTTAGTAATATTAAAACATTACGCCCGAGGGTTATTCTTCCTTGACTGTGAAGTCATTACCAGTCAACGTCGCTGCATCCTAGACCCACCAATCTCAGAACGCAGCCGCACAAGGTACGCCAGCCAGAAAGGCGGCTTTGTTTGGTTGCCTTTGCAGTGGCGTTTGGATTGTTCTTTCGGGGAAAGAACAAAGCCCAACCGGGCATAGGCAGCAGCCAATTCATCTTGATCAACGCCATCCGCCAGAGTGAGTCATCCACCCGAAGTCAATTTACATTTTTATTAAATTACACAGGAAAATTAGAAGCATTATTACTTCCCACTGATTCAATACTCCCTCCCCATCCAGGTGTGGGAAAACAGCTGGGCTTTCTGGTATAATCATTTCTTCCTGGTGGGCATTCACAGGTGATGCTTCCTGGGTAATGGTTAATCTTTATCTGGGATCAGCACCCCACCCGCAGCCCATCTAACGCTTCCGGCCCCGTGCGAGGCTACCTACCCACACCCTGCACAGGCTAG